>NC_059228.1:2480000-2835462 GCF_020615455.1 Coregonus clupeaformis
TGGCCATGGACCCAAAATGTCAATGTTTTGTTCCCCGAGCCAGTTTTGCCTTATGGCAAGGTGCTCCATCATGCTGGAAAAGGCATTGGTCGTCACCAAACTGTCCTTGGATGGTTGGGAGAAGTTGCTCTCGGAGGATGTGTTGGTACCATTCTTTATTCATGGCTGTGTTCTTAGGCAAAATTGTGAGTGAGCCCACTCCCTTGGCTGAGAAGCAACCCCACACATGAATAGTCTCAGAATGCTTTACTGTTGGCATGACACAGGACTGATGGTAGCGCTCACCTTATCTTCTCCGGACAAGGTGTTTTCCGGATGCCCCAAACAATCGGAAAGGGGATTAATCAGAGAAAATGACTTTACCCCAGTCCTCAGCAGTCCAATCCCTGTACCTTTTGCAGAATATCAGTCTGTCCCTGATGTTTTTCCTGGAGAGAAGTGGCTTCTTTGCTGCTCTTCTTGACACCAGGCCATCCTCCAAAAGTCTTTGCCTCACTGTGCGTGCAGATGCACTCACACCTGCCTGCTGCCATTCCTGAGCAAGCTCTGCACTGGTGGTGCCCCGATCGCGCAGCTGAATCAACTTTAGGAGACGGTCCTGGCGCTTGCTGGACTTTCTTGGGCGCCCTGACGCCTTCTTCACAACAATTGAACCTCTCTCCTTGAAGTTCTTGATGATCCGATAAATGGTTGATTTAGGTGCAATCTTACTAGCAGCAATATCCTTGCCTGTGAAGCCCTTTTTGTGCAAAGCAATGATGATGGCACGTGTTTCCTTGCAGGTAACCATGGTTAACAGAGGAAGAACAATGATTTCAAGCACCACCCTCCTTTTAAAGCTTCCAGTCTGTTATTCTAACTCAATCAGCATAACAGAGTGATCTCCAGCCTTGTCCTCGTCAACACTCTCACCTGTGTTAACGAGAGAATCACTGACATGATGGCAGCTGGTCCTTTTGTGGCAGGGCTGAAATGCAGTGGAAAAGTTTTTTGGGGATTAAGTTCCTTTTCATGGCAAAGAGGGACTTTGCAATTAATTGCAATTCATCTGATCACTCTTCATGACATTCTGGAGTATATGCAAATTGGCATCATCAAAACTGAGGCCGCAGACTTTGTGAAAATTAATATTTGTGTCATTCTCAAAACCTTTGACCACTACTGTACAGTTAATCTTTGTCTCAAAAACGCAGAACATCATTTTATAACAGACATACAGTGAGGGAAAAAAGTATTAGATCCCCTGCTGATTTTGTACGTTTGCCCACTGACAAGGACATGATCAGTCTATAATTTTAATGGTAGGTTTATTTGAACGGTGAGAGACAGAATAACAACAGATAAATCTAGAAAAACGCATGTCAAAAATCTTATAAATTGATTTGCATTTTAATGAGGGAAATAAGTATTTGACCCCTCTGCAAAACATGACTTAGTACTTGGTGGCAAAACCCTTGTTGGCAATCACAGAGGTCAGACGTTTCTTGTAGTTGGCCACCAGGTTTGCACACAAATATAAGGAGGGATTTTGTTCCACTCCTCTTTGCAGATCTTCTCCAAGTCATTAACGTTTGGCAACTCGAACCTTCAGCTCCCTCCACAGATTTTCTATGGGATTAAGGTCTGGAGACTGGCTAGGCCACTCCAGGACCTTAATGTGCTTCTTCTTGAGCCACTCCTTTGTTGCCTTGGCCGTGTGTTTTGGGTCATTGTCATGCTGGAATACCCATCCACGATCCATTTTCAATGCCCTGGCTGAGGGAAGGAGGTTCTCACCCAAGATTTGACGGTACATGGCCTCGTCCATCGTCCCTTTGATGCGGTGAAGTTGTCCTGTCCCCTTAGCAGAAAAACACCCCCAAAGCATAATGTTTCCACCTCCATGTTTAATGGTGGGGATGGTGTTCTTGGGGTCATAGGCAGCATTCCTCCTCCTCCAAACACGGCGAGTTGAGTTGATGCCAAAGAGCTCGATTTTGATCTCATCTGACCACAACACTTTCACCCAGTTCTCCTCTGAATCATTCAGATGTTCATTGGCAAACTTTACATTTACATTTTAGTCATTTAGCAGACGCTCTTATCCAGAGCGACTTACAGGAGCAATTAGGGTTAAGTGCCTTGCTCAAGGGCACATTTACGTCATTTAGCAGACGCTCTTATCCAGAGCGATTACAAATTGGTGCATTCACCCTATAGCCAGAGGGATAACCACTTTACAATTATATATATATATATATTTATTTATTTTTTAAAATTTGGGGGGGGGTAGAAGGATTACTTTATCCTATCCCAGGTGTTCCTTAAAGAGGTGGGGTTTCAAATGTCTCCGGAAGGTGGTGAGTGACTCCGCTGTCCTGGCGTCGTGAGGGAGCTTGTTCCACCATTGGGGTGCCAGAGCAGCGAACAGAAACTTCAGACGGGCCTGTATATGTGCTTTCTTGAGCAGGGGGAACTTGCGGGCGCTGCAGGATTTCATCCTTGGAGAGCTCTTTGGTCTTGGCCATGGTGGAGAGTTTGGAATCTGATTGATTGATTGCTTCTGTGGACAGGTGTCTTTTATACAGGTAACAAGCTGAGATTAGGATCACTCCCTTTAAGAGTGTGCTCCTAATATCAGCTCGTTATCTTTATAAAAGACACCTGGGAGCCAGAAATCTTTCTGATTGGGAGGGGGTCAAATACTTATTTCCCTCATTAAAATGCAAATCAATTTATAACATTTTTGACATGCGTTTTTCAAATACTTTTTTCCCTCACTGTACCTCTCCCCATCTTCACAATAACTTTGTCAATATGACTTGACAATGATAACTGACTAACCAATGTTACTCCTAGGAGTTCAACCTCTTCAACTTCTTCAATGGTCACACCCTTTATGCACAACCCCAGTTGAGGTTTAGGTCTAAGAGAATGCTTTGAATCAAATACAATGCTTTTGGTTTTAAGACCAGTTTATTGTTAATGACCAATTCTGACACTGACTGTAACGCCTTCCTAAGAGTCTCAGTGAGCTGATGTGTAGAGTGTGCGATCATCAGCATACATAGTCATTTTAGCTTCTTGTAAGACAAGTGGCAAATAATTTGTGAAAATAAAGTAGCGTAACGGCTGAAAGCAACTGCCCTGAGGGATACCGCACTGTACATACCTGATGATAGAGAAGCTTTCATTGAAGAATACTCTTGAGTTCTATTGGATAAGTAACTCTCCAACCATGTGATGGCAGGTGTTGTAAAGCCATAACAAGTGAGGGTGGATGGGCCAATAAAAAAAGAAGAGCTGCATACCAGCTCCATGGGGCCAAATTAAATGCGGTTTAACATGGCCAAAACTATATAAGTAAAATGTATAAAGCCCAATTATGTCTTAATGCTTGAGGGTAGTGTGGAAGACCAAATCAAATTAAACAGGTATGCTATTCAAATATCTTATTTTTTTATGACTGTACATGTTAAATAAATGTGGATCTGAATCACAGATTTGTATTAATAGTTGGAATCCTCACATTTCCTCCCCCTCAGAGTGATCTGAAAATGTTGTATTTTATTTGTGGATTAGAATGATATATTGTAATACTTCCCAAAACAGTGCTTTAATATTAAGCAATATGGTAAGTATTTTCTCCCATACCGTATATTCCATTAAAATAAACAGGGATACCTATATGAAATAACTGTTTTGGAACATGTTATAGATAATTCTTATCCACAAGTATCACTCAATATTTTGTGGTCACTATGCGGGGGCTGAAATGTGATGTGTTGAAGGGGGTTTCTTTTAAAAACTTTTAAATTAATGATAAATAACTATTTATTCTTGAAGAATATAACTTTCTATATTCTTATTTTAAATTTTAGTCATTTAGCAGATGCTCTTATCCAGAGCGACTTACAGTTAGTGAGTGCATACATTTTTCATAAATGTATGTAGTTCTGTCCTTGAGCTGTTCATGTCTATTATTGTTCTGTATTATGTCATGGTTTGTGTGGGCCCCAAGAAGTGTAGCTCCTGCATTTGCAACAGCTAATGGGGATCCTAATAAAATAACAAATACGTTTGAAATGCCTCATGAGCTTAATTCAACTCACTCAGATATCATATTAACATGGCTTAAGTCATGGCAAAATGTGTAGAATTGCAGGACTTTTGCTTTAAAACTGCAATGATTTCTCTCCACCGCAGGCAGTCTATCATATTTAGGTTGGGGGAAAAGTCTATATAAAACATTGTTGAATTCAAACAATGTGCCATTGTTGTCTCTTTCAGAAACTGACCGTCATTTTCCAGATACAAAATAAATTACATGCTAAAGATTAAAACATTCTGCCAACTTTGTAGAACTTTGTTCTAAGGCTGTATCCGTACCCATTGGATGCAGTGATCACAATATAGTGGCTATATCCAGGAAAGCCAAAGTTCCAACAGCTGTGCCTAAAATAGTGTATAAGAGATCATATAAAAGATTTTGCTGTCGTCATGTGGATGATATAAAATGTGTTGGTCTGATGTGATTAATAAGGAGCATCCAGATGCTGCACTTGATGAATTCATGAAATTGCTTCTTCCAATTATTGATAAACATGCACCTGTTAAGAAACTGACTGTTAGAACGGTTAAGTCTCCATGGATTGATGAGGAATTGAAAAACTGAATGGTTGAATGAGATGGTGCGAAAGGACTGGCTAATAAGTCTGGCTGCACATCTGACTAAACTCAACAAAAATAAACTGTATTATGAAGCCAAGATCAATGATATAAGAATGATGGAGAAAAAAAAACTTTGGAGTACTTTAAATGAAATTATGGGTAGAAAGACATTCAACTCCATCTTTCATCAAATCAGATGGCTTATTCATCACAAAACCATTTGATGTTGGCAATTATTTTAATGATTACTTCATTGGCAAAGTGGGAAAACGTAGGCAGGAAATGCCAACGATGAACAGTGAGACATCGTATTCATGCAATGCTTTTCTTTCATTATTTATTTTTTGTTATGCAAGTTAGAATTTTGTAAAGTTAGTGTGGGAGAGGTGGAAAAAATATTGTTATTGATCAATAATGACAAAACTCCTGGCATTGACAACTTAGATGGAAAGCTACTGAGGATGGTATTTGACTCTATAGACACTCCTATCTGTCATTTCTTTAATCTAAGCCTAGAGGAAAGTATTTGTCCTCAGGCCTGGAGGAAAGCCAAAGTAATTCCGCTACCCAAGAATGGTGAAGTGGCCTTTACTGGTTCTAACAGTAGACCTATAAGCTTGCTGCCAGCTCTTAGGAAATTGTTGGAAAAAAATGTTTGACCAAATACAATGCTATTTCTCTGTAAACAAATTAACAACAGACTTTCAACATGCTTATAGGGAAGGGCACTCAACATGTACTGCACTGACACAAATGACTGAAGATTGGTTGAAAGAAATTTATAATAAGAAGATTGTGGGAGCTGTACTGTTAGATTTCAAATCAAATGTGCAGCCTTTGATGTTGTTGACCATAACCTGTTGTTGAAAAAATGTATGTATTATGGCTTTTCAACCTCTGCCATATCATGGATTCAGAGCTATCTATCTAATAGAACTCTGAGTTTTCTTTAATGGAAGCTTCTCTAATGTCAAACATGTCAAGTGTGGTGTACCACAGGGCAGCTCTCTAGGCCCTCTACTCTCTTCTATTTTTACCAATGACCTGTCACTGGCATTAAATGAAGCATATGTGTCCATGTATGCTGATGATTCAACCATATACACATCAGCAACCACAGCTAATGAAGTCACCGAAACCCTTAACAAAGTGTTGCAGTCTGTTTTGGAATGGCTGGCCACTAATAAACTGGTCCTGAACATCTCTAAAACTAAGAGCGTTGTATTTGGTACAAATCATTCCCTAAGTTCTAGACCTCAGCTGAATCTGGTAATGAATGGTGTGGCTGTTGAACAAGTTGAGAAGACGAAATTACTTGACGTTACCTTAGATTGTAAACTATCATGGCCAAAACATATAGATTAAAAACCTAGTGGTTTAGTGTCACTTAACCCAACAAAGAATGTCTCTCCTAAATTGACACCTGAATCAACCTCAACCTGCAGAGAGCACACTACATCACATACAGTGGCTTTTAGAAAGTATTCACACCCTTTGACTTTTTCCACATTTTGTTGTTACAGTCTAAATTTAAAATTGATTACATTTAGGTTTTTGTCACTGGCTTTCACACAATACCCCATAATGTCAAAGTGGAATTATGTTTTTGGATTTTATTTTTTACAAATTAATAAAAAAATGAAAAGCTGAAATGTCTTGAGTCAATAAGTATTCAACCCCTTTGTTATGGCAAGTGTAAATGAGTTCAGGCGTTAAAATTGGCTTAACTCACATAATAAGTTGCACGGACTCACTCTGTGTGACTACCTCACCTCTGTACCCCACACAAACAGTGAATTTCAAACACAGATTCAATCACAAAGACCAGGGAGGTTTTCCATTGCTTACCAATGGGTAAAAAAATTAAATAAAAGCAGACATTGAATATCCCTTTCAGCATGTTGAAGTTATTAATTACACTTTGGATGGATTAGCAATACACCCAGTCATTACAAAGATACAGGCGTCCTTCCTAACTCACTAGGCCTAGTTACATGGTCTGTAACCTGAATGAATGTGTGCATTTGTGAGAAATCAGCATTTGAGGACCATGTTGGATGAACATTAGCATAAAAACACTGATACAAGCTTCACTGTCAATGTGTAATTGCTATAACACGCCATCTAAAATGACATTAACATCATAAAACCGACAGACTACCTAAATGTATAACTCGTGAGACCAAAGCTTAAAGGTCCAATCTAGCCAATTTTATCTCAATATCCAATAATTTCTGGGTAACAATTAAGTACCTTACTGTGATTGGTTTCAATTAGCAAAGAGCAATTTCTCAAGCAAGAATTTTGCAAGGACTGTCTGGGAGTGGTCTGAGTGAGGAGGGAAAAACTAAAAATGAGCTGTTATTGGCATAGAGGTTTGGAACTCTCTTTCTTATTGGTCTATTTAACTAATTTTGATGTCACCAGGCAGGACAAAACTCCATCCCACCAAAACAGGCTGAAATTTCAGGCGGTCTTTTCAAATAGCTCTTTCACTAAAGGGCATTATCATTTTCAAAATTTCACAGTATTTTTCTGCTGTTTTGGTGGAAAAAAGGCAAATTCCTGTGAGATTAAAAGGCTCAGGACTGTGTAACTTTGCAACATGGTAAAGTCCCAACGGCCACACCCTCTCATGCAATACCATGCCAATTGGCCACATGGTGGCACGATAAGAAGCGATTGAAAATGCAAACTTTGAAAAATCTGCCCCCACACCCCGTGTGACCTAGAGTCCCTCTCCTCACAAGGAACAAATTTCCCTCAAGAACCCATAAAGTCTGCCATGATAGATTTTCCGCCATTTTGAATTTTGTGAAAATCACTTAAAGCTACTCCTCTAGCACCGATTGACCTATCTGCATGAAACTTGACATGTGGCATGGACCAAGGTCTCTCAACACAATATTTTCCAGACTAGTAACAAAAACAACATGGCTGCTATTGACCAATGAACATTCACGTGGGCGTGTTCTCGCACATAAATGCATACAAATCAGACAAGGATCTTTGTATTTTGACAAACATTGGTACACGTGTTCCAATCACTGTCAAGACTCAACATATCTAAGCACATTTAGATTGATGGTGCTATAACGAGCACCTGTTTAGAGCTCTTGAAACATTTGACTCAGAGTGATGAAACTTGGCACATGCTCAGGGATGTGAGTCTAGCTAAGTTGTAAAGTATGGTTCGTTCGGCACATGGTTGCACTGTTTTACAGGAAAAACATTTCATGCAATCTCATTGGCTTGTAGCGGCCGTGTTGTTTGAGCAAGAGTCTTGGAAAAAATGTGGTGCTGATCGGTCCAGCAGTTCTGGAGAAGATGTTTAAAGTAGTTAACATCATTAGAAATGGTCCAGAATATTGTACATCAAAAGAATATTGCACGATCTGTTTGATTTTGAGTGCTGATATTTGGCAAGCGTGACGAGTACAGAAGTAGCTCATCCTAGGGCGATGTGTCGAATTTATCCTGATGGTGGCACAGTGGGCCCACAGCTTGAACCCCGGCATTGCTGATTGCAGCTATATTGTGGAATTGCATTTGATGTGAAGAACAAGGCCAAAGTGGTTTACAATGGTCTCCATCAAACAAAGTTAGGACAAATCAAGGAGCTAGCTTATTTTACCCTCACTATGTTCTGGACTCTTAAACTGCCTTAAAGGTGCACTCCTCCATATCAGTTTTCATCCAAAGTGAGCATTAGTTGTGTTTATTAGGCACCAAACAGAATAGAACAGACTGACAGGGAGAGACTACATGGACTTATAAGAAACAGTCATTTTAGTTTTCCATTGAACACAACCCCTAACAATGGTGTTTGTAAACTGTGGCTTGGGAAATGGAACTGAATTACTTTTTATTTCTGTAATTAGCTCCAAGAGAGATTGAGTCCTGCTCCTAAGACGGTGATATCTCTGTTAACCCTTTCCATCCTGTGTGTTGGTGTGTATCCAGGTCAGAGTTTGGTTTCGGGAGCGGACCCACCGCCCCCCTCACCGCAGCAGGAGGTACAGCTGAAGTTCCTGTTGACAGGGCTACTGTCGGGGCTTCCCCTGCCCCCCTTCGCCCTGAGGATGTGCCCCCCACTGACCACCAAGAACATCAACCACTACCAGCCCCTACTGGCTGTGGGTGAGTAATGCAGATCAGTGTGACTCTGTACTTGGAATGGATTTCAATACACACACACACACACACACACACACACACACGGCTGGATAGATGCTTGCTCATACCTCAAAGTTGAACACAAATCTCCCTCTAACTCTAGACCCGCTGGGCCTCGATGGACCCCTTTTCAAGCTAATGAGCAGTCATTCTGACTGCAACATTTTAAGTGTAATTCATATATTTCATATATGCTATAGCAAAAATAATCATTTGGTTGTGTTTATGAAGGCCTTGGGTAACATTAGAATACAATTTGTATCTTATTTCAAATAACACACTAGCATTTTAATTAGT
This sequence comes from Coregonus clupeaformis, assembly GCF_020615455.1. NCBI lineage: Eukaryota > Metazoa > Chordata > Actinopteri > Salmoniformes > Salmonidae > Coregonus > Coregonus clupeaformis. Next base: position 2,489,124 of record NC_059228.1, read on the forward strand.
TTATGTTACTGTAGGCTATATGTAAAAACTAACGTAGACATTCAAGCGTTAAATCAATTTTATTTGTGGAGTGCCTTTCTTACAACTATGAAACAGAAAGCATGTGTTGGAACACGGTAAAAGCTTTTCATGACGACAAAATAAAATACCCCAACCACCAAGACGCACGGTCAAAAGACGCATGGTCAAATTATGAAAACATCAGTAGCCTAAACATCATTATAAGAGCCAAGTGGCCTTGATGAATTGTGGAACTCGGCACAAAGGCAATAATGGCATTGTAATGAATATAAGTTGATATGACAGCAGTCAAAAATAGTCAATTATTGTCAGCTCGTGCTTATTGTGACTTACAGTCATGTGTGCATACATTTTTACGTATGGGTGGTCCCGGGGATCGAACCCACTACCCTGGCGTTACAAGCACCATGCTCTACCAATTGAGCTACAGAGGACCATAATTTAGCTGTTATCCCTTGTCCTAATCGTTGACACAATTTTTCTAACTTTCACTTGCTTGACACACTTTGAGATAACTTTGTTTGGTTGTAGTGCGTAATAGTATCCGGTTTTCTCTTCATTGTGTTCCCGTTGTCTTGTTATTCTTCAGCACTGTTGTGGAGTACAACGGCTGTGCAGGTGCCTTATTTTGCGCAGAGGAAGGAAGCTCCTGTCTCTACTCACTCCAGAACTCATGCGCTCTCCTCCCTGTAAAAGTCTCCCAGACTTTAATAAAACCTAACATGTCCATCCCCATATCCCCAGGTAAGTGTGCTGGGCTGTGGAGCTCTAGAACAGCACATCAAAAAACCTGCCACCCTGTTTTCAGCTATCCACAGACTATTCCCTGAGGAAGGACTCTCAAGTTGTTCAATGGCCACATTTTGGCGTGACCAAATACAATAAAGTTTTGTATAAACAACTAATTTTCATTTTCGTTTTTGTAAGTTTTAAAAAACGCTGTCACGTTGGTCTTCACATTCTTACTGACTTCTGTGGTAAGTTAAACATAAAGACAAATATACTGAGAGCTTTTGATTCAAAAAGGTCTAAAATAAATGTCCAGAGTGATACAATTTTTATTCATGTCCATCAGACACATCACACAGGTGTCAACTAAAATATATATCCCATTTCCAGACAAGATTAAAGAATGGAACAAGTAGACATAAAAATTTTAGTCATTTAGCAGACGCTCTTATCCAGAGCGACTTACAGTTAGTGAGTGCATACATTTTCATAGACAAAGTTAATATAAGTCAGTGCTTGCGTCCGTAGCAGTTTGTATGCATTTGAGTGGTTATACATGCAATACATGTTGACAGAATGGCTGCGAGCCAGAGAGAGAGACTGTTGCTGTACTCCCAGGTAAGGTCCTTGCTTCCCGTACTACTGAAGGCCCCAGTATTCATTCAGGCAGCTTGAAGAAGATCTGTGTCGCCATCCAGGCCCATGTTAGCATGCACTGCACATGTTGCTGAACAATTCAACTATTTTGTTAGTGTCATTGATATATGGAAATTCACATACAATATTTGGTTCATAAGCATTGACTGTAATACCTCTAGGGTCCTGGGGTGAAACGACTGCTGAGATGCTTTGTAAATACGGGCCCTGGTCTGTCTGCATGCTGTTTTTTAGTGATCTAACTCCATCTGAAATGTAGCTGGCTAAGATGGTGAACTCAGACTGATGGTGGGAGTTTGGTAACATTAGCTAGCTTTCCCCCAGCAGTTTCAATCTAAATGTATTTTTATCACATAAAAAAATTATAAAATGAAACCTTGAACAGGCATGTTATGATGTAAAATTGCACAATGTCAGCATGTCTGAGTGCTAAAATGATTTTTATAAACTGGGTGGTTCGAGCCCTGAATGCTGATATCAGACCGTATACCACGGGTATGACAAACATATATTTTTACTGCTCTAATTACGTTGGTAACCAGTTTATAATAGCAATAAGGCACCTCGGGGGTTTGTGGTATATTGGCAATATATCACGGCTAAGGGCTGTGTCCAGGCACTTCGCGTTGCGTCGTGTATAAGAATAGCCCTTAGCAAGGTATATTGACTGTATACTAAACCCCCTCGGGCATTATTGATTCAGTAAGGATTGTGTAACATAAAGCAGGATCGCGATGTAGGCCTACTGTAAAGACAGCCCATCTCATTTGGCTCTGATCTCTCCAAATGACGCAAAAGATGGATCTCTTCATCTGAAAGTTCCTTTCCTTCTATTATTAACACCCCTGAGACTACTGCCAGACAGCCTGGCGAAGAGATGGAGTTAAAGATAAAGAAGCAGGAGAAGAGAGGGAAGGATGGAGGTGGGAGAGAGAGAGATAAGGTAGACTTTGTTTGTAGAATAACACTGGACATATGAGAAGAGAGCATTGCCCCTACGTTGTCAAAGGTCATGATTATGTAGTACATACAGCATCGAAGTCAGAAGCTAGCTAGTTGAAGCTAGACAGAATTAGGAAGAATTCGGTGAAGGCCTAAATGTGTTTATGTGTATACAGCAGGTAACCTGGCGGTTAAGAGCGTTGTGGGCCAGTAACCGAAAGGTAGCTGGCTCGAATCCCAGAGACGACTAGGTGAAACATCTGTCTGTGCCCTTAAGAAAGATACTTAACCCTAATAAGAGTGTCTGCTAAATGACTAAATGACTCAAATGATGGTGCCATGTTTAAAGTCACTAAGCTCTTCAGTAAGGCCATTCTACTGCCAATGTTTGTCATTGGAGATTGCATGGATGTGTGCTCGATTTTATACACATGTCAGCAACGGGTGTGGCTGAAATAGCCAAATCCACTAAGTTGAAGGGGTGTCCACATACTTTTGTATATATAATGTATATTATCCCAAAATGGTGTCAGTTTGTCACAGGACCACAGCATATGTAGTAGGTGTTCATTTGTGCATCTCCAACAGAGATGTGACATTTCTGGGTGCATTACATGTATTCTGGCAGGAGTGTAATAAGTCCTATGAATAATTTTTAATTGCAGTAGTTTGACTTACAGTGAGGGGAAAAACGTATTTGATCCCCTGCTGATTTTGTAAGTTTGCCCACTGACAAAGACATGATCAGTCTATAATTTTAATGGTAGGTTCATTTGAACAGTGAGAGACAGAATAACAACAAAAAAATCCAGAAAAACACATTGATTTGCATTTTAATGAGGGAAATAAGTATTTGACCCCTCTGCAAACATGACTTAGTACTTGGTGGCAAAACCCTTGTTGGCAATCAGAGGTCAGACGTTTCTTGTAGTTGGCCACCAGGTTTGCACACATCTCAGGAGGGATTTTGTCCCACTCCTCTTTGCATATCTTCTCCAAGTCATTAAGGTTTCGAGCCTGATGTTTGGCAACTCGAACCTTCAGTTCCCTCCACAGATTTTCTATGGGATTAAGGTCTGGAGACTGGCTAGGCCACTCCAGGACCTTAATGTGCTTCTTCTTGAGCCACTCCGTTGTTGCCTTGGCCGTGTGTTTTGGGTCATTGTCATGCTGGAATACCCATCCACGACCCATTTTCAATGCCCTGGCTGAGGGAAGGAGGTTCTTACCCAATATTTGACGGTACATGGCCCCTTCCATCGTCCCTTTGATGCGGTGAAGTTGTCCTGTCCCCTTAGCAGAAAAACACCCCCAAAGCATAATGTTTTCACCTCCATGTTTGACATGGGGATGGTGTTCTTGGGGTCATAGGCAGCATTCATCCTCCTCCAAACACGGCAAGTTGAGTTGATGCCAAAGAGCTCAATTTTGGTCTCATCTGACCACAACACTTTCACCCAGTTCTCCTCTGAATCATTCAGATGTTCATTGGCAAACTTCAGACTGGCATGTATATGTGCTTTCTTGAGCAGGGGGACCTTGCGGGCGCTGCAGGATTTCAGTCCTTCACGGCGTAGTGTGTTACCAATTGTTTTCTTGGTGACTATGGTCCCAGCTGCCTTGAAATCATTGACAAGATCCTCCCGTGTAGTTCTGGGCTGATTCCTCACCGTTCTCATGATCATTGCAACTCCACGAGGTGAGATCTTGCATGGAGCCCCAGGCCGAGGGAGATTGAAAGTTATTTTGTGTTTCTTCCATTTGCGAATAATCGCACCAACTGTTGTCATCTTCTCACCAAGCTGCTTGGCGATGGTCTTGTAGCCCATTTCAGCCTGTGTAGGTCTACAATCTTGTCCCTGACATCCTTGGAGAGCTCTTTGGTCTTGGCCATGGTGGAGAGTTTGGAATCTGATTGATTGCTTTTGTGGACAGGTGTCTTTTATACAGATAACAAGCTGAGATTAGGAGCACTCCCTTTAAGAGTGTGCTCCTAATCTCAGCTCGTTACCTGTATAAAAGAAACCTGGGAGCCAGAAAATTCTTTCTGATTGAGAGGGGGTCAAATACTTATTTCCCTCATTAAAATGCAAATCAATTTATAACATTTTTGACATGTGTTTTTCTGGATTTTGTTGTTGTTATTCTGTCTCTCACTGTTCAAATAAACCTACCATTAAAATTATAGACTGATCATTTCTTTGTCAGTGGGCAAACGAACAAAATCAGCAGGGGTCATACGCGGAGGGGTGAACATCTCCTGCTCTGACTGCAGCTGGGAGGGACTGCTGCGCGAGGACTGGGCCACCTGTGAGTGCTTTGGGACGGGGGTGGGGCCCACGGCAGCACCCGCTGCTCGTTAAGAAGAGTAAGAACGATACGTGCTTTCACGAGTCTCCAAAAGTCTCCAATAACACCAGAAAAAGTTGGTAGATTTGTCGCTAGTCGCTTTTTTGAAAATGTGTCGCTAGAGGGGTCTGAAAACTTGCCTAATATAGCGACAAAGTCACTAAGTTGGCAGCACTGCATGCGCGTGATGGCGCATGCGGTCTAGTCAGCATATTAGGTTGTAGGAGCAGGTATGAACATTTTCACATATCTGTTCTCCTCAATTTCTTCCTTTTAGATCTGTTTCCTTATAGGTTCTGAACCGTCAGGTAGAGTTTGTCAGCTGGAGATTTGAAATTGAATATTGAAACAATGTTGCAAATGTCGGAGAGACAGACGGCAAGGTTTATACAACTCTCCGCTGTTGACAAGTAAATGTTAGTCTAAAAGAAATGTGAGATAATGTCTAGATGCTTTTTATAGTGGAGATCAAGTTTATAAATTGTTTGGCTGGATTGTGCAGGCAGATGGAACAGAGTAAATAGGCATTTTAACGTCATAGATTTAGCTGGTGGTAACTAGTGGAATAGACACCGGCTGGAATGTGGTTTTAACCAATCAGCCTTCAGGATTAGACCCATCCGTTGTATAATAAACCAACATAATTTTTATTACGTAAAAGTTTTATTCACCCCTGATGCATCATCTAGAAGAGCAGTCCTTAGATGAGCACACTTTCATTTAATTTCTTCACTTGTATACCTTACGAATGACGATCTTATTCTCAAAAACCCACTTTACAACACTTGACCGTCTCATTACCGAAATGATAAAAAAGGAAAATTGGGAAAAACTTAGAGAACCATTACCTTACCAACATGGAGGCATGAATGGGCTTTAGTGATATGGTCAATTGTTCGCTTATTCATAATGGCTGTCTCCTATTACTTGCAGATTGAGCTAAGCGCCTATCATTACTGAAATACACATTTCTCATTACTGCATAATTTTTGGGTCAGTTTCGACATTGAGAACCTTAATTTCGGTAATGATAATAAGCTAATTCTAATGTATAGTCAATGGGTGTGCTGTGCTGTTAACTTTAATTACTAGGACCACTCCTTACACCTATTGTATAGATTTTTTGAAAACATAAGTTATTTGATTAAGTGGAGATTGTCAAGAAATATGGGTGTATAAACCTCATTTAATTAACTTAAAGCTACAATCTGGAGTTTGTGTTTCAGCAAAGAGCAATCCGCCACTTAAAGGAGGATATCCCCCATTTTGACATGTGTACCTGTTTTAGCACTTACCGATACCGTTGTTTGATATCCTAAGAAAGTTTTGGGTCACGTTATGCCATTTGCCCATAGGATCCCTAGAACCACACCTATCCATGTCCTAATACACCAATATATACAGTGGGGAGTACAAGTATTTGATACACTGCCAATTTTGCAGGTTTTCCTACTTACAAAGCATGTAGAGGTCTGTAATTTTTATCATAGGTACACTTCAACTGTGAGAGACGGAATCTAAAACAAAAATCCAGAAAATCACATTGTATGATTTTTAAGTAATTAATTTGCATTTTATTGCATGACCCTGCTGCAGTGTGTATCAAATACTTGTTCTCCCCACTATATATAAAAACAAAAAAATATAAGTCACTTTTATGCTTCAGTCCACTTTTGACTTTTAAAAATACATGCACGTAATTACATTATACTTAAGCTAAAATAATGGGGTTAGTCATTTGGGATTAACAAATAACAAAGTTTGATGTATTCGGTTACTGAATCTTTAATAGAGCTCAGTACACTAATTACTAAAACATGCATTCTCATCTCCAAAACCTGCTTATCATTACTGTAACACAATATTTAGGAAATATTAGGTAAAATAAAATGTATACTTTAATTATTTTGTTCTTTATCCAAATGTGTAAATAAAAATAACACGTATACACAAGTAATTATGACTAAAAACAAGATTCAAAAAAGGTTATGTGTTGTGGTAATGAGAGACATTTGAATAATAACATTTTACATATTTATTCATGTTTAACTCAGGCCTTTTCCTTAAGTGAGCAATGTTAAAAAATATACATTTATTTATAACTTTTTTGGACTTCAAAAACTTGCGGTAATGAAAATGTTTGCATTGGTAGTTGTGGAAATTGTGGTAAAATGCGTAATATCTGCTCAATAAACAACAATATTTATGAAATAGATAAATAGATCCTAATCTTAGTGATTTAAGAGGAATTATGGTGGAAAATGTTTATTTTCTTTGTCAAGTTTTACTTGTCAAGTGCCAGTTTCATGGGCATCACCCAGAAACACAAGCATTTCACTGCACCTGCGATAACATCTGCAAATGTGGGTATGCGACCAATAAACATTTGATTTGAATTCCCAAAAAATTTTGGGCACTGTTAATTCAGATAGGAGAGAAAGGCCCGTGACTGTTGCACACCGTAACATCACCCACCTTGCAATCTGAGCAGAGGCACTCAGCATTTTGAAACTGTTTAAATGATGTCATGGCTTTAGAAGCTTCTGATAGGCTAATTGACATAATTTGAGTCAATTGGAGGTGTACCTTTTGGATGTCTTTCGAGGCCTACCTTTAAACTCAGTGCCTCTTTGCCTGACATCATGTGAAAATCAAAAGAAATCAGCCAAGACCTCAGAAATAGTCTGGTTCATCCTTGGGAGCAATTTCCAAACGCCTGAAGGTACCACATTCATCTGTACAAATAATAGTATGCAAGTATAAACACCATGGGACCACGCAGCCGTCATACCGCTCAGAAAGAAGACGCGTTCTGTCTCCTAGAGATGAACATACTTTGGTGTGAAAAGTGCAAATCAATCCCAGAACAACAGCAAAGGACCTTGTGACAATGGTGGAGGAAACCGGTACAAAAGTATCTATATCCACAGTAAAACAAGTCCTATATCGACATAACCTGAAAGGCCGCTCAGCAAGGAAGAAGCCACTGCTCCAAAACCGCCATAAAAAAGCCAGACTATGGTTTGCAACTGCACATGGGGACAAAGATCATACTTTCTGGTCTGATGAAACAAAAATAGAACTGTTTGGCCATAATGACCATCATTATGTTTGGAGGAAAAATTGGTATGCTTGCAAGCCGAAGAACACCATCCCAACCGTGAAGCACGGGGGTGGCAGCAACATGCTGTGGGGGGGCTTTGCTGCAGGAGGGACTGGTGCACTTCACAAAATAGATGGCATCATGAGGAAGGAAAATTATGTGGATATATTGAAGCAACATCTCAAGACATCAGTCACGAAGTTAAAGCTTGGTCGCAAATGGGTCTTCCAAATGGACAATGACCCCAATCATACTTCCAAAGTTGTGGCAAAATGGCTTAAGGACAACAAAGTCAAGGTATTGGAGTGGCCATCACAAAGCCCTGACCTCAATCCTAAAGAAAATGTGTGGGCAGAACTGAAAAAGTGTGTGCGAGCAAGGAGGCTGTCACGATCGCCTATGAAATACGACCAAAGCGCAGCGTTGGGAGTGAACATGACTTTAATGTTGAAATAACGACAAAACAAAACACGATCCGTAACGTCCTCAGTACATAGACTGAACATAGAACAAAAACCCACAAACAAACAGTGAAACACAACAGTATATATATGGCTCCCAATCAGAGATAACGAGCCGACAGCTGACACTCGTTACCTCCGATTGGGAGTCATTGACCAATCACCACTAAACACAAACAAAATGAAACTCACCCAACCCCAACACCACCAAATGAGATACACCCTGGCTCTAACACACAGTCCTAGAACCAGAGTGTGACAGTACCCCCCCCCAAAGGCGCGGACTGCGACCGCGCCTAACTACAAGCAAACAGGGGAGGGCTGGGTGGGCATTCCTCCTCGGCGGAGGCTCCGGCTCCGGGCTTCCTCCCCACTTCCTCTCCAACCCCCCAAAGTACCCCTGGACCTGTCTAGCCCCGCTGGCCGGAACCGGACTGACGACACGCGCCCCTGGCTTGGTGCGTGGATCCTGGCTGGACGGCTCTGGCGGATCCCGGCTGGACGGCTCTGGCGGATCCCGGCTGGACGGCTCTGGCGGATCCTGGCTGGAAGGCTCTGGCGGATCCCGGCTGGACGGCTCTGGCGGATCCCGGCCGGACGGCTCTGGCGGATCCTGGCTGGAAGGCTCTGGCGGATCCCGGCTGGACGGCTCTGGCGGATCCTGGCTGGAAGGCTCTGGCGGATCCCGGCTGGACGGCTCTGACGGATCCCGGCTGGACGGCTCTGACGGATCCTGGCTGGACGGCTCTGGCGGATCCTGGCTGGAAGGCTCTGGCGGATCCCGGCTGGACGGCTCTGGCGGATCCCGGCTGGACGGCTCTGGCGGATCCTGGCTGGAAGGCTCTGGCGGATCCCGGCTGGACGGCTCTGGCGGATCCTGGCTGGAAGGCTCTGGCGGATCCCGGCTGGACGGCTCTGGCGGATCCCGGCTGGACGGCTCTGGCGGATCCTGGCTGGAAGGCTCTGGCGGATCCCGGCTGGACGGCTCTGGCGGATCCCGGCTGGACGGCTCTGGCGGATCCTGGCTGGACGGCTCTGACGGATCCTGGCTGGCCGGCTCATGGCTGGCTGACGGATCTGGCTGCTCATGGCTGGCTGACGGATCTGGCTGCTCATGGATGGCTGACGGATCTGGCTGCTCATGGCTGGCTGACGGATCTGGCTGCTCATGGCTGGCGGAAGGATCTGGCTGCTCATGGCTGGCGGAAGGCTCTGGCTGATCCTGTCTGGCGGAAGGCTCTGGCTGATCCTGTCTGGCGGAAGGCTCTGGCTGATCCTGTCTGGCGGACGGCTCTGGCTGGACAGGGCTGACGACGCACCCCGTAGGCTCGGTGCGTTGAGCAGGGACAGGCAGAACCGCACTGGGGACACACACCCCTGGCCCTACACGGGGATCAGGAACGGGCCGGACCGGACTGGAAACACCCCCAGTACCTCTCGCCGTGCCTCCACACTTTCCATCCCCTTCGTAACCAGTGGCCCCCTTAAACTGGCGGCCATATCTGCCAACCTCCTGCACTCCTCCAACCCGTACACCTGCTGCCCCGACGTCGTGAGCCCCCCTAAAAATTTTCTGGGGTCTCTCCTCTCCGTGGACCAGGCCTCCATCATTCTCGCCCAATTCTCGCTCCTCTGTTTCCAATTATCGCCCTTCAGCTCCTGGACACGCTGCTTGGTCTGGTCTTGGTGGGTTTTTCTGTCACGATCGCCTATGAAATACGACCAAAGCGCAGCGTTGGGAGTGAACATGACTTTAATGTTGAAATAACGACAAAACAAAACACGATCCGTAACGTCCTCAGTACATAGACTGAACATAGAACAAAAACCCACAAACAAACAGTGAAACACAACAGTATATATATGGCTCCCAATCAGAGATAACGAGCCGACAGCTGACACTCGTTACCTCCGATTGGGAGTCATTGACCAATCACCACTAAACACAAACAAAATGAAACTCACCCAACCCCAACACCACCAAATGAGATACACCCTGGCTCTAACACACAGTCCTAGAACCAGAGTGTGACAGAGGCCTACAAACCTGACTCTGTTACACCAGCTCTGTCAGGAGGAATGGGCCAGAATTCACCCAACTTATTGTGGGAGGCTACCCGAAACGTTTGACCCAAGTTAAACAATTTAAAGGCAATGTTACCAAATACTAATTGAGTGTATGTAAACATCTGACCCACTGGGAATGTGATGAAAGAAATAAAAGCTTAAATAAATAATTCTCTACTATTATTCTGACATTTCACATTCTTAAAATAAAGTGGTGATCCTAACTGACCTAAGACAGGGAATTTTCACTAGGATTAAATGTCAGGAATTGTGAAAAACTGAGTTTAAATGTATTTGGCTAAGGTTTATGTAAACTGCAAGTTCCAGGACATTTCTGGGGGGAATGGCCCTAGCCCTCACCCTCCGATCCAACAGTTCCCAGACGTGCTCAATGGGATTGAGATCCGGGCTCTTCGCTGGCCATGGCAGAACACTGACATTCCTGTCTTGCAGGAAATCACGCACAGAACGAGCAGTATGGCTGGTGGCATTGTCATGCTGGAGGGTCATTTCAGGATGAGCCTGCAGGAAGGGTACCACATGGGGGAGGAGGATGTCTTCCCTGTAACGCACAGCGTTGAGATTGCCTGCAATGACAACAAGCTCAGTCCGATGATGCTGTGACACACCGCCCCAGACCATGACGGACCCTCCACCTCCAAATCGATCCCGCTCCAGAGTACAGGCCTCGGTGTAACGCTAATTTCTTCGACGATAAACGCGAATCCGACCATCACCCCTTGTCCTGTCTGGTCCTGCAACGGTGGGTTTGTGCCCATAGGCGACGTTGTTGCCGGTGGTGTCTGGTGAGGACCTGCCTTACAACAGGCCTACAAGCCCTTAGTCCAGCCTCTCTCAGCCTATTGCGGACAGTCTGAGCACTGATGGAGGGATTGTGCGTTCCTGGTGTAACTCGGGCAGTTGTTGTTGCCATCCTGTACCTGTCCCGCAGGTGTGATGTTCGGATGTACCGATCCTGTGCAGGTGTTGTTACATGTGGTCTGCCACTGCGAGGACGATCAGCTGTCCATCCTGTCTCCCTGTAGCGCTGTCTTAGGCGTCTGACAGTACAGACATTGCAATTTATTGCCCTGGCCACATCTGCGGTCCTAATGCCTCTTTGCAACGTGCCTAAGGCACGTTCACGCAGATGAGCAGGGACCCTGGTTATCTTTCTTTTGGTGTTTTTCAGAGTCAGTAGAAAGACCTCTTTAGGGTCCTAAGTTATCATAACTGTGACCTTAATTGCCTACCGTCTGTAAGCTGTTAGTGTCTTAACGACCGTTCCACAGGTGCATGTTCATTAATTGTTTATGGTTCATTGAACAAGCATGGGAAACATTGTTTAAACCCTTTACTATGAAGATCTGTGAAGTTATATGGAATTTTACAAATTATCTTTGAAAGACAGGGTCATGAAAAAGGGAAGTTTATTTTTTTGCTGAGTTTATATATGTATGTATGTATGTATAAATGTGTATGGATATGTGTATACACACACACACACAGGCAAATGCCTTTTTTGTGTTTGTGTGTATATCTAACTACGTCCTTAATCAGTTTAAAGGAGGAAATGTTGCTTACTAGTTGAGCAAAATCAAAGCTGTAATGCATCCTGATGTCTTTGCTTACTTGTTCAGTATGGCCCCCCAGACATAACTGCAGGTCTTGACAGGTGGTCTTGCAGTCAGCAACCATCTTTTGGTAGACAGACTGCTCACTCTGAACAAGCAGGAGATGCTGCTCTTGCTTCTTCAGCTTGGCTGACCTAACAGCTTCTGGTAGGTCAGCTTGGCTGACCTAACAGCTTCTGGTAGATTGGCAGATCTGAAGACCTGATAGTTGTTCCTCTGGCACTGGCAGCACAGGTCTGTCCTGGGCTTAGTGCTTGAGATGTGGGGCAGATTCCTGAAGGAAGACAACCTGACTACACGTACCTGTGGAAAATACAGAAATAATGTGAGATCAATAACAGTAGTGCCAATCTTGTTGGAGGTCCATTAAATATCAAAATGTGTTGTTTATGCTTTACATACAAAGTGTTGTCATCGAATCATTTTAGAGATGCCACACCACTGCTTTTGTCACATGGGATGGCAGCAGCTTTCCACTAAAGTGTTGGTCCTGGTAAAAGTAGTGCCAATCATGTTGGAGGTAAATTAAATAATCAAGAAAAAAAACATATGGGGGATTGGAAGTGATGCAGACAATTACATTGATGGAAGTTACAATCTATCTGCAATATTAAAGCTGATCTACCCCTAAGAAAAATACAACATGTACTGGGTGGCGTCCTGGTAATACTATTGCATTATCCTCTGCGTAGTTGTTGATGAAGTTCACAACTCGCTGCTTCAGGTTTAACCTGTGCTTGCTTGGGCCAGCTCTCTTTTTGATGGGAGGCATAAGACCATTCTCCTTGTATGACTGGTGGAGGAGAGTCAGGTGTGTTCTACTGATGTTGAAAGACAAATTCCAGATACAAATATTTTAGCATTATTATACAATAGATAGCCAGGTGTGTCTGATGGTGACTACGGCTAACTTGAGTCATGTAATCATCTGGCAAAGTAGAGTCTTTTGTTTAGACATGCTAGCTAAACAATGAACCATCATCCCAATCCAATTTCTACACAGATCATACACATTATGTTAGCTAGCGAGCCAGCCCTGTCTCAGCTAGCTTGCTAACTGTACACTTTACCTTGGTCTTTTGTTTAGACGTAGTTAGCTAAACAGTGAACCATAATCCCAATCCATAGAGTACCAGCAATACAAACCGATTGTCATAGCTAGCTAAAATTAACCAAATAGGTTCAATGCTAGCTAGTTAGCTAGCTAACATTAGGATATAACTAGCAATGCAAATGGCATTCTGAGATAGCATGACTACAAAGCTCATACAGATAATGTTAGCTAGCGAGCCAGCCATCTAACGTCAGCTAGCTCACTAACAGTAAGCTTTAACTTGCAATGAAAACAACCTTCTGACAATTTTTTGAAACATATAATATGTGAAAGAGTAGCTAGACTCTTACCCGCATACATGGATGAACGCTTCACAGCAGACTGCAACCCCTTTCATTAAAAAGACGTCCTGTGTCATTTCCGTTTTGTTTGTACAGCTTGCTTGGCCCGTTGTGTCACTCTGGTTCACACTGACCGTGTGCAATGCCATAAGAATCATCAGATCTTTCTCCCTCTCTGTCACTGATGCAATGGTTGCCCTTAGTTTGAAGATGTAATCCGGAGACAGGTGTTTTATACAACAGCATTCTGTGTTCTCTTTTTCGACTCCCTCTGCATTTGCAATCAAACGCCAGAATACTATTCATCTCCTTATCATACTCTGCTTCTACCAGACATTCCACTGATTTCAACTTCTTCCGTGACAATAACACTGTTGATCGCCATTTCTTCCCCATCACTGTCATCAGAAGACTCTACAATGTCTTCTTCAATGAAAATGTTTTTACCTAAATCAGGGATTTCCTCATCGTCTGATTCATTTTCAGAGTTAGAGAGCACTATTGTCCTCCAGAAAGTAGTCCATCACAACTTTTTCCCACTGACCTTTGTTGATAGCACCTGATAAATTCAGGGCAGCAGCTAATGCATTGGCAGCAGCTAATGGAGATCCATAATGAATACAAAATACAGCCTTATTCTAAAATGGATTAAATTTTAAAAAATCCTCATTAATCTACACATAATACCCCATAATGACAAAGTGAAAACAGGTTTTTAGAAATACCTTATTTACATAATTATTCAGACCCTTTTCTATGAGACTAGAAATGCAGCAGTTCCCATTGATCATCCTTGAGATGTTTCTACAACGTGATTGGAGTCCACCTGTGGTAAATTAAGTTGATTGGACATGATTTGGGAAGGCACATACCTGTCTATATAAGGTCCCACTGATGACAGGGCATGTCAGAGCAAAAACCAAGTCATGAGGTCGAAGGAATTGTCCGTAGAGCTCTGAGACAGGATTGTGTCGATGCGCAGATCTGGGGAAGGGTACCAAAAGATGTCTGCAGCATTGAAGGTCCCGAAGAACACCGTGGCCTCCATCATTCTTAAATGGAAGAAGTTTGGAACCATCAAGATTCTTCCTAGAGCTGGCCGCCCTGCCAAACTGAGCAATTTGAGGAGAAGGGCCTTGGTCAATGAGGTGACCAAGAACCCGATGGGAACCTTCCAGAAGGACAACCATCTCTGCAGCACTCCACCAATCAGGCATTTGTTAGTGGCCAGACTGAAGCCACTCCTCAGTAAAAGGCACATGACAGCCCGCTTGGAGCAAAAGGCACCTAAATTACTCTATGAGAAACAAGATTTTCTGGTCTGATGAAACCAACCTTTTCGGCCTGAATGCCAAGCGTCATGTCTGGAGGAAACCTGGCACCATCCCTACGGTGAAGCATGGTGATGGCAGCATCATGCTGTGGGGATGTTTTACAGCGGCAGGGACTGGGAGACTTGTCAGGATCAAGGGAAAGATTAACGGAGCAAAGTACAGCGAGATCCTTGATGAAAACCTCCTCCAGAGCGCTCAGGACCTCAGACTGGGTGAAGGTTCACCTTCCAACAGGACAACGACCCTAAGCACACAGCCAAGACAATGCAGGACTGGCTTCGGACAAGTCTCTGAATGTCCTTGAGTGGCCCAGCCAGAGTCCAGACTTGAACCCGATCAATGGAGAGACCTGAAAATAGCTGTGCAGCGACGCTCCCCATCCAACCTGACAGAGCTTGAGGGGATCTGCAGAGAATGGGAGAAACTCCCCAAATACGGGTGTGCCAAGCTTGTAGCGTCATACCCAAGAAGACTCAAGGCTGTAATCGCTGCCAAAGGTGCTTCAACAAAGTACTGTGTAAAGGGTCTGAATACTTACAGAAATGTAATATTTCAGTGTTTAAAAAAATATATATTTGCAACAATTTCTAAAAACCATTTTTTGCTTTGTCATTATGGAGTCTTGTGTGTAGATTGATGAGCAAAAAATACAATTTTATCAATTTTAGAATAAAGCTGTAACATAACAAAATGTGGAAAAAGTCAAGGGGTCTAAATACTTTCCGAATGAACTGAAGGCTAGTGATTTTGCTGTTCGTTTCTCATTTTGTTGGCTGAGGAAAAGTAAATGTGGATAGTTCTTCTAACGTCTTCAATGTGCGCCTCGGAATTTGATAAGGTGCGTCGTTGCATCCCCGATGTGTCTGTCTTCACTTGTGTTCCGAGCTGCGATGCTTGTGAGAAGTACCCGATCACATGATGTGCATTGGCTAATACGAATTGAGATATCTGAGAGAACAATGTGAATTAAAGGACCTTCGGAGCGCGGCTGTTGGCAGCCAGCAGAAGGGAATTCTAACTTTGACCGCAAGGCATGGCTTTTCTTTAGGGGGCATTATGGCAACACAAGGGGGCCGTCGATGCCGCCGGGGAATTCTAGGCCTGCCACACACTATTGCTCCGATTTTATATACATTTAGTAATTGTATTAATAATGTTAATGTTTCAACAGCAAACTGCCTCCATCAGTAACTGTTAATGTTAATGGGAGATTTAGTAAAAATCTGACTTAAGGGAAGTTAGGATTTGCTCCTATGATAGTAACTGTATGTCTCTCTCTTTGTCTGTCCACAGGTACCAGTAATGGGTCAGTTCTGGTCTATAACCTCACAAGTGGTCTTCTGCACAAGGACCTGAGTGTCCACTCCTGTGAAGTCAAGTGAGTAACATCACCCACTTCCCTAGTGTGGTCTCGCAAATCAAGGACTGTCCACTCATCACTGTGCACTCATGGCTCTGCCCAAGACACCCACTGAGCCATTTGATAATCATCTACTTACAACTCACTTTTATCACAATTGCCACCATTAATTTAGCCGTGATTTGCGTCTCCTCGCAACTACTTCAGTGGAGATTTAAAAACATGCGGTCTTGGCATTAGATAGCCTATTCAAGTCTAGCGAGCTCAAACTCAACAGGCTCTCCAACCATTCCGTTCCATTGACCTCCAACATCAACATCAATAGGACTGATGTCTTACAATCCCCTCATTCCATTCAGTAAGTAGCGAATCCCAACTTCCACTTAAGTCAAATTTTCTCCCATTGACATCATAACTAAGTGCATAACAATGCATAACTAATCATAACAATGCATAACTAAGTGAAAATTAAGTGGAAGTTAGAATTAGCTTCTAAGGAAGCTGAAATAGCGTATTAGACCACTTTGGCTCCTCTACCCTCAGTGCCTGTCCGTCTATTGTGTAGGTTAATTGTGCTAAAAAGTCAGGACACCCCAAAAAGGTCAGTTTAACTGCACTGGAAGTCGAGGAGCGAATATCAACAAAGAGCAAACTTTGCGTCATTAATTACCCTTCTCTAATGAGCTCATAAACTAATCCCTGTGATTAATTACAGTGCCTGGCAAAAGTATTCATCCCCCTTGCCGTTTTTCCTATTTTGTTGCATTACAACCTGTAATTTAAATTGATTTTTATTTGGATTTCATGTAATGGACATACACAAAATAGTCAAAAATGGTGAAATGAAAAAAAATATTTCTTTAATAAAATTCTAAAAAATAAATAACGGAAAAGTGGTGCGTGCGTATAATAATAATGATGATAATAATGATGATGGTAATAATAATAATAATAATAATAATAATAATCGGTATTCACCCCCTTTGCTAATAAAAAAGATCTGGTGCAACCAATTACCTTCAGAAATCACATAATTAGTTATATTGCACACAGGTGGACTTTATTTAAGTGTCACATGATCTGTCACATGATCTCAGTATATATACACCTGTTCTGATAGGCCCCAGAGTCTGCAACACCACTAAGCAAGGGGCACCACCATGCAAGCAGCACCATGAAGACCAAGGAGCTCTCCAAACAGGTCAGGGACAAAGTTGTGGAGAAGTACAGATCAGGGTTGGGTTCTAAAAAAAATATCCGAAACTTTGAACATCCCACGGAGCACCATTAAATCCATTATTAAATAATTGGAAGAATATGGCACCACAACAAACCTGCCAAGAGAGGGCCGCCCACCAAAATTCACGGACCAGGCAAGGAGGGTATTAATCAGAGAGGCAACAAAGAGACCAAAGATAACCCTGAAGGAGCTGCAAAGCTCCACAGCGGAGATTGGAGTATCTGTCCATAGGACCACTTTAAGCCGTACACTCCACAGAGCTGGGCTTTGCGGAAGAGTGGCCAGAAATAAGCCATTGCTTAAAGAAAAAAAATAAGCCATGTGGGAGGCTCCCCAAACATACGGAAGAAGGTACTCTGGTCAGATGAGACTAAAATTGAGCTTTTTGGCCATCAAGGAAAGTGCTATGTCTGGCGCAAACCTAACACCTCTCATCACCCAGAGAACACCATCCCCACATTGAAGCATGGTGGAGGCAGCATCATGCTGTGGGGATGTTATTCATCAGCAGGGACTGGGAAACTGGTCAGAATTGAAGGAATGATGGATGGCGCTAAATACAGGGAAATTCTTGAGGCAAACCTGTTTCAGTCTTCCAGAGATTTGAGACTGGGAACGGAGGTTCAGCTTCCAGCAGGACAATGACCCTAAGCATACTGCTAAAGCAACACTCGAGTGGTTTAAGGGGAAACATTGAAATGTTTTGGAATGGCCTAGTCAAAGCCCAGACCTCAATCCAATTGAGAAACTGTGGTATGACTTAAAGATTGCTGTACACCAGCGGAACCCATCCAACTTGAAGGAGCTGGAGCAGTTTTGCCTTGAAGAATGGGCAAAATACCAGTGGCTAGATGTGCCAAGCTTATAGAGACATACACCAAGAGACTTGCAGCTGTAATTGCTGCAAAAGGTGGCTCTACAAAGTATTGACTTTGGGGGGTGAATAGTTATGCATGCTGAAGTTTTCAGTTTTTTTTGTCTTATTTCTTGTTTGTTTCACCCCCAAAAATATGTTGCATCTTCAAAGTGGTAGGCATGTTGTGTAAATCAAATTATATAAACAAATAAAATAAAAAAAAATCAATTTTAATTCCAGGTTATAAGGCAACAAAATAGGAAAAATGCCAAGTGGGGTGAATACTTTCGCAAGTGCAAGATTTAATCAATTATGTCATTCAGAAATTGATTGGGAACAAACAACCATTCATCCTCAGATGGCCAGATACTTCTTAACACTAGAACCGCTGGGTGTCGATGGACCCCCTTAATTCTGACTGCAACGTTCTAACAGTGTATTTCATACAGTTGAAGTCGGAGGTTTAAATACACCTTAGCCAAATACATTTAAACTCAGTTTTTCACAATTCCTGACATTTAATCCTAGTAAAATGCCTTGTTTTAGGTCAGTTAGGATCACCACTTTATTTTAAGAATGTGAAATGTCAGAATAATAGTAGAGAGAATTATTTATTTCAGCTTTTATTTATTTCATCACATTCCCAGTGGGTCAGATGTTTACATACACTCAATTAGAATTTGGTAGCATTGCCTTTAAATTGTTTAACTTGGGTCAAACATTTCGGGTAATCTTTCACAAGCTTCCCACAATAAGTTGGGTTAATTTTGGCCCATTCCTCCTGACAGAGCTGGTGTAACTGAGTCAGGTTTGTAGGCCTCCTTGCTCGCACACGCTTTTTCAGTTCTGCCCACAAATTTTCAATAGGATTGAGGTCAGGGCTTCGTGATGGTCACTACAATACCTTGACTTTGTTGTCCTTAAGCCATTTTGCCACAATTTTGGAAGTATGCTTGGGGTCATTGTCCATTTGGAAGACCCATTTGCGACCGAGCTGTAACCTTCTGACTGATGTCTTGAGATGTTGTTTCAATATATCCACATCATTTTACTTCCTCATGATGCCATCTATTTTGTGAAGTGCACCAGTCCCTCCTGCAGCAAAGCACCCCAACAGCATGATGCTGCCACCCCCGTGCTTCACGGTTGGGATGGTGTTCTTCGGCTTGCAAGCACCCCCCTTTTTCCTCCAAACATAATGATGGTTATTATGGCCAAACAGTTCTATTTTTGTTTCATCAGACCAGAGGACATTTCTCCAAAAAATATGATCTTTGTCCCCATGTGCAGTTGCAAACCGTAGTCTGGCTTTTTTTTGGCGGTTTTGGAGCAGTGGCTTCTTCCTTGCTGAGCGGCCTTTCAGGTTATGTCGATATAGGACTCATTTTACTGTTGATGTAGATACTTTTGTACCTGTTTCCTCCAATACCTTCATAAGGTCTTTTGCTGCTGTTCTGGGATTGATTTGCACTTTTCGCACCAATGTACGTTCATCTCTAGGAGACAGAATGTGTCTCCTTCCTAAGCGGTATGACGGCTGCGTGGTTTTTATACTTGCGTACAGATGAACTTGGTACCTTCAGGCGTTTCGAAATTGCTCCCAAGGATGAGCCAGACTTGTGGAGGTCTACAATTTCTTTTTCTGAGGTCTTGGCTGATTTCTTTTGATTTTCCCATGATGTCAAGCAAAGAGGCACTAAGTTTGAAGGTTGGCCTTGAAATTCAGTGGGGAGAACAAGTATTTGATACACTGCCGATTTTGCAGGTTTTCCTACTTACAAAGCATGTAGAGGTCTGTAATTTTTTATCATAGGTACACTTCAACTGTGAGAGATCCAGAAAAGCACAATGTATGATTTTTAAGTAATTAATTTGCATTTTATTGCATGACATAAGTATTAGAATTTTTTTTTTTTTTTTGTCATTTAGCAGACACTCTTATCCAGAGCGACTTACAGGAGCAATTAGGGTTAAGTGCCTTGCTTAAGGGCACATCGACAGATTTTTCACCTAGTCAGCTCAGGGATTAGAACCAGCGACCTTTCGGTTACTGGCACAACGCTCTTACCCACTAAGCTACCTGCCGCCCTACATCAGAAAAGCAGAACTTAATATTTGTTACAGAAACATTTGTTTGCAATTACAGAGATCATACGTTTCCTGTAGGTCTTGACCAGGTTTACACACACTGCAGCAGGGATTTTGGCCCACTCCTCCATACCTTCTCCAGATCCTTCAGGTTTCGGGGCTGTCGCTGGGCAATACGGACTTTCAGCTCCCTCCAAAGATGTTATATTGGGTTCAGGTCTGGAGACTGGCTAGGCCACTCCAGGACCTTGAGAAGCTTCTTACGGAGCCACTCCTTAGTTGCCCTGGCTGTGTGTTTCGGGTCGTTGTCTTGCTGGAAGACCCAGCCACGACCCATCTTCAATGCTCTTACTGAGGGAAGGAGATTGTTGGCCAAGATCTCGCGATACATGGCCCCATCCATCCTCCCCTCAATACAGTGCAGTCGTCCTGTCCCCTTTGCAGAAAAGCATCCCCAAAGAATGATGTTTCCATCTCCATGCTTCACGGTTGGGATGGTGTTCTTGGGGTTGTACTCATCCTTCTTCTTCCTCCAAACACGGCGAGTGGAGCTCTATTTTTGTCTCATTAGACCACATGACCTTCTCCCATTCCTCCTCTGGATCATCCAGATGGTCATTGGCAAACTTCAGACGGGCCTGGACATGCGCTGGCTTGAGCAGGGGGACCTTGCGTGCGCTGCAGGATTTTAATCCATGACGGCGTAGTGTGTTACTAATGGTTTTCTTTGAGACTGTGGTCCCAGCTCTCTTCAGGTCATTGACCAGGTCCTGCCGTGTAGTTCTGGGCTGATCCCTCACCTTCCTCATGATCATTGATGCCCCACGAGGTGAGATCTTGCATGGAGCCCCAGACCGAGGGTGATTGACCGTCATCTTGAACTTCTTCCATTTTCTAATAAATGCGCCAACAGTTGTTGCCTTCTCACCAAGCTGCTTGCCTATTGTCCTGTAGCCCATCCCAGCCTTGTGCAGGTCTACAATTTTATCCCTGATGTCCTTACACAGCTCTCTGGTCTTGGCCATTGTGGAGAGGTTGGAGTCTGTTTGATTGAGTGTGTGGACAGGTGTCTTTTATACAGGTAATGAGTTCAAACAGGTGCAGTTAATACAGGTAATGAGTGGAGAACAGGAGGGCTTCTTAAAGAAAAACTAACAGGTCTGTGAGAGCCGGAATTCTTACTGGTTAGTAGGTGATCAAATACTTATGTCATGCAATAAAATGCAAATTAATTACTTAAAAATCATACATTGTGATTTTCTGGATTTTTGTTTTAGATTCCGTCTCTCACAGTTGAAGTGTGCCTATGATAAAAATTACAGACCTCTACATGCTTTGTAAGTAGGAAAACCTGCAAAATCGGCAGTGTATCAAATACTTTTTCTCCCCACTGTACATCTGCCGGTACACCTCCAATTGACTCAAATGATATCAATTAGCCTATCAGAAGCTTCTAAAGCCATGACATCATTTTCTGGAATTTTCCAAGCTGTTTAAAGGCACAGTCAACTTAGTGTATGTCAACTTCTGACCCACTTGAATTGTGATACAGTGAATTATATGTGAAATAATCGGTTTGTAAACAATGGTTGGAAAAATTACTTTTGTCATGACTTGCCAAAACTATAGTTTGTTAACAAGAACAGCTTATTTTTATAACGACAAATAAAAAATATCTCTCTCGCTGTGTAGCCTCTGTAGCTCAGCTGGTAGAGCACGGCGCTTGTAACGCCAAGGTAGTGGGTTCGATGCACGCATGACTGTAAGTCGCTTTGGATAAAAGCGTCTGCTAAATGGCATATTATTATTATTATTATTATAGCCAACTCCAAGTAGGCCAGAGTAGGCTGATTAGACTGCTTTGATTCTGTGAATTTATATAGGGTGCATACCATTTTAAGATTAGGCCTATAATTAGAATGGATCAATACAATAGAATGGCCCTCCCCGTTCATTCACAATTGGTGATTACATAATTATGCTTCTTTCGCTTCCCCTTGCTCATCAACTCACCCATTCTTACCATCATACTTTACTTAATTTATTTAATCTGTTATATGTGTGAAATTAGTTTTGGTATAGTTTAGGTTAAGTTTTATGGCAATTGTCGGGGGGATTGTCAGCTGGGCACTGCACTTTCAACTGTCGGAAGAAGGAGCAGAGCAGGCCCTACTGTTGGGAGAAGGAAGGGAAACGGGTTAAAACCATTTTTTAGAAATGGGTTATTACTCCAGTTCTGTTTGTGATATTAATATTCTAACAACGGCAGTGTGTTAAATAGACTTATTTAGGAATAGTCAAAGATGGAGACGTGACAAAAAAAGAAAAAAAAGGAACTACACTATGAAACAAATATAAATTACATAAAGAATGATAGTAAAAAGCTTTGGAGCACCTTAAATGACATTTTGGGCAAAAAGGCAAACTCCGCTCAATCATTCATTGAATCAGATGGCTCGTTCATCACAAAACGTACTGATATTGCCAACTACTTTAATGATTTTTTCATTGGCAAGATTAGCAAACTTAGGCATGACATGCCAGTGACAAACGCTGACACTACACATCCAAGTATATCTGTCCAGAAACAAGCATTGTAATTTTGAATTCTGTAGGTGTGGAAGAGGTGAAAAAGTAATTGTTGTCTATCAACAATGACAAGCCACCTGGGTCTGACAACTTGGATGGAAAATGACTGAGGATAATAGTGGACGATATTGCCACTCCTATTTGCCATATCTTTAATTCAAGCCTACTAGAAAGTGTGTGCCTCAGGCCTGGAGGGAAGCAAAAGTTATTCCCCTACCTAAGGATAGTAAAGCCCCCTTTACTGGCTCAAATAGCCGACCAATCAGCCTGTTACTAACCCTTTGTAAACTTTTGCAAAAAATTGTTTGACCAGATACAATGCTATTTTACAGTAAAGAAATTGACAACAGACTTTCAGCACGCTTATAGGGAAGGTCATTCAACAAGCACAGCACTTACACAAATGACTGATTGGCTGAGAGAAAATGATAATAAAAAGATTGTTAGACTTTGATCGATAGTGTTATGGCTTTACACCCCCTGCTATATTGTGGATAAAGAGTTACCTGTCTAACAGAGCACAGAGGGTGTTCTTTAATGGAAGCCTCTCCAACAAAATCCAGGTAGAATCAGGAATTGTCCAGGGCAGCTGCCTAGGTCCCTTACTTTTTTCAATCTTTACTAACAACATGCCATTGGCCTAGAGCAGGGGTGTCAAACTCATTTTAGCTCAGGGGCCACATGGAGGAAAATCTATTCCCAAGTGGGCCGGACCGGAAAAATCATGGTATATATAACTTAAAAACAACAACTTCAGATTGTTTTCTTTGTTTTAATACGATCAACATACAACATAAAGCTGGAGCCTGAGGACAGTGTGTCCAAAATAGTACAAGCACAACATCACTATTAATCATAAAACACGTCAAGTTTATTTGAAAATTCTAAAGAAAAAGAACACACAAACACACAATGCCTCAGTGATTAACAGAACTGTTTCACAGATCACAGAACTATATCAGGGTGTCATTTCTCAGGCAGAAATGTAGATAAAAATAATGAAATCCTGTTCCCCAAACAAGTGCAAGAACCACAGTCAAGAATAGGTTCAATATACAAATAAAATAAAATAAATTAAAAACAATAGCACATCAACATAAAAACATATAAACATAAAGCTGGAGCCTGAGGACAGTGTCCAAAAGCACAACATCACTATTAATCATAAAACACCTCAAGTTATTTGAAAGTTCTGAGGACAAAGAACACACAAACACACAATGCCTCAGTGATTCACAGAAGTACAGTGGGGGAAAAAAGTATTTAGTCAGCCACCAATTGTGCAAGTTCTCCCACTTAAAAAGATGAGAGAGGCCTGTAATTTTCATCATAGGTACACGTCAACTATGACAGACAAATTGAGGAAAAAAATTCCAGAAAATCCCATTGTAGGATTTTTTATGAATTTATTTGCAAATTATGGTGGAAAATAAGTATTTGGTCACCTACAAACAAGCAAGATTTCTGGCTCTCACAGACCTGTAACTTCTTCTTTCAGAGGCTCCTCTGTCCTCCACTCGTTACCTGTATTAATGGCACCTGTTTGAACTTGTTATCAGTATAAAATACACCTGTCCACAACCTCAAACAGTCACACTCCAAACTTCACAATGGCCAAGACCAAAGAGCTGTCAAAGGACACCAAAAACAAAATTGTAGACCTGCACCAGGCTGGGAAGACTGAATCTGCAATAGGTAAGCAGCTTGGTTTGAAGAAATCAACTGTGGGAGCAATTATTAGGAAATGGAAGACATACAAGACCACTGATAATCTCCCTCGATCTGGGGCTCCACGCAAGATCTCACCCCGTGGGGTCAAAATGATCACAAGAACGGTGAGCAAAAATCCCAGAACCACACGGGGGACCTAGTGAATGACCTGCAGAGAGCTGGGACCAAAGTAACAAAGCCAACCATCAGTAACACACTACGCCGCCAGGGACTCAAATCCTGCAGTGCGAGACGTGTCCCCCCTGCTTAAGCCAGTACATGTCCAGGCCCGTCTGAAGTGCATTTGGATGATCCAGAAGAGGATTGGGAGAATGTCATATGGTCAGATGAAACCAAAATATAACTTTTTGGTAAAAACTCAACTCGTCATGTTTGGAGGACAAAGAATGCTGAGTTGCATCCAAAGAACACCATACCTACTGTGAAGCATGGGGGTTGGAAACATCATGCTTTGGGGCTGTTTTTCTGCAAAGGGACCAGGACGACTGATCCGTGTAAAGGAAAGAATGAATGGGGCCATGTATCGTGAGATTTTGAGTGAAACCCTCCTTCCATCAGCAAGGGCATTGAAGATGAAACGTGGCTGGGTCTTTCAGCATGACAATGATCCCAAACACACCGCCCGGGCAACGAAGGAGTGGCTTCGTAAGAAGCATTTCAAGGTCCTGGAGTGGCCTAGCCAGTCTCCAGATCTCAACCCCATAGAAAATCTTTGTAGGGAGTTGAAAGTCTGTGTTGCCCAGCGACAGCCCCAAAACATCACTGCTCTAGAGGAGATCTGCATGGATGAATGAGCCAAAATACCAGCAACAGTGTGTGAAAACCTTGTGAAGACTTACAGAAAACGTTTGACCTGTGTCATTGCCAACAAAGGGTATATAACAAAGTATTGAGAAACTTTTGTTATTGACCAAATACTTATTTTCCACCATCATATGCCAATAAATTCATAAAAAAATCCTACAATGTGATTTTCTGGATTTTTTTTCTCATTTTGTCTGTCATAGTTGACGTGTACCTATGATGAAAATTACAGGCCTCTCTCATCTTTTTAAGTGGGAGAACTTGCACAATTGGTGGCTGACTAAATACTTTTTTTCCCCACTGTATATCACAGATCACAGAACAGAAATGTAGATAAAAATAATGAAATCCTGTTCCCCAAACAAGTGCAAGAACCACAGAGTCAAGAATAGGTTAAATATACAAATAAAATAAAATCAATTAAAAACAATAGCACATCAACATAAAAACATATAAACATAAATCTGAAAGCGTTGCTCAAACTCCCGTAACAGTCCAGTTATTTTATCTTTGAACCGCTTCATGTCTGCCACATGTTGGGTCGCGCACACATTTTTCAGACAGGGGAAGTGAGCTGCATCACCACCGGCAAGTTTGCGTCTCCCACAATGACAGCTTCAACTTGAAAGAACGTATGCTGTCATAATACTGCGTGACAACTTTGTTGCGCCCTTGCAGCTGTTTGTTCAAGTTATTCAGGTGCTCTGTAACATCCACCATAAATGCAAGGTCCGGCATCCATTCTGCGGAATGAAATTCTAACACTGGTTTGCCCTTTTCTTCCATGAACTGTTCAATTTCTTCTCGTAAATCAAAGAAACGCCTCAGCACAGCACCTCGGCTTAACCATCTTACCTCAGTGTGGTATGGCAGGCCATAGATGTGGTCTTTCTCTCTGAGAAGGCTGTCAAACTGACGGTGATTCAGGCTTCTGGATCGGATTAAATTAACAGTTTGGATGACCACCTTCATGACGTTATCCATCTTTAATGACTTGCAACACAAAGCCTCCTGGTGCAAAATACAGTGAAAAGTCAAAAATCACGTCCTCCATTTGCAGATTGCACTTTCTCTCTGAACTTTGTCACAACGCCTGCTTTTTTCCCGATCATTGAGGGCGCACCATCTGTAGCCAGGCTGACAGCGCGGGACCAGTCCACTCCGACCCTGTCCAGCGCGCCCGACGAGTGCGGTAAAAATATCAGCTGCTGTCGTTGTATCTGTCATCGGCACCAACTCCACGAACTCCTCGGTGACGGTCAATGTGTCATCAACTCCGCGGATGAAAAAATGGCCAGTTGTGCAACATCTGTAATGTCCGTGCTTTCATCAATTGCAACCGAAAACGCAATATATGACTTTACTTTTTGCTTCAACTGGCTGTCCAAATCCACTGAAAGATTGGAAATCCTGTCTGCAACTGTGTTTCTTGTCAGGCTGATATTTGCAAAAGCCTGCCGCTTTTCAGGGCACACAATCTCCGCTGCCTTCATCATGCATGTTTTTACAAATTCACCCTCACTAAATGGTTTTGAAGCCACTGCGATTTCATTAGCAATGAGGTAGCTAGCTTTCACTGCAGCGTCACTGATGTCTCGGCTGTGAGTAAACACAGACTGCTGTTTCTTCAGACCCGCCAACAGTTCATTCACCTTCTCTCATCTCCGCTGTCCTTGAAAGTTGTCATATTTGTCGGCATGAAGACTCACATAGTGGCGATGAAGGTTATATTCTTTCAGCACTGCAACATGCTCTGAACACACCAAACATACAGCTTTCCCATTCAATTCCGTGATTAAATAGGATGACCATTTTTCTTGGAACACTCTGCACTCTGCGTCCACTTTTCTCTTTTTTGACAGAGACATATTGGGGCAATGAGGGTGCCAAAGCACATAATGTTAAAAGTAGAAGCCGTAATAAATATCGCAGGCAAAACAAAGTAGCTCATTGGCTGCACGTGCTTGACCTACTTGCTCTGCCCCGGCATAAACAGTTTGCTTGCTTAACACAATTGCTATTGCGCCATCCAGTGGACGCAATTGGAACAGCAGTTTATTTTATTGAAAAATTGCAGCACATTTTTATACTTAAAAAAAATATATATATATATATATTTTATTTTTTTAAATCATCTCGCGGGCCGGATTAAACCCGTTTGCGGGCCTGATCCGGCCCGCGGGCCGTACGTTTGACACCCCTGGCCTAGAGTAAAGTCAGTGTGTCTATGTATGTGGATGACTCAACACTATACACACCAGCTACCACAGCGACTAAAATGACTGCAACACTTAACAGAGAGCTGCAGTTAGTTTCAGAATGGGTGGCAAGGAATAAGTTAGTCCTAAATAATGATAATACTAAAAGCATTGTATTTGTGACAAATCATTCACTAAACCCTAAACCTCAACTAAATCTTGTAATGAATAATGTGGTAATTGAACAAGTTGAGGAGAATAAACTGCTTGGAGTAACCCTGGATTGTAAACTGTCATGGTCAAAACATATTGATACAACCGTATAAAGTACATCATCCTTATGATTCCTGTAATGAAAGTGTTTGCCTGCCCCTGTTTCACTGCGGCCTGCTGCTGTGTCGAGCGAGCCTCTCTCTCTCCTTTCCTGAGGGGAAAAAAATGCTCTGGGAGAAAGTGTTCTGATTGTATAACATAAAATCCAATTGCGGGGAAAGCACAGCTATCCTGTTGTCACAGCTGGAGAGAGGATGTTCTCAACTTTCTGTAGGTATACTTTTTATTTCTCAACTCTCAATTTTGAGCTCACTAGCAACTATTTTACAAACGTTATATGGCTTTGAGATATAGAGAGCGCGAGATGCGCATTGGGCATTGCGAGTGTATAGGCCTCATTGGGGCAGTAGGCTACAACTGCAATGTTGTTTTGGACATTAAATGTACTTTTAGATTAATACATGGCTACTAACAGTGGTATCTTTAGTGTTAGTGATCTAGCTGTGTTTTGAGTTTTCCACTTACTAAGGTGGTGAATTATCCCCAAATAAATTAGCCTATGATATTAGAGCACATAAAGTTGCAGGCAATTTAATTTTTATTGAACAAAAAAATATATCTAGAGCCCTATTTTAACAGTAAAATATAACAACCATAGCATAATTGTCTACCCAAAATGCATGACAATCACTGGATTAGGTTGCACATTACATTATTTTGAATCACAACATATGTATCACTTCTCATCTTCAGATGTAAATGTGGCTCTCTGATATTTCTGTATCCACACACACATACACACACACACACACACACACACACACACACACACACACACACACACACACACACACACTCTCAACGGTGTCAGTTCTGCTCCTACCCTGACATAAATCTTAGTTTACAATGCTCTCTGCACCCGTGAGTCTTCTCCCTGCTGACAGAGGGCCAGTGGTGAGATGTATAATATGATTAGGTGTTGGTATGGCACAGTGGTCTAAGGCACTGCATCGCAATGCTAACTGTGCCACTAGAGATCCTGGTTCGAATCCAGGCTCTGTCGCAGCCGGCCGCGACCGGGAGACTCATGGGCGGCGCACAATTGGCCCAGCGTCGTCCAGGGTAGGGGAGGGAATGGCCGGCAGGGATGTAGCTCAGTTGATAGAGCATGGCGTTTGCAACGCCAGGGTTGTGTGTTCAATTCCCACGGGGGGCCAGTATAAAAAAAAATATGTATTCACTAACTGTAAGTCGCTCTGGATAAGAGCGTCTGCTAAATGACTAAAATGTAAAATGTAATGTAAATGGTATGGTGGAAATCAGGCCAGTTCAGCCCTGGAACGGCAATGCTAAGGGAGGGACGTCGGGCTATTTTGCATCTAATTAAATGTAGAAATGAATCATATGGCTATTTAGGATCTCATTACAGCATGGTGCTTAGCTGCTCCCTTGCTACTCCTCACCCCCCTCTAAGGGCTCTCTGCTGGATCGTTGTTGTCTCTTTGGTTCGATGGAAAGGTTTTAGCAGTGTTGCCAACAACTGTCTACAGTTGTAGGCACTTAAAAGTTGCCTCAAATGAGAAAGGTCTTCAAAATGTATTCTTTAAAATGTATTTGTTAGCTTAGGGAAAAGTCGGGAAAAGGTCAGAGTTGTTATTATTTGAAGCGGGCAAGCGCCCTGTATGCAATGGGGTGCTCTATTGCCTCCTAGCTTTAGTGCTCGCAAATGTAGCGTTTATGTTCTATTTTGCAGAGGTATAAAGGTTTGGTGAAATGCAGATGGTAAACTAACTCATCAGACAAAGGCGGATGAGGCGTGTTAATGTATATTTTTAATGGGGCTTTTAATGTGTGTTCTGCAGAGGCATAGAATGGGTCAGTCTCACCAGCTTCCTGTCCTTTGCCACTTCAACCCCCAACAACGCTGGACTGGTGAGGAATGAGCTGCAGCACGTCGACCTTCCCACTGGTGAGTTGCGCACATGGGCACGCACGCACGCACGCACGCACATATGCACGCACAAACGCACACATGCACACACTCACTTGCACCCACACATCTAAACTCTCAAGGTCTACACACACACACATGCACGCATGCCATAACGCACACAAACACACACACGCATACACACACTCCTCTTTGTGTTACTCAAATGGACTTCCCTTCCCATAGCGCTCTAGGGATACAATTTCATGTCTAAATACTCTCCGTTACACTGTGATAACACCGCTGGAGTGTGTCAGGGCTGGCAGTGAAATTACATCACACTGCCCCTATGTTTCTCTCCCCTGTTGAAACTTATCTTAGTGACTGGGAGCCCTGCAGGGAAATACTGTACATATCAAGTCAAGCTCAGAGAGTTGGTGAGGGGGAAGAAAAGGAGAGAGAGGAATAAGGAGAGGAAGAGGTTGTGAGAGGATATAGGGATGGACATAAGGAGGGAGGGACATGTATAATGCAAGAGATGGAGAGCTCAGGAGACAGGGAAAATGACTGAGAAGACAATGAATTTTGGGGTGTCAATTCTTGTTTCAGCACCAGCCAAGACATTTTGAAGTTTTTCTTTTCCACAGTTCAGTTGAAGGGCGAGCCACTCCCTTACGACACCCAGGCTGGAGTCATAAAACTGAACAGGCCAAAGCATTAGGTTTGGTGTTTGGCCCAGCCACATTAGAGTTCCCTGTCTGTTTCTTTGCTAATTTTGCAGCTCCAAACTTTTTACTACAAGTTCAAAGGACTTACAACAAGGCTTTTTATGCTGACAATAATTGTGTATGTTTGTCTGTCTGACTCAGGGTTTCCGTTAGGAAAATGTGGCGCCGGACAACGTGAACGGGAAGATTTTAATTTACCGGCCATTTGAGAAATTTACCGGACCCATATGCATTGGGTGCATAACCCATTAGAGCGTCCACCCACGGTGCTCAGAATGACAAAAATCAATTTTTGATTCTTGTAATGCATCTTAACAGAAAATGTAACTCATGTAATGAAAAAGCCAGTAAAACGTCATTTTCAAACATTTGCCTTAACAGTGCACCTGGGAAAACCCCATTCTAAACAGTGCACCTTATAGCGGCACCATATGTGACAGAGTGTTAGCAACTTAGAAAGAGGGGGAGTCTAAAGATGCAACAACTAGGATGGGTTGCTAATATGACTAGGATTCTGCCTTTGGCTTCTGGACAATGAAAGAAAATTGAAATGAAAACCAATAGAACAGGAGAGAAATGGCATAGCGGTGGGTCCAATAGGGAAGTAAATGGAAATACATTTGCCAAAATTATATAATTACTCCTGTCAAAACAGAAATAAATAATATGCCTATGCCTATTTCGGAATCCCGCAATTTGGGCAGCGCGCATGGCAATAGACCTATCTGATTATTGAGTTGCGGCTGTCAGTGAAAAGCATCTAAAATATGTGTGAAGATAAATGCGTCTTGAGTATAATTTTTAATGTTGAGACAAGAAGAAGGGGAGTGGTGTGTGGTGAAGATATAGTCACGTTTCTCTCCAGAATGGCTCAGCTGTCTCCCGCCAATTCTTGCGCATTCATTGTTTAATTGTGCGAGTTGTTTGCCCTTTTTTATTTATTTTTTATAAATTCCCCATTTACGTATGTCACCAGTAGTAAATGTAGTACAGTCAATCCCTGTAATTTGGTTACATTAATTTCTGTTAATGCATGTATTCATTAGTCATTTACCGTTCTCATTCTCAGAGTGGAAACGTTGTTTGCAGAGTTCACAACCTGCTACACTTGAGAGAATCAAGTTTGGGTTTATTTCATACCCATCATTTACGAGATTTGTCAATGTTTTCATTGTATTTTGTTTGGACTGCTCCATGTGAGTAATGAGCATGTCTGGTTTCTCTGTCCTGATAATGAGGCAGCGCTCACGCATAGAAGTACCTGGCCTGCTGCATGGAAATGTAGGAAAGTGTTTTTTTAAACATCCATTGCGAATGATAGTATATTAAAACTATAGTTCCTCACAGTAAGCTATTTGAAAAATATTTCCAACAATCTGTGTGTTTTTGTGTGTGTTGAAGCCCTTGAGACATGTCTGATACAGATCCAGTTATTACTGCAACTCTGAGTAAGTCTGGGTTGATGATTTGGGGAGAACAGTAATTTAGACACAGTGATCTGGTGCTGTGGGTGACACACACACACACACACACACACACACACACACACACACACACACACACACACACACAGGGAGTAAATAAATAAGAGATGATTGAGGGCGGCCAGTCTCAACGTCAACAGAGAAGAGGCGACTCCGGGATGCTGACCTTCTAGGCAGAGTTGCAAGGAAAAAGCCATATCTCAGACTGGCCAATAAAAAGAAAAGATTAAGATGGGCAAAAGAACACAGACACTGGACTTTTTCTTTGCAACTCTGCCTAGGTCAGCATCCCGGAGTCGCCTCTTCACTGTTGACGTTGAGACTGGTGTTTTGTGTGTACTATTTAATGAAGCTGCCAGTTGAGGACCTGTGAGGCATCTGTTTCTCAAACTAGACACACTAATGTATTTGTCATCTTGCTCAGTTGTGCACTGGGGCCTCCCACTCCTCTTTCTATTCTGGTTAGAGCCAGTTTGCGCTGTTCTGTGAAGGGAGTAGTACACAGCGTTGTACGAGATCTTCAGTTTCTTGGCAGTTTCTTGGCAATTTCTCGCATGTTATAGCCTTCATTTCTCAGAACAAGAATAGACTGATGAGTTTCAGAAGAAAGTTATTTGTTTCTGGACATTTTCAGCCTGTAATCGAACCCACAATTGCTGATGCTCCAGATACTCAACTAGTCTCAAGAAGGCCAGTTTTATTGCTGCTTTAATCAGGACAACAGTCTTCAGCTGTGCTAACATAATTGCAAAAGGGTTTTCTAATGATCGATTAGCCTTTTAAAATGATAAACTTGTATTAGCAAACACAATGTGCCATTGGAACACAGGACTGATGGTTGCTGATAATGGGCCTCTGTACGCCTATGTAGATATTCCATTAAAAATCAGCTGTTTCCAGCTACAATAGCCATTTACAACATTAACAATGTCTGCACTGTATTTCTGATCAATTTGATGTTATTTTAATGGACAAAACATGTGCTTTTCTTTCGAAAACAAGGACATTTCTAAGTGACCCCAAACTTTTGAACACTAGTGTAAATGACCATACTTATGTGTTTCATTATGTTGAATGATATAATGCTCTCTTTTTCTCTCTCTCCTCTTTCCTTCCCTTCCTCTCCCAGGCAGGTGCTTTGCATTCCGAGGCGAGCAGGGGAACGACGAGCCTGCCATTGAGATGATGAAAGTGTCTCATCTGAAGTGAGTCCCCTTCACACAGCCCCCTCCCTACACTTAAGTTGCCACACTCACACGCACACGCACATGCATACACAAACACACACATGAACACAAACCCGCCACCGTCGTCGTCTCTCTCTCTCTCTCGTCTCCCCACCGGGTGTTTTTTTTTAATTAAGCCTCTGTGCTGTCAATCAGGGGATATCCATTTCCTTTAGGAGTCCAGGGCATACTCTCTTATTCTGTTCCTGCTACTGAGCAGTTGTCAGCCTCAAGCACCTGCTTCTGATGGCTAAAGGCCCTCTAAAGAGCTCTCTGCATGAGAGGGGGAGGGAGGGAGGGAGGGATAGAGGGAGAGAGGGAGAGAGAGAATGGTGGTGAGGGATAAAGAGAGAGTTAGACAAAAGAGGGAGGGGGAGATATTTACCTTGGCAAGGACTGGGCTGTCTCATCAGGACAAAGCACCCTTAATGAAACTTCAGACAAAGTAGCAGCGCTTCTGCTCTTTGTCTCTGTTCCATTAGAGCTAATTTTATTCTGACGCTATTTGTTCTCTCCCTAGAACAGCACGAACTCCAGTACAGCACAGGGCGCCCTTCATACAAGGAATGGATGTTTGAAATCTGTGTGTGCATGCGTGCGTACGCTCGTGTGTGTACGGATGTGTGTGTCTCTGAGAAAGTGGCCCATAGAGCCCATGGGGATGATTTTGTTGGTACAGACTGTGATGTGTCGCACCCTACAGGCAGTACCTGGTTGTGGTGTTCAGAGACAAGCCTCTGGAGCTGTGGGACGTCAGGACCGGCACCCTGCTACGAGAGATGGCCAAGAACTTCCCCACTGTCACTGCACTGGTACTGAACACACACACGCACACACACACAAAAACATCATAGTATACATGCATATACACCTAGGCATTGTAAACTGAGGAAATACTTTCCAAGAGTCTCTCTGAGTTGATAATTCTGTGTCTATACAGTGCATTCGGAAAGTATTCAGACCCCTTGACTTTTTCCAAATGTTGTTACGTTACAATCTACACACAATACCACATAATGACAAAGCGAAAACAGGTTTTTAGAATTGTTTCAAATAAAATAAAATAAAGCAAATACCTTATTTACATAAGTAGTCAGAACATTTGCTATGAGACTTTAAATTTAGCTCAGGTGCATCCTGTTTCCATTGATCATCCTTAAAATGTTTCTGCAACTTGATTGGAGTCCACCTGTGGTAAATTCAATTGATTGGATTTGATTTGGAAAGGCACACACGTGTGTGTATATATATATATATATATATATATATAAGGTCCCACAGTTCTTAAATGGAAGAAGTTTGGAACCACCAAGACTCTTCCTAGAGCTGGCCGCCTGGCCAAACTGAACAATCGGGGGAGAAGGGCTGGTCAATGAGGTGACCAAGAAACCCGATGGTCACTGAAAGAGCTCCAGAGTTCCTCTGTGGAGATGGGAGAACTTTCCAGAAGGACAACCATCTCTGTAGCACTCCACCATTCAGGCCTATATGGTAGAGTGGCCAGATGGAAGCCACTCCTCAATAAAAGGCACTTCACAGCCAACTTGGAGTTTGCCAAAAGGCACCTAAAGGACTCTCAGGCCATGAGAAACAAGATTCTCTGTCTGATGAAACCAAAATTGAACTCTTTGGCCTGAATGCCAAGCGTCACGTCTGGAGGAAACCTGGCACCATCCCTACGGAGAAGCATGTTGATGGCAGCATCATGCTGTGGGGATGTTTTTCAGCGGCAGTGACTGGGAGACTAGTCAGGATCGAGGGAAAGATGAATGGAGCAAAGTACATAGAGATCCTTGATGAAAACCTGCTCCAGAGCACTCAGGACCTCAGACTGGGGCGAAGGTTCACCTTCCAACAGGACAACAACCCTAAGCACACAGCCAAGACAACGCAGGAGTGGCTTCGGGACAAGTCTCTGAATGTCCTTGAGTGGCCCAGCCAGAGCCCGGACTTGAACCCGATCGAACATCTCTAGAGAGACCTGAAAATAGCTGTGCAGCGACGCTCCCCATCCAACCTGACAGAGCTTGAGAGGATCTGCAGAGAAGAATGGGAGAAACTCCCCAAATACAGGTGTACCAAGCTTGTAGTATAATACCCAAGAAGACTTGAGGTTGTAATCGCTGCCAAAGGTGCTTCAACAAAGTACTAAGTAAAGGGTCTAAATACTTATGTAAATGTGATATTTTTTATAAATTAGCAAAAAAATCTAAAAACCTGTTTTTCTTTGTCATTATGTGGTATTGTGTGTAGATTGATGAGGCTGTAACATAACAAAAAGTGGAAAAAGTCAAGGGGTCTGAATACTTTCCGAATGCACTGTACTCTCTCTCTCGCCTGTGTACACGTTGGTATATTTTCAATTTGTAAGATTAGTTGGGAAATTTCTCCTCTCTCAGCAAGGAATTAGCTTCATTAGTCCCAAGAAAAATGGATAAAAGGTGATTGATGTTGGCCAAACTTTACTGTGGGCTGTAAAATCGTAGCCACAGTAATGTTAATAATGCATGCTATCCCCATCCCCATACTGCCTGCTCATTTCCACATTGATTGCACCCTCCGGGCAAAATGGGGCAGCGGTTAGGGCCGCAATCCTGAATGATGAAATAGGGTATGGGAAAGAGCTATTTTGTGAATTTGTGGTTGTGTGGGTGTGGATGAAAAAACAACAACATTTTTCCTATCTCAATGTTTATGTCCACCAATAATGGTGTACCTCAAGATGTCAGGCAGCTGAAGAAATCTCTATGAACATTGTGTGTGTGTGCGCCATGCACTTTTTGCGGGTGTGTGTGCAGGAGTGGTCCCCCTCCCACAACCTGAAGAGTCTGAAGAAGAAGCAGATGTTAGCACGGGAGGCCATGGCCAGACAGACCACTCTGTCTGACACCGAGCAGAGCAGCGTGGAGTACAACGTTATCAGGTCAGAGAGCAGGGGGCATGAAGGGGGGGGGTGGGTCGCACCTCAGCACTAAGGCCTGGAGTTTTGCCACATGGTCAGAAAAAAACTCCTGGCCCTACTCAACATTACTCATAAATTCATTGTAAATGCTCAATGTGTCTTTCTTAATATTGTGTGTGTGTGTTTCCTGAGGCCATCTCGTAGTGAGATGTGGTGTCAGTATGTATCTAGCCCAGGGGTAGGCAACTAGATTCAGCCGCGGGTCGATTTTTGTCAGAGCGGAGGGGTCGGAACGTTATTATAATAATGTGTAAGATGCAAATTGACCACAACTAAGCCCAAAAAGAGATTGTATTTGAAAGTATTTCATACCTTGATTACATTGAGACACAATCACGTCTCTTTTTTCATTTGTGGGAATACTTGTTAACAGATTTCCTGAATTAAACACATTTTTAGCTGAATTCCTGGTGATGTTAGTCTTTTTTTGACCAAAAACTAAAATCTGAAAGGGGGCAAAATAAACCACGGTCCGGTTTATTTGCTGACCCCTGATCTAGCCCTCGCTTTATCAGTGGTCCTCACTTTAATAGTAAAATGTGTTTGTGTGTCTCTAGTCTTCTGCAGGATGCAGAGAGTAAATCGGAGGGAGGAGGCCAGGCCATTTCAGCGAGGGAACACTTTGTGTTCACAGACACAGACGGACAGGTGTACCACATCACTGTCGAGGGGAATACCGTCAAAGACGGTGCCCGCATCCCCCCAGACGTGAGTCTTAACTCTACCTCCTCTCCTAGCTTCTCCTTCATGGACGCTGTTGTAATTTTACTGCAATTGTAACATGCTAAGTCTATACTCTACATACTCATCTTTACTCTCCAGACATATTGTCTACTCTAACTATTTCTCTACCTCCTCTCCCTGCTCCTCTCTTCTCACTCTCCTCCTCTCCCTGCCCCTTTCTATAAGACCCACTCATCTTTACTCTCCATACATATTCTCTTCCTCATTCCTCACCTCTCTCTTCCCCCACTGATATCCACTCTCCGTACATACTTTACCTCCCTCACCTCTTCCTTGTCTCTTTCAGTCCATTTACTTGATTTCTTCCTCTCAAATTGAATATCACTGCTTAGCAAACCTTCAACGGCCCTCTATTTTTTTCAGTGAGCAGGCTATTTAAAGCTCTGCACGTTTCATTAAGGGATGTCACCAGAGCTGTGGATGGTTTTGCTTTGTGCTGTTGTTCTAAATGTTTTTAGAATTTTTTTTTTTTCAGTGCACTTTGATTCTTACTCTTTTTCTTTTTGCCCTTGCGAATGATATAATGTGACCTCTTAGAAAGGCTTTTGCACAGTCCCAGAGCGTAAGTGGGGAGACCTCAGGGCTTATGTTAAGATCAAGATAGAACTGCAGCTCTTTTCTAACAAAGTCCACAAATTTAGTTTAAGTTTAGTCTCCACGTTCGTGAGATAGATTTCTGTCCTAAATCCCACATCGCCATCAATGGTGAATGGTCCGACAAAGTTATTGGAAGTGTCTCACAATCCATTATCCTATAGGCTTCAGACTTAGTGGTAAAGAAGTAGTCAATGTGTGAATAGAATAAGTGGCGGTTTGAATAAAATGTGAAGTCTCTCCCACTTGGATAAAGGTATATCCATACATCAACCAATCCCACTTCTAGACAGTGGCTAATCAGTGACTTGCTCATCCTAGAGGGTGGAGTTGATGGTAAAGGTGATCTATCTACAGTCGGAGACATAACACAATGAAAGTCCCCCCCCCCCCCCCCCCATTAGGAGTAAGTCAGAGCTATTCTCCAACAGAAGGTTCAATCTTTTTGATAAACCCTGGATCATCCTCGTTGGGAGCATACACATTTTGCAATGATACATTCACCCATCAATAGTTCCATTTACTAATATGAACCTACCCTCTGTATCCCTATGAGAGGAGCTGGCAGTTAAATTGACTGACCTGTGCGCTAGAATTACTTCCCCCCTTTTCCATTCTGATATATGAGATAAATATAATATTTTATTAGCCCATGTCCTATTCAGTTTCTCATGCTTGTTATCCGATAAATATGTTTCTTGCAGAAATGCAATCTTACATCCAAGTTGTTTCAACTGATAGAGTACTTTCTTTTTCTTAATCAGGCTATGAATGCCTTTCGAGTTATAGCTTATTACCTTAAGTGGTCTCAAGTTGCTCCTTCTCATAAAATTCTCGAGTGCCTCACACCTGACATTGAGTCGTCTGTCCCTCCGTACCAGGTATGAGAGGAGGCGGTCAGTGCGAACGCATCCATCCTCCACTGTGCTAACACGATTCTCTGCATCAGTCACCCTTTCACCAAGTCCCTTAATAGATTGTTCCAGCTCAGCAATGGAGCTTGTCATCTTACTCATGCTTTCGTTGGTCTCCTGTCGGAATTTTCAGAATTCAATTAGAATTGTGCTCACTTCGCTTGCCTGTGACACCTGTGGGCTAGCATCGCTATCGTCGGCCTCGTGGCGAGGGACTGTGGCTCCTCATGTCGTTTTGTTTTCCCTTCGAGCCTGACTAAGCCAAATTGCAGGTGTTTCTTCCATGCCTACTCATGCTGAATCTATTCCAGGTGTTTAACACAAACTTGGGGCAATAAAAAAGATGGCTGAAGGTAGATTTAGTTTAGGATGGATGGTGCCTAGCAAGCAGCCATTAGGTGTCCTGAGCCTTCGTTGGGTTGGTAGTGTTTAGTGAATTGAGCCTCAGGACCAGCTGGCTGAGGGGACTCTTGTTTTCTATGGTCACCTCTTGACATTTGAGGGATTTTTTAATGGTAGGAGTGGGGGGGTCACTTGTTTTTAAATGATTATACTTTTTGGGGGATATTAATCAGAAGATGGAATTGGCCTAATTCTGCGCTGCATGTGGTGTTTGGAGTTTTTGCTCTTACAGAAATCTGCATGCAGAGTTTCAATTGGATGTTTTTCCCATTTGGCAAATTCTTGTTTTGTAAGCGGACCCCACACTTCGCTGCCATATATTATATAGTGCAATTGGTTCTATATTTTATTATAATATTTTCAGCCAGATCCTAGTTGGTATGTCTAATTTGATAGATATTTTAATGGCATAGAAAGCCCTCCTTGTTTTGTCTTTCAGTTCATTCACGACCAGGTTGAAGTTGTCTGTGGAGCAGATTTCCTCTGTCCCAAATATGTACAGTGCCTTCAGAAAGTATTCATACCCCTTGACTTCTTCCACATTTTGTTGTTACAGCCTGAATTAAAAATGGATTAAATAGATTTATAGACCCCTTAATGACAGTGAAAACATATTTTTAGAAATTTTAGCAAATATATTGAAAATGAAATACCCCTGAGTCAATACATGTTAGAATCACCTTTGGCAGCAATTTACAGCTGCAAGTCTTTCTGGGTAGGTCTCTAAGAGCTTTGCACACCTGGATTGTACAATATTTCTTCAAGCCCTGCCAAGTTGGTTGTTGATCATGGCTAGACAGCCATTTTCAAGTCTTGCCATAGATTTTCAAGCCGATTTAAGTCAAAACTATAACTAGGGCACTCAGGAACATTCAATGTCATCTTGGTAACCAACTCCAGTGTATATTTGGCCTTGTGTTTTCGGTTATTGTCCTGCTGAAAGGTGAATTTGTTTCCCAGTGTCTGTTGGAAAGTAGACTGAACCAGGTTTTCCTCTAGGATTTTGCCTGTGCTTAGCTCTATTCTGTTTCTTTTTATACAAAAAACCTTAGTCCTTGCCGATGACAAGCATACCCTTAACATGATGCAGCCACCACCATGCTTGAAAATATGAAGAGTGCTACTCAGTGATGTGTTGTTGGATTTGCCCCAAACATAACGCTGTATTCAGGACATAAAGTTTTTTTTTTGGTGCAGTTTTACTTTAGTGCCTTATTGCAAACAGGATGCATGTTTTGGAATATTTTTATTCTGTACAGGCTTCCTCCTTTTCCCTCTGTCATTTAGGTTAGTATTGTGGAGTAACTACAAAGTTTTTGATCTGTCCTCAGTTTTCTCATATTACAGCCATTAAACTATTGGCATCATGGTGAAATCCCTGGGCAGTTTCCTTCCTCTCCGGCAACTGAGTTAGGAAGGAAACCTGTATCTTTGTACTGACTGGGTGTATTGACACAATATCCAAAGTGTAATTAACCCCCTAGAGTCGATTGACACACCGGTGTGTCAATCTAAGTAACATAATAAAAAAATCCAGATCAGAATCCGTCGGTTTAAGCTAGAGATCAGTTTTGCATTAGATGCGTCTCAGTCCACCTCATCCGCCGATGTCGGACTCCTGCATCTGCTGTGAAAGGTGGCAGAGCTAGAGCAGTGTTTGTCAGACCATAAAATGCCGAAAATCAGTCTTCTCACAAAAACGTCTCTAGCATCCAAACGGTTGGACCACTCTGTCGCCACTCTATGGAAAGGGGAGACTCATGAACACGATGATGTTCTCGGTTTTGCTCACAAGTGACATGGGACTCGTCTGAAGGTAACCGGTACCAGTAAAACATTTTTTAAATATGTGTCAAAAATAAATAAATACAGTCAAAAGTTTGGACACACCTACTAATTCCAGGATGTTTCTTTCTTTTTACTATTTTCTACATTGTAGAATAATATTGAAGACATCAAACTATGAAATAAAACCTATGGAATCATGTAGTAACCAGAAAACTGTTAAACACATTGTAATATATTTTATATTTGAGATTCTTCAAAGTATCCACCCTTTGCCTTGATGACAGCTTTGCACACTCTTGGCATTTTCTCAGCCAGCTTCATGAGGTAGTCACCTGGAATGCATTTCAATTAACAGGTGTGCCTTCTTAAAGTTAATTTGTGGAATTTCTTTCCTTCTTAATGCGTTTTTGAGCCAATCAGTTGTGTTGTGACACGGTAGGGATGGTATACAGAAGATAGCCCTATTTGGTAAAAGACCAAGTCCATATTATGGGAAGAACAGCTCAAATAAGCAAAGAGAAATGACAGTCCATCATTACTTTAAGAAATGAAGGTCAGTCAATCCGGAAAATTTCAAGAACTTTGAACGTTTCTTCAAGTGCACTCGCAAAAACCAAGCGCTATGATGAAACTGGCTCTCATGAGGACCGCCACAGGAAAGGAAGACCCAGAGTTACCTCTGCTGCAGAGGATAAGTTCATTAGAGTTACCAGCCTCAGAAATTGCAGCCCAAATAAATGTTTCACAGAGTTCAACTAACAGACACATCTCAACATTAACTGTTCAGAGGAGACTGCGTGAATCAGGCCTTCATGGTCGAATTGCTGCAAAGAAACCACTACTAAATGACACCAATAATAAGAAGAGACTTGCTTGGGCCAAGAAACACGAGCAATGGACATTAGACCGGTGGAAATCTGTCCTTTGGTATGATAAGTCCAAATTTGAGATTTTTGGTTCCAACTGCCGTGTCTTTGTGAGACGCAGAGTAGGTGAACGGATGATCTCTGGATGTGTGGTTCCCACCGTGAAGCTTGGAGGAGGAGGTGTGATGGTGTGGGGGTGCTTTGCTGGTGACACTGTCTGTGATTTATTTAGAATTCAAGGCACACTTAACCAGCATGACTACCACAGCATTCTGCAGCAATACGCCACCCCATCTGGTTTGCGCTTAGTGGGACTATCATTTGTTTTTCAACAGGACAATGACCCAAAACACACCTCCAGTAAGGGCTATTTGACCAAGGAGAGTGATTGAGTGCTGCATCAGATGACCTGGCCTCCACAATCACCCAACCTCAACCCAATTGAGATGGTTTGGGATGAGTTGGACCGCAGAGTGAAGGAAAGGCAGCCAACAAGAGCTCAGCATATGTGGGAACTCCTTCAAAACTGTTAAGAATGACCTTTAAGAATTAATAACTTCGCCATGCTCAAAAGGGATATTCAATGTCTGCTTTTTTTATTTTTACTCATTTACCAATAGGTGCTCTTCTTTGCGAGACATTGGAAAACCTCCCTGGTCTTTGTGGTTGAATCTGCATTTGAAATTCACTGCTCGACTGAGGGACCTTCAGATAATTGTAAGTGTGGTGTACAGAGATGAGAGAGTCATTCAAAAATCATGTTAAAAACCTATTATTGCAACTTATTATGTGACTTATGCACATTTTTACTCCTGAACGTATTTAGGCATGCCATAACAAAGGGGTTAAATACTTATTGACTCAAGACGTTTCAGCTTTTCATTTTTTATTAATTTGTCAAAATCTCTAAAAAACAATTAGATTTATGTTTTACATTTTAGTCATCGGAGTTACAGTTCATATAAGGAAATCAGTCAATTCAAATAAATTCATTTGGCCCTAATCTATGGATTTCACTTGACTGGGAATACAGATATGCATCTGTTGGTCACAGATACCTTAAAAAAAAGGTTGGGGCGTGGATCAGTTGCTGTGCTACACTACATGACGAAAAGTATGTTGAACATCTCATTCCAAAATCATGGGCATTAATATGGCGTTGGTCCCCCCTTTGCTGCTAAAACAGCCTCCACTCTTCTGGGAAGGCTTTCCACTAGATGTTGGAACATTGCTGTGGGGACTTGCTTCCATTCAGGCACAAGCATTAGAGGTCTGGCACTGATGCAATTAGGCAGTCGGCATTCCAATTCATCACAAAAGTGTTAGATGGGGTTAGGGTCAGGGCTCTGTGCGGCCCGTCAAGTTCTTCCACACTGACCTCGATAAACAATTTCTGTATGGACCTCTCTTTTTGCACGGGGGCATTGTCATGCTGAAACAGGAAAGGACTTTCCCCAAACTGTTGCCACAAAGTTGGAAGCATAGAACGGTCTAGAATGTAACTGGTATAATGTAGCGTTAAGATTTCCCTTCTGGAACTAAGGGGCCTAGCCCGAACCATGAAAAACAGCCCCAGACCATGAATTTTCCTCCACCAAACTTAACAGTTGTCAGTATGCATTTGGGCAGGTAGCGTTCTCCTGGCATCCGCCAAACCCAGATTCGTCCCGTCGGACTGCCAGATGGTGAAGCGTGATTCCACTCCAGGGAACGTGTTTCCACTGCTCCAGTCCAATGGCAGCGACCTTTAAACCACTCCAGCCGACACTTGGCATTAAGTATGGTGATCTTAGGCTTGTGTGCGGCTGCTCGGCCATGGAAACCCATTTCATGAAGCTCCCGACGAACAGTTCTTGTGCTGATGTTGCTTCCAGAGGCAGTTTGGAACTCGGTAGTAAGTGTTGCAACCGAGGACAGACAATTTTAACCCGCTTCAGCACTCGGCGGTCCCGTTCTGTGAGCTTGTGTGGCGTACCACTTCACGGCTGAGCTGTTGTTGCTCCTAGACGTTTCCACTTCAAAATAACAACACTTACAGTTGACCGGGGTAGATGTAGCAGGGCTGAAATTTGACCAACTGACTTGTTGGAAAGGTGGCATCCTATGACGGTGCCACGTTGAAAGTCACCAAGCTCTTCAGTACGGTCCATTCTACTGTCAGTGTTTGTCTATGGAGATTGCATGGCTGTGTGCTCGATTTTATAGACCTGTCAGCAACGGGTGTGGTTGAAATAGCCAAATCCACTCATTTGAAGGCGTGTCCACATACTTTTGTGTAAACTGTATAGTGTAAGTTGCCGTTATTGGTGGGAACTGGAACACACTGTCGTACACGTCAATTCAGAGCATCCCGAACATGCTCAATGGTGACATGTCTGGTGAGTATGCAGGCCATGGAAGAACTGGGACATTTTCAGCTTCCAGGAATTGCGACATGGGGCCGTGCATTATGCTGATACATGAGGTGAAGGCGGCAGATGAATGGCATGACAATGGGCCTCAGGGTCTCGTCACGGTATCTCTATGCATTCAAATTGCCATCGATAAAATGCAATTGTGTTCGTTGTCCGTAGATTAAGCCTGCCCATACCATAACCCCACCGCCACCGTGGGGCACTCTGTTCACAACGTTGACATCAGCAAACCGCTCGCCCACACAACGCCATACATGCTGTCTGGTACAGTTGAAACTGGGATTCATCCGTGAAGAGCACACTTCTCCAGC
The DNA here is from genome assembly GCF_020615455.1 of Coregonus clupeaformis. Classification (NCBI taxonomy): domain Eukaryota; kingdom Metazoa; phylum Chordata; class Actinopteri; order Salmoniformes; family Salmonidae; genus Coregonus; species Coregonus clupeaformis. The sequence goes on from NC_059228.1 coordinate 2,533,318, forward strand.
GTGCTAGTGGCCATCGATGGTGAGCATTTGCCCACTGAAGTCAGTCTGCAGTCAGGTCAAGACCCTGGTGAGGACAACAAGCATGCAGATGAGCTTCCATCAGGGGAAGCCTGAGTGCCTGTCTGCTTTAAACCAAGTGATTTGCAAAAACAGTCAAGCTAGGTGTTGCATGCAGGACTAAGGGTGTTGATTACAACTTGTTCACCCTTATCAACACTTTGCCGTATCTTATTATTTTCAACATTACATATCACATTTACGTTTTAGTATATATTTTTTGCAGATTCTCTTATCCATAGCAACTTAGCCTACTTTCAGTTCATTCGCTTTAAAAACAGCAAGTTGAGTTTGCAATGTTTTCTAAATAGTTTAGTCTTCATACATAATTAGAGCGCTCAATCAACTTATATAACTTATATAACTTTAAAGAAGTAGATATTTTATATGTTCATGCTCTGCTAAGCAGAGGCTGGGATCCGTTCATATAGTGTAAAATGGTGCAGAGGCTGGGATCCGTCCATATAGTGTAGTGACAAAAGGTTTCTGCTTGTTCACCTCCTGCATGCTTTCATCTTTGAATGGCAGGTTGATGAGAAAGTGTATCCAGGGATTTACATTTTTATCTTTCAGACTACTCTGACACATTCTCTATTCAGAGATTTGAAATGTATTTAGAGATTAAGAATTTGCATATCCCCATACTTCTTATACCCTTATCACTGAAAAAGGAACTTCATAATTTAGTCAAGGAACTTTGATGAAAACTACTTTTATCGTACCACGTCATAAATAGGCTATTAGTCATCCGTGAAGTGGATGTTGGCTGACATTTTTTCTCTCTCTCTCACTCACTCACACTCAAATTCCCAGTTTATGCTTCAAAACCAACTTCATAAGAGGTTTTAAAAATAGGTTCTATTTGACTCAAAGTTCCATTACATACAGTAAGGCATTGTTAGCAGAATACATGGATGCAGTTCAATGCATGATTAATATACAGTACCAGTCAAAAGTTTGGACACACCTACTCATCCAAGGAGAGTGATGGAGTGCTGCATCAGATGACTTGGCCTCCACAATCACCCAACCTCAACCCAACTGAGATGGTTTGGGATGAGTTGGACCGCAGAGTGAAGGAAAAGCAGCCAACGAGCTCAGCATATGTGGGAACTCCTTCAAGACTTTTGGAAAAGCCTTCCTCATGAAGCTGGTTGAGAGAATGCCGAGAGTGTGCAAAGCTGTCATCAAGGCAAAGGGTGGCTATATATTTTAATTTGTTTAACACTTTTTTGGTTACTACAAGATTCCATATGTGTTATTTCATAGTTTTGATGTCTTCACTCTTATTCTACAATGTAAAAAAATAAAGAAAAACCCTTGAATCAGTAGGTGTCCAAACGTTGGGCTGGTACTGTAATTCACCAATACATTTCTTGGTAGTCCCAAAAATACTGCTATCAGGTTGTAAATCACAGATGGCCTGTTACATTGTTTGCTGCCTCCACCCATTCAGGATGCACTGTTTCAGTTGAAATGACTCACTATTTTTAACAAAAATGGACGTCTGTAACCAAGGCTGGGAATGTCAATACAATCAAACTAGCAAGAGCAATGATCACAAGTCAGTCATAATGTGGCTAATAGGCTAGCGCACATTTCAAACACAAGGCCCACGGGCCGAATAGGACACATAAGCGAGTATAAATGAGTCAACAGTTGATGAAATTACATCCTGATGTGCTAGCATAGGTGGATTCAACTTCAATTGTGCTGCTTTTGTGTGTCACGTTTACAGCGCGCAGCAGAGGGAAAGTGTACAGACATATGCCACAGTCCTAGCTAGGCTAGCTGGCTGTCTGGCTTCGGTTTTTAAAGCTTGACATTGAATAGCCAAAAAACTAAACCTGCAACACATGCAAAGGAGAGACATAGGCCTATTACAGCAACTAGCAAGCTAGTTAGCTAGCACACGGTATCGCCCCAGCCTCCCGCCTGCTGTGCTAACGGGAGGCGGGATTGACCAGTAGACAGTGTCCTTCACCCCTGTCTGTCGGGCACTGTTTTCCTGTAGTTCTGTTAACAACGGTGAGGGCAGGTGTTCGGCAGGCAGGCGCAAAGGACACTGTACCGGTGTCAGATAATAATTTAATTTCCTTTATGACCCACATTCAAAAGTGTTACAAGCATGAAGATGTCGTGCTCGGGGGGGGGACGTTCATGCAGGAACCAATGGGGTTCTCGAGGGGCGCCGTTCATACAGGAACCTCATGAAGATGCAGGAATGCCCACATGCAGGAACGCCCCGAATTGCGGGCTGCAGTTGCACACTGTTGATTCAGTTGTCAAAACGTAGGTTGGGACAAGAATGCATTGGCAGGCAAGCTGCAGAAGGACGAGCAGGCTACTATTCTCCATCGTTTATCAGTGCAATTTTCACGGCCAACTATCTGAAAGGTTTGAGAGGGTTAATCTAATGTTCCCTTGTTAGATTTTAGCTCATCTCGCTCTGGCTAGCATTAGTTGTTGATCTTGTTGATGTGCATAGGCAACTGAGGGAGAGAGCCTACCCTTTAATGGTTGTTTGATCAATAGGACTGCGAAGTTCCCAAATGTAAGAGGACTCCCGGGGTATTTACATATTTGCAGAATCCATTCATGTGAATTTTGTGTCTTTTGGCGAAAGCGTTCTAATTATCTAAAGTTGCGCTGTTGCTACTGCCTGTGAACACACAGTCCAGTTCAAAGTGAATGATGGCAGGCCCGTGTGGCAAATGGTTTATTTGTATATAGGCCTATTGTAGCTCTGATTTGGCTATGGCGCACCGGTCTGAGTAGACTCTGGTCCTGGACAAGACAGATGGTTTTATTTACTGCAGTGTCTATCATTTGTCCAAATGCATGGCCACTTTCCCACTATATTGCTATAGAATTTTCCCAAATGCCTTACTGTACGTCATTCCCAAACATTCTATGAATTTATGAAAACGTGAAAATGACCATATCTAATGTTGCGTGTCACAAAATGTATAAAAAGGTGTCATTCTTCCTGGGGGTGTATATGAAAATATACAGATTTCATGTTGCTAAACTGCTGTCAGATCCATTTTAAGTTGACTACCAGAGGATTATTATGGAGTGATTGAAGGGATTTCTAAGTGAGTGATTTGGTTGAAGTTGTTTGCACTGTCTGCTCTGCTCTCCTCACCTCATAGCACCATCACCCTCTCTTCCTGTGTGTGTTGCAGGGCAGTATGGGTAGCATTGCGTGCATCGCCTGGAAGGGAGACACTCTGGTTCTCGGTGATGTGGACGGGAACCTCAACTTCTGGGACCTCAAGGCCCGTCTCTCCAGGTAACAAGTCACGTACGTGTGTGCATTCGTCCGTGTATGTGTGCTTGAGTGTGTGTAGTACCTCTATGATTGTTCCAGGGGAATCCCTACTCACCGTGGTTGGGTGAAGAAGATCCGTTTTGCCCCTGGGAAAGGGAACCAGAAGCTACTGGTCATGTACACAGATGGGGCAGAAGTCTGGGACACCAAAGAGGTGAGAGTTCTTTCTCTCTATTTGTCCTTCCTCTCTTAATAGCAACTAAAGACATTCCGTGTAAATTTGATCAAGGTCCAAAACATCAAAAATAAGCTATGTGGCCAAATTCACACAGATTGTCCCACTAGGTAAAAGTTAGACTTTGTGTTCATTCGAAGTAAGGTGCCACACTAAATGATAGACTGAAGATCTGCACGTTGATTGACCTTTCTCCTTCATCCAAGGTCCTCCTCAGAAAGATTTCCCTTAGGCATCGTATACATTTTTGTCATTTAGCATGCACTCTTATCCAGAGCGACTTTTACAGTCAGTGCGTTCAACTAAGGTAAGAAACCACATATCATAGTCATTGCAAGTAAAACGCTTTCCTCAATAAAGCAGCTATCAGCAAAATCAGTGCTAGTAAAAGAAGAAAAGTGTTAGTGTTAGTAACAGAAAGCCACGTACAACTGGAAGGTGTTAGTATTTTATTATATATATATATATATTATGGGTGTTTCTAGGGGGTTCAACCAAGTTGCTCTTTGAAGAGATACATCCAGTTCATAGTGACCTTTTAGTCCGTTTGCTTGTATGGATCATTTCAGACAATTTGATTTTGGTGTAAAGGATAATTTCAGACTATCAGAGAATAGCACTCAGAAGGAGCCTTAAAGCTTTTCCACTGACACTTATACACACAAGGTTACAGCAGGATGGAGGCCCTTCACTGCTCTGTGCTGTGTCTACCTACAGCCTCCCTCCCCAGTCCCTACTCTAGCTGCTGTTCAAGATGTGTTTACCCCAGCAGTTCATAATGTGCCTAAAGATGAATTTAGGAGAAAATGAATCAAGACAGATTATCCAACGCAGTTGGTATGGATGCAATGAATTGTGAGTGCCCAGTGGTGCGGTGCTGCACGTAAGGAGAGATGGATCTCCTATGGGGGATTGCATGTGCACCAGCTGAGAGAGAAGCTGGAGAAGCTTTCACGCCCAGCAGCAGAGGCAGGCAAAGATGACGCGAGCGGGAGAGAGAGAAAGGATGGAGAAGAGGGAGAAATATAGGAGAGATCTCAGAAACACACCAGTGCTCTCTTGACAGCTGGGTCTCAGAGACTCCTACTCACACGAACGCTCACACACACAAAAGGAGACGCCAGAAAACTTCAAGATTAGTTCCGTGGGGGCTTGCCTTTTTCATTCTGCTACTGTTGACTTAAAGTCGATTTAGAGATCTGTCTGGACAATTTTTAGTTTCATTTTGACAGTTTGACAAGTTGGTTTGAGAACTACACTACCGGTCAAAAGTTTTAGAACACCTACTCATTCAAGGGTTTTTCTTTCTTTTTACTATTTAATACATTGTAGAACAATAGTGAAGACATCAAAACTATGAAATAACACATATGGAATCATGCAAGACCATGGTGCTTGCCTATGGAGCTGTGAGGGGAACGGCACCTCCGTACCTTCAGGCTCTGATCAGTCCCTACACCCAAACGAGGGCATTGCGTTCATCCACCTCTGGCCTGCTGGCTCCCCTTCCCCTGCTCAGCCCAGTCAAAACTGTTCGCTGCTCTGGCACCCCAATGGTGGAACAAGCTCCCTCACGACGCCAGGACAGCGGAGTCACTCACAGCGGAGTCACTCACCACCTTCCAGAGACATTTGAAACCCCACCTCTTTAAGGAATACCTGGGATAGGATAAAGTAATGTAGTAACCAACAAAGTGTTAAACAATGCCAAGAGTGTGCAAAGCTGTCATCAAGGCAAAGGGTGGCTATTTGAAGAATCTCAAATATAAAATCTATTTTGATTTGTTTAACACTTTCTTTGGTTGCTATATGATTCCATATGTGTTATTACATAGTTTTGATGTCTTCACTATTATTCTACAATGTAGAAAATAGTACAAATAAAGAAAGACCCTTGAATGAGTAGGTGTTCTAAAACTTTTGACCGGTAGTGTATGTAAACTTTTGATTTCCTATCACCTGTCAATCTAATCATTTTACATTTTAGTAATTTAGCAGAAGCCCTTATGCAGAGCGACTTACAGTTAGTGAGTACATACATTTTCATACTGGCCCCCTGTGGGAAACGAACCCACAACCCTGGCGTTGCAAGCGCCATGCTCTACCAACTGAGCTACAGGGGACTAATCCTAAATATGATTAAATTAACATCCAACCTCAAATCAATTGGAGCACATCATTTCTAAACCAATCATATAACCATGCCCCTCGCCCTGACCAATCAGAGCTTCTGTTGTGTAACCATGCTCCTCCTCCTGACCTCTGATCCCTGCAGGTGAGCATGGTGAGCAGCCTGCGGATTGGTCGGAACGTGAACTACCGTATCCTGGACATTGACTGGTGCACCTCGGACAAGGTGGTGTTAGCCTCTGACGACGGCTGCATCCGTGTGCTGGAGATGGCCATGAAGTCTGCCAGCTACAGGATGGATGAACAGGACCTGACTGGTGAGAGAGGGAAGGGAAGAGAACGGGCATATAGGCTTAGGAGAAGTAGAGCTGCGCCCGGATTCTCCACTCTTCTCCCGAAGTCCAGTCATGGATTTATAATCATTACATTGGTGAAATAATCGGCTAAATTGAGTTTTCAGCATTGTTAAATCCATAGTGTGCAAGTGCACACGTTGGGAGAAGGGTGGAGAATCAGGACGCGGTCTGGCACTGTCTCTGAGTACATTGGAGGAAGGAAATATTTACCGTATTTGATTGTGCATTGTCAAATTGTATTTCAAACTACTGATATAAATAATTGAGTGATGAACACTGAACATGTACAGTATTAGGGGTGTGTTATTAGCTGAAACACCAACCATTTCCTAATGCTCTTTTGACCTCTAACCCCCTCAGATCCTGTGTGGTGTCCGTACCTGCTGCTCCCCCGTGCTGCCCTCACCCTGAAGGCCTTCCTCCTGCTGCAGCCCTGGTCTGGCACCTTCACCATGGACATCACACAAGTGTACGTATCAGCTCTAATTGGGTCCCCCATTAACCTTCTTGAGTCAATTGAGCTAGAGATAACTGTTTTTTGCATGGGCTGTTTCTCAATCCACCACATCCGCTGATATTGGCCTTCAACATCTGCGGTAAAAGGTGGCAGAGCTACAGTGGTGTTTGTCAGACCATGACACATCCCGAAAGTCGTTCTTCTCACGGAAATGTCTGAATAGTTTGGCCTACGAACTATTATGACCCCTCTATGGAAAGGTCTCTCACGAACACGTTCATGCCAGTTGTTTTGCTCTAGAATGCCCACAAGCCTCACAAGACTCGCCTGAAGGTAGCACAGTACCAGTTAAAAACATGAAAAACATGAATGGAATTATAGTGCATTTGGAAAGCATGCAGACCCCTTGACTTTTTCCACATTTTGTTACGTAACAGCCTTATTCTAAAATGGAATAAATATTTTTTAGTTTCTCATCAGTCTACAAACAATAGCCTTTAAGGACAAAGCGAAAACAGATTTTTTGAAATGTTTGCAAATGTATAAAATAAAATAAAATGATACCTTATTTACATAAGTAATAAGACCTTTTGCTATGGGACTTGAAATTGAGCTCTGGTGCATCCTGTTTCCATTGATCATCCTTGAGATGTTTCTACAACTTGATTGGTGTCCACCTGTGGTAAATTCAATTGATTGGACATGATTTGGAAAGGCACACACCTGTCTATATAATGTCCCACAGTTGACAGTGCATGTCAGAGAAAAAAACAAGAATTGTCCGTAGAGCTCCGAGACAGGATTGTGTGGAGGCACAGATCTGGGGATGGGTACAAAAAATGTCTGCAGCATTGAAGGTACCCAAGAACACAGTGGCCTCCATCATTCTTCAATGGAAGAAGTTTAGAACCACCAAGACTCTTCCTATAGCTGGCCGCCCGGCGAACTGAGCAATTGGGGGAGAAGGGCCTTGGTCAGAGAGGTGACCAAGAACCAGATGGTCACTCTGACAGAGCTCCAGAGTTCCTCTGTGGAGATGGGAGAACCTTCCAGAAGGACAACCATCTCTGCAGCACTCCACCAATCAGGCCTTTATGGTAGAGTGGCCAGACGGAAAACACTCCTCAGTAAAAGGCACATGACAGCCCGCTTGGAGTTTGCCAAAAGTCACCTAAAGGACTCTCAGTCCATGAGAAACAGAATTCTCTGGTCTGATGAAACCAAGATTGATCTCTTTGGCCTGAATGCCATGCGTCACGTCTGGAGGAAACCTGGCACAATCCCTACAGTGAAGCATGGTGGTGGCAGCATCATGCTGTGGGGATGTTTTTCAGCAGCAGGGACTGGGAGACTAGTCAGGATCGAGGGAAGGACGAACAGCGCAAAGTACAGAGATCCTTGATGAAAACCTGCTCCAGAGTACTCAGGACCTCAGACTGGGTGAAGGTTCACCTTCCAACAAGACAACGACCCTAAGCACACAGCCAAGACAACACAGGAGTGGCTTCGGGGCAAGTCTCTGAATGTCCTTGAGTGGCCCAGCCAGAGCCCAGACTTGAACCCGATCGAACATCTCTGGAGAGACCTGAAAATAGCTGTGCAGCAACGCTCCTCATCCAACCTGACAGAGCTTGAAAGGATCTGCAGAGAACAATGGAAGAAACTCCCCAAATACAGGTGTGCCAAGCTTGTAGCGTCATACCCAAGAAGACTCAAGGTTGTAATCGCTGCCAAAGGTGCTTCGACAAAGTACTGAGTAAAGGGTCTGTATACTTATCATTGTCATTATGAGGTGTTGTGTATAGAATGATGAGGGGAAAAAACGATTTAATCAATTTTAGAATAAGGCTGGAACGTAACAACATGTGGAAAAAGTCAAGGGGTCTGAATACTTTCCGAATGCGCTGTATATATGGAAGTAGTGCCTAAAAAAAAGGGACTAAATAATAGGGGTGTTGTGATCTCGTCGTATTCATAATCATTTCCATTTTATCACACTTGATACTTGTAATCAGATTTACTCATGATTAGAAAACCAGGAAGTGCGCTTTAAATGCAGATAAAGCCTATACCTCAAGTCCGCATTACTGCGCTATCACTGAGTGCATCTCAGAGCGCATCGTTATGTTCCTTCACTCATTCACACGCATTGTTAAATGACCCCGACAGATGAAAATGCACATGATTTACTTACTTAGTGCTATTCAGTTATCAACGAAATAGGCTAATAAATAGCTTAATGCATGGCTGGCTACTACTGCCTGCATTTATTCCAGACACAGATTTAGATGAGGGTAAGGTGATTCGCTTGCCCCATATATTGTTTCACTTTCGAGAGGAGCAAAAATGTTCTCTCCCGACACTTATGCCAAAACATTTACTTACAGTCAAAATAAACAATCTACATTATTTTCTAATGATCTGTCGCTCTGTAAACATGCCAGAGCGAGAATAAATTATAATAGCAATCAAGCATGGGCTTGGATCACGACATAAAGACAGAAGTTATCAGCGTTTCTTATTTTACCAGTTGACTGAGAACACATTCTCTTTTACAGAAATAGTTACAGGGGAGATGAATGAGCCAATTAGAAGCTGGGCAGTGGAGGCTCCTCAGAGGAAGAAGGGGAGGACCATCCTCCTCAGTGAATTTCATGAAAATAAAAATAGTGAAACATTAAAGTTATCCTTTTTAGATAAAACTATACTAAATATATTCATGTCACCAAATAATTGATTAAAACACTGTTTTGCATTGAAAGTCTACAGTAGCCTCAGCAGCGCTCTGTAGGGTAGCACCATGGTGTAGCCGGAAGACAGCTAACTTCTGTCCTCCTCTGGGTACATTGACTTCAATTCAAAACCTAGGAGGCTCATGGTTCTCACCCCCTTCCATAGACTTACACAGTAATTATGACAACTTCCGGAGGACGTACTCCAACCTATCAGAGCTCTTGAAGCATGAACTGACATGTTGTCCACCCAATCAAAGGATCAGAGAATGAATCTAGCCACTGAAAGCATAAGCTACAGCTAGCTAGCACTGCAGTGCATAAAATGTGGTGAGTAGTTGACTCAAAGAGAAAGTCAATAGTCGAACAGTTTTGAACAAATTAATTTCTTCCAAAATTAAGGTGAAGCAAGAGAGAGAGCGACAGCGAGCTGTATTTCTTTTTACTTTCACTTTCACTTAGCTAGTGAATGCAGCCAGCTAGTTTAGCCTTCTCAAACACCCGGCTCAAACAGAGAGGGATGCTATGTTAGCTAGCTGGCTATGTCTATCCAACACTGTACCTCTTCCAAGTCAAGGTAAGCTTTTGGTTTTATTAATTTATTGGCACCGGAGCCAATAACTGCTAAACTGCTTTCTGACTGTACACTGTACTGCATGATTGTAGCGGGTTTACTAACGTGTTAGTTCTAGTATGTTGACTATGATGTGACAACGATGTAGGCTGTGTGTAGTGACAACGATGTAGGCTGTGTGTAGCGGTTAGTGGTCATGATATGAAGGTTTGGTTTGGAAAGGTTTTTTCGCCTGGTCACAGACAGCTGTGTTTTGCACTGAAGTCCACAAGTGAAGGGGAAAAGTGAGAGGAGGAGAGCGCGTAGATAGTTGCGAGAAGGAATTATATATGTACAACATGCAAAGTGATCATGCTGTTTTTATGTGGCTGCTATGAAGGTGAACTGTGTTTGAGTGTGATCAGGGGTGTATTCATTTAGCCGATTCTGTTGAAAAATGTTTCTTAAACGGAAGCAAACGGAACAAAACTTGGATAAACATATACTATATATTCAAAAGTATGTGGACACCCCTGCAAATTAGTGGATTTGGCTATTTCAGCCAAACCTGTTGCTGACAGGTGTATAAAATCTAACACACAGCCATGCAATCTCCGTAGACAAACATTGACAGTAGAATAGCCTTACTGAAGAGCTCAGTGACTTTCAACGTGGCACCATCATCGGATGCCACCTTTCCAACAAGCGAGGTCCATACAGAAATGGTTTGTCGAGATCGGTGTGGAAGAACTTGACTGGACTGCACAGAGTCCTGACCTCAACCCCATCGAACACCTTGGGGATGAATTGGAACGCCGACTGCCTAATTGCCCAACATAAGTTCCCGACCTCACTAATGCTCGTGGCTGAATGGAAGCAAGTCCCCGCAGCAATGTTCCACCATCTAGTGGAAAGCCTTCCCAGAAGAGTGGAGGTTGTTATAGCAGCAAAGGGGGGACCAACTCCATATTAATGCCAATGATTTTGATTTTTGTCATGTAGTGTACCTGAATTTGTCCAATAGAATTTCTAATTTGTAACTGTTGGACTAATGATTACACCCTAGATCAGCTAGATGCAGGCAAGTGTGCAAGGCAGTATTGAATGTCTCACTGTCTGTCACCTTGATTACTAAATTCTCTCCACCTGTGCACCTACGTTGTAAACGTTAATTCATAGGCTAGGTTGTAACATAGAAGATGGCGCCGACAGACATGGCAGCTCTGCTTCTAGCTCCTAAGCAACTTTTTACATTATTAGCCCAGAAGGATTTTTGTGTTATTACATTCAGCTGGAAATAACTTTTGGATATCAGAACAAAGGGAAAACCAGCCACGTCGCGGACACCGACATCTTGCTCCTGGACAAGCTAAACACCTTCTTCACCCACTTTGAGGATAACACAGTGCCACCGACGCGTGCCACTCCCGACGACTGTGGGCTCTCGTTCTCCGTGGCCAACGTGAGTGAGACATTTAAGCATGTTAACCCTCTCAAGGCTGCCGGCCCAGACGGCATCCCTAGCCGCGTCCTCAGAGCATTCGCAGACTAGCTGGCTGGAGTGTTTACAGACATATTCAATCTCTCCCTATCCCAGTCTGCTGTCCCCACTTGCTTCAAGATGTCCACAATTGTTCCTGTACCAAAGAAAGCAAAGGTAACTGAACTAAATGACTATCGCCCCGTAGCACTATCTTCTGTCATCATGAAGCGCTTTCAGAGGCTAGTTAACGATCATTTTACCTCCACCTTAGCTGACACCCTAGACTCACTTCAATTTGCATATGGTCCCAATAGATCCACAGACGATGCTATCGCCATCGCACTGCACACTGCCTTATCCCATCTGGACAAGAGGAATACCTATGTAAGAATGTTGTTCATTGACTACAGCTCAGCCTTCAACACCATAGTAGCCTCCAAGCTCATCATTAAGCTCGGGGCCCTGGATCTGAACCCTGCCCTCTGCAACTGGGTCTTGGTCTTCCTGACTTGCCGCCCCCAGGTGGTGAAGGTAGAAAACAACACTTCCACTATGCTGATCCTCTACACAGGAGCCACACAAGGGTGCGTGCTCAGCCCCTCCTGTACTCCCTGTTCACCCATGACTCTGTGGCCATGCACGCCTCCCAACTCAATCATCAAGTTTGCAGATGACACAACAGTAGTAGGCCTGATTACCAACAATGATGAGATAGCCTACAGGGAGGAGATGAGGGCCCTGGCAGAGTGGTGCCAGAAAAATAACCTCTTCCTCAACGTCAACAAAACAAAGGAGCTGATAGTGAACTTCAGGAGACAACAGAGGGAGCATATCCACATCGACAGGGCCACAGTGGAGAAGTTGAAAAGCTTCAAGTTCCTCGGCGTACACGTCACTGACAATCTGAAATGGTCCACCCACACAGACCGTGTGGTGAAGAAGGCACAACAGAGCCTCTTCATCCTCAGGAGGCAGAAGAAATTTGGCTTGGCCCCTAAGACCCTCACAAACGTTTATAGATGCACCATTGAGAGCATCCTGTCGGGCCCAACGCATCACCAGGAAGGCCAAAAAGATCATCAAGGGCCTCATCCACCCGAGCCACGGCCTGTTCAACCCACTATCATCCAGAAGGCGAGGTCAGCACAGGTGCATCAAAGCTGGGACTGAGAGACTGAAAAACAGCTTCTATCTCAAGGCCATCTGACTGTTAAATAGCCTGCCTCCACCCAGTACCCTGCCCTGACCTTAGTCACTGTCACTAGCAAGCTTTTCTAGTTTGAGAAACGGACGCTTCACAGGTCCTCAACTGGTAGCTTCATTAAATAGTACCCTCAAAACACCAGTCTCAACGTCAACAGTGAAGAAGCGACTCCGGGATGCTGACCGTCTAGGCAGAGTTGCAAAGAAAAAGCCATATCTCAGGCTGCCCATCTTAATGTTTTCTTTTTATTGGCCAGTCTGAGATATGGCTTTTTCTTTGCAACTATATTACTTTTAGATTTGTGTGAATTGTTAGATATTAATGCACTGTTGGAGCTAGGAACAGAAGGATTTCGCTACACCCGCAATAACATCTGCTAAATATGTGTATACGACCAATAACATTTTTATTTGAACAACCTCATGATGAGCACAGGGAAAATTTGAGTGTCATGTAGTAGCCCTAACCTATCGATGTTGCATTGAGCTGGGTGAATAGAATATGAATGACTGTGATCCAATATGCTGTAATAGAAATAAGGCCATGATCATAATTTTTTTTTAATCATCCTCCTTCATTTTACACGACACCGATCGCCACTGAAGCTGGGAATGATTAGGTGGCCACAATGGTATGAGGGCCAGATTGGGAATTTAGCCAGGACACCGGGGTTAACACCCCTACTCAAATATACGGACAGACAAAGTATGCCTTCTTAACAGCGCCAAGTAGACCGACAAAAACAACCATATGGCCTCAGCAAAGTTGACAGGACATAACTATACTGAGCAAAAATATAAAAGCAACATGCAACAATATTAACGATTTTACTGAGTTACAGTTCATATAAGGAAATCAGTCAATTTAAATAAATAAATTAGGCCCTAATCTATGGATTTCACATGACTGGGCAGGGGCGCAGACATCGGTGGTCCTGGGAGGGCATATGCCCACCCACTTGGGAGCTAGGCCCAGCCAATCAGAATTAGTTTTTCCCTAAAAAGGGCTTGATTACAGATATAAATACTCCTCCGTTTCATCAGCTGTCCGGGTGGCTGGTCTCAGACGATCCCGCAGGTGAAGAAGCCGGATGTGGAGGTCCTGGGCTGGTGTGGTTACACGTGGTCTGCGGTTGTGATGCCAGTTGGACGTGCTGCTAAATTCTCTAAAACGACGTTGGAGGTGGCTTATGGTAGAGAAATGAACAATTACATTTTCTGGCAACAGCTCTGGTGGACATTCCTGCAGTCAGCATGCTAATTGCACGCTCACTCAAAGCATGACATTTTAGAGTGGCCTTTTATTGTCCCCATCACAATGTGCACCTGTGGAATGATCATGCTGTTTAATTAGCTTCTTGATATGCCACAACTGTCAAGTGGATGGATTATCTTGGCAAAGGAGAAATGCTCACTAACAAATGTGTGTACCAAATCTGAGAGAAATAAGCCTTTTGTGCCAATGGAACAATTCTGGGATCTTTTATTTCAGCTCATGAAACATTTGACCAACACTTTACATGTTGCGTTTATATTTTTTGTTCAGTATAGATTGAAAAACAATAACTAGCTATGAATTCTGATTCATACACGATGTTTGGAGAAGGGGAGACTTGTTCCCTGAGACGTATGGCTATAAGGTGAATGCACCTATTTGTAAGTCGCTCTGGATAAGAGCGTCTGCTAAATGACGTAAATGTGTCTGTCTGTGTGGGGAAACAGTTTGTTCTAATCCAATCTGTGCAGCAGGCTCAACCAATATACACACCCTTTTCTTTACAGACAAAATAACTAACCAATAGTTGTTTAGAGCACATGGCGCTTCCCACTGTTTGAGTGAAAGAGATGTCAGCTGAAAATAATATTTTTTATGATCACTGATAATGGGGGAAAAATACTTGTCATAATCGTATTCGAAAAAATTCTCCATATCCATTAATACTAGTTTTGTCCGAGTACTCGGCACACCACTTCTAAATATATGTCAGAAAAAATAAAACATGGTTTCCTGTTCTTTCTTATATCTTTAAGCTATAGGACAGACACTTCAAAACAAACTTCCTTTAGATACATGTTTTTGACTATCTGTTTTTCCATGTATGAATCTGTTATTCAATGCGTTTCTATGGGCTAATAGCAGTAAGGCCAATTTCAATGTTCCTGGTGTAACTCGGACAGCACTACAGAGAGACAGGACGGACAGCTGATCGTCCTCACAGTGGCAGACCACGTGTAACAACACCTGCACAGGATCGGTACATCCGAACATCACACCTGCGGGACAGGTACAGGATGGCAACAACAACTGTCCGAGTTACACCAGGAACACTCAATCCCTCCATCAGTGCTCAGACTGTCCGCAATAGGCTGAGAGAGGCTGGACTGAGGGCTTGTAGGCCTGTTGTAAGGCAGGTCCTCACCAGACATCACCGGCAACAACATCGCCTATGGGCACAAACCCACGGTCGCTGGACCAGACAGGACTGGCAAAAAGTGCTCTTCACTGACGTCACGGTTTTGTCTCACCAGGGGTGATGGTCGGATTCACGTTTATCGTCGAAGGAATGAGCGTTACACCAAGGCCTGTACTCTGGAGCGGGATCGATTTGGAGGTGGAGGGTCCGTCATGGTCTGGGGCGGTGTGTCACAGCATCATTGGACTGAACTTGTTGTCATTGCAGGCAAACTCAACGCTGTGCGTTACAAGGAAGACATCCTCCTCCCTCATGTGGTACCCTTCCTGCAGGCTCATCCTGACATGACCCTCCATCATGACAATGCCACCAGCCATACTGCTTGTTCTGTGCGTGATTTCCTGCAAGACAGGAATGTCAGTGTTCTGCCATGGCCAGCGAAGAGCCCGGATCTCAATCCCATTGAGCACGTCTGGGACCTGTTGGATCGGAGGGTAGGGCTAGGGCCATTCCCCCCAGAAATGTCCTGGAACTTGCAGGTGCCTTGGTGGAAGAGTGGGGTAACATCTCATAGCAAGAACTGGCAAATCTGGTGCAGTCCATGAGGAGGAGATGCACTGCCGTACTTAATGCAGCTGGTGGCCACACCAGATACTGACTGTTACTTTTGATTTTGACCCCCCCTTTGTTCAAGGACACATTATTCAATTTCTGTTAATCACATGTCTTTGGAACTTGTTCAGTTTATGTCTGTTGTTGAATATTGTTATGTTCATACAAATATTTACACATGTTAGGTTTGCTGAAAATAGTTTATCCCCCAGGGTGTCACCTGAAAATGGGTCTCCTAGTCAACTGTTACACAATTTCACACATCTCCCACGGTGTCACCTCTAGATCGGTCCCCCCAGTAAACTGTTACACATCCCCAGGGTGTCATCTCCAAATGGGTCCTCTATTAAACTATTACATATTCTTCCAGGGTGTCGCCTCTGTCCTGTATTTAAAACTTCTATGAGGATCCTATTGCTAAATCAATTGTGTTTTCAAGAACACTTGTGTTCTACCATTTAAATACCTGAGTTTTATTTCCTTATTTAAGTATAGACTTTTTAGCTGTGGTGTGAACAATGCAATGGCATGAACATGGGTCACCATGGAGTTTCAGACAGACACATCGGCGTGTATGACGGCTTAACGCTCACCTCAACTCTGCTCTTTTGAGTTGTCAGGGTTCTAATTATGTATCTTGATGCTGAGCCATCATGCCCCCTTTGGCTCCCTCACCTATGCAAAGTATACTATAAAATATATTAATATATTTACAAATATCATAATATTCATTAAATACAGCCCGTCTGGGAAATGATAACAGTTGGGCTATTAGCAGCTCTGTATGTATGTGGCTGGATGACATCCCAAAGTCTCCATATCCATATTGCTGATTATTTAACTTCACATTCACTCTGGGTGTACAGGTCTGAGGTTCTATATCAATCTGACCCCAGGACAGTTTTAATATGATAAACATTATGTGAACTGCACAGCTCATAGAGATCCTATTAAATTACTTATTCTACTATTCTAATTGCTAATTTAATACAGCCATCCTAATTGTGTCTGGTCTGGGACCATATTCACAAAGTGTCTCAGAATAGAAATGCTGATTTAGGACAAGTATTGCCTTTTAGATCATAATAAGATATGGATAGTGTGGACTTGATCCTAGATCAGCACTCCTATTCTGAGACATGTTGTAAATATTGGCCCTGTTCTCTCTTTCTCTGTAGGGATTACATTGAAAAATATGAGATTAAGGGCCTGATCCAGGAACAGCTCAACTCCATGTCCAAGTGAGTGATCGCTCTTCAACACACACACACACACACACAAATGTCAACGCTACTATTTAAAGCATTGTCAAAAATAACGACAACCTTATTTTTTCACACATCATGAGGTGACAGCAACATTTGGTGTCAGCATGTCTGTCACACACACATGCACTCGCATCGTCTGTGTGAGGAGCAAATGTAAGACATCCAGATTGCGCAGCAGTGGAAGCCAGGTTTCCTGGTATTCTTTTTGTCTGGATGTCCTGCGGAGTTGTTTGTGTGTGTGTTAGTTTGTGATTGTATCTTTGTGTGTGCGTCAGTGTCAGTCTGTGGTTGCTCTTAGTTAACAGCCTGAGAAGCCTAATCTGTGTCTGTGTCTGTCTGTGCGTGTCGTTGTGTTGTGATTCTGTGCTCCCTGATTGGCTCCCCAGTGACATGAAGAGCGTCCTGCTTGATCCCGAGCTCAACCTGCTGCAACGCTGCCTCCTTGTGTCTCGGTGAGTGAGGGAGGGAGTGGGCATCACTGCAAAAAACTTGTCCTGTTCTCCCATCTTCCTGTCCCTGTCTACATATCCACACTAGCATACTGCTTATTATGAAGCAATTTATTGGGTACACAGCCTGTATTCTAAGTGGTGGGCTAGTATGAACATTGTAAGTAGCCTTGCTGTCCCCTCAAAACACACCCCACACCCCTCCTTATGCTCTGGGGTGAAGTTTAGTCTAGGTACAGATCTAGGATCAGCTTGCCTTCCCCTAATCCTAACCTTAACCATTAGTGTGGGAAATTCAAAACTGACCCAAGATCAGCATCTAGGGGCAACTTCACCGTACACCCCTCAGCACTGGTTGGCACTATTTTTATTTGTCCCTCTGCAGGTTATTATAATTGGGCATTGAATTGTGAGTCTTATGCCTCCAGAGATATGACAAGGGAAATATGTTAGTAGTATAAAACAAGAGTAAAATATGAACACTAGAAAAAACACGTGACCAACCTTGACTTTAGTGCTTATTTGACACACACAGAGGTCTATAGAGCCTGTCTGCATTCCTGATTTTTGTAACGGTTACCTGTGTATTTGTATTTAGTAAGGATCCCCATTAGCTGCTGCCAAGGCTACTTTTCCTGCTGTCCAGCAACATTAAGGCTGTTATATACAGTTTAAAATATTACATGACATTACATTTCATAACAATTTTCACGATACATTGTGTTCCCTCAGGCCACTACTCTACTGTCACATATCTACAATCTAAAATCCATGTGTACGTGTGTGTAGAGTGCATGTCTTATCATGTGTATGTGTGTCTATGCCTGTGCGTGTCTTCACAGTCCCTGCGGTTCGATAAAGTGTGTTTTTATCAGTATTTTAAATCTGATTCTACTGCTTGCATCAGGTACCTGATGTGGAATAGAGTTCCATGTAGCCATGGCTCTATGTAGTACTGTGCGCCTCCCATAGTCTATTCTTGACTTGGGGATTGTGACGAGACCTTTGGTGGGATGTCTTGTGGGGTATGCATGGGTGTCCGAGCTGTGTGCTAGTAGTTTAAACAGACACCTTTGTGCATTCAGCATGACAACTTCTTACAAAAACAAGTAGTGATGAAGTAAATCTCTCCTCTACTTTGAGCCATGAGAGATTTACAGTGCATTCGGAAAGTATTCAGACCACTTGACTTTTTCCACATTTGTTACGTTACAGCCTGATTCTAAAATGGGTTAAAAACATGTTTTCCCTCATCAATCTGCACACAACACCCCATAATGACAAAGTGAAAACAGGTTTTTAGACATCTTGCAAATTAATACAAAATAAAAAACAGATACTTTATTTACGTAAGGATTCAGACCCTTTGCTATGATTGGAGTCCAACTTGATTGGAGTCCACCTGTGGTAAATTCAATTGATTGGACATGATTTGGAAAGGCACACACATGTCTAAAGTGAGGGGAAAAAAGTATTTGATCCCATGCTGATTTTGTACGTTTGCCCACTGACAAAGACATGATCAGTCTATAATTTTAATGGTAGGTTTATTTGAACAGTGAGAGACAGAATAACAAAAAAAATCCAGACAAATGCATGTCAAAAATGTTATAAATTGATTTGCATTTTAATGAGGGACATAAGTATTTGACCTCTCTGCAAAACATGACTTAGTACTTGGTGGCAAAACCCTTGTTGGCAATCACAGAGGTCAGACATTTCTTGTAGTTGGCCACCAGGTTTGCACACATCTCAGGAGGGATTTTGTCCCATTCCTCTTTGCAGATCTTCTCCAAGTCATTAATGTTTCGAAGCTGACGTTTGGCAACTCGAACCTTCAGCTCCCTCCACAGATTTTCTATGGGATTAAGGTCTGGAGAATGGCTAGGCCACTCCAGGACCTTAATGTGTTTCTTCTTGAGCCACTCCTTTGTTGCCTTGGCCGTGTGTTTTGGGTCACTGTCATGCTGGAATACCCATCCACGACCCATTTTCAATGCCCTGGCTGAGGGAAGGAGGTTCTCACCCAAGATTTGACGGTACATGGCCCCGTCCATCGTCCCTTTGATGTGGTGAAGTTGTCCTGTCACCTTAGCAGAAAAACACCCCTAAAGCATAATGTTTCCACCTCCATGTTTGACGGTGGGGATAGTGTTCTTGGGGTCATAGGCAGCATTCCTCCTCCTCCAAACATGGCGAGTTAAGTTGATGGCAAAGAGCTCGATTTTGGTCTCGTCTGACCACAACACTTTCACCCAGTGCTCCTCTGAATCATTCAGATGTTCATTGGCAAACTTCAGACAGGCCTGTATATGTGCTATCTTGAGCAGGGGGACCTTGCGGGCGCTGCAGGATTTCAGTCCTTCACGGCGTAGTGTGTTACCAATTGTTTTCTTGGTGACTATGGTCCCAGCTGCCTTGAGATCATTGACAAGATCCTCCCGTGTAGTTCTGGGCTGATTCCTCACCGTTCTCATGATCATTGCAACTCCACGAGGTGAGATCTTGCATGGAGCCCCAGACCGAGGGAGATTGACAGTTATTTTGTGTTTCTTCCATTTGCGAATAATCGCACCAACTGTTGTCACCTTCTCACCAAGCTGCTTTGTGATGGTCTTGTAGCCCATTTCAGCCTTGTGTAGGTCTACAATCTTGTCCCTGACATCCTTGGAGAGCTCTTTGGTCTTGGCCATGGTGGAGAGTTTGGAATCTGATTGATTGATTGATTGCTTCTGTGGACAGGTGTCTTTTATACAGGTAACAAGCTGAGATTAGGAGCACTCCCTTTAAGAGTGTGCTCCTAATCTCAGCTCGTTACCTTTATAAAAGACACCTGGGAGCCAGAAATCTTTCTGATTGAGAGGGGGTCAAGTACTTATTTCCCTCATTAAAATGCAAATAAATTTATAACATTTTTGACATGCATTTTTCTGGATTTTTTTTGTTATTCTGTCTCTCACTGTTCAAATAAACCTACCATTAAAAGTATAGACTGATCATGTCTTTGTCAGTGGGAAAACGTACAAACTCAGCAGGGGATCAAATACTTTTTTCCCTCACTGTATATGTAAGGTCCCACAGTTGACAGTGCATGTCAGAGAAAAAACCAAGCCATGAGGTCGAATGAATTGTCCATAGAGCTCCAAGACAGGATTGTGTTGAGGCACAGATCTGGGGAAGGGGACCAAAAAATGTCTGCAGCATTGAAGGTCCCCAAGAACACAGTGTAGCCTCCATCATTCTTAAATGGAAGAAGTTTAGAACCACCAAGACTCTTCCTAGAGCTGGCCGCCCGGCTAAACTGAGCAATTGGGGGAGAAGGGCCTTGGTCAGGGAGGTGAACAAGAACCTGATGGTCACTCTGACAGAGCTCCAGACTTCCTCTGTGGAGATGGGAGAACCTTCCAGAAGGACGACCATCTCTGCAGCACTCCACCAATCAGGCCTTTATGGTAGAGTTGCCAGACGGAAGCCACTCCTCAGTAAAAGGCACATGACAGCCCGCTTGGAGTTTTCCAAAAGGCACCTAAAGGACTCTCAGACCATGAGAAACACGATTCCTTGGTCTGATGAAACCAAGATTGAACTCTTTGGCCTGATGCCAAGTGTCATGTCTTGTGGAAACCTGGCACCATCACTACGGTGAAGCGTGGTGACAGCAGCAGGGACTGGGAGACTATTCAGGAATGAGGGAAAGATGAACAGTGCAAAGTACAGAGTTCCTTGATAAAAACCTGCTCCAGAGCGCTCAGGACCTCAGACTGGGGCGAAGGTTCACCTTCCAACAGGACAACGACCCTAAGTGCACAGCCAAGACAACGCAGGAGTGGCTTCAGGGCAAGTCTCTGAATGTCCTTGAGTGGCCCAGCCAGAGCCCAGACTTGAACCCGATCGAACATCTCTGGAGAGACATGAAAATAGCTGTGCAGCAACGCTCCCCATCCAACCTGACAGAGCTTGAGAGGATCTGCAGAGAAGAATGGGAGAAACTCCAGAAATAAAGGTGTGCCAAGCTTGTAGCGTAATACACAAGAAGACTCGAGGCTGTAATCGCTGGCAAAGGTGCTTCAACAAAGTACTGAGTAAAGGGTCTGAATACTTTTGTAAATGTGATATTTCGGTTTAATGTATTTTGATAAATTTGCAAAATAATCGAAAAACCTGCTTTGTCGTTATGGGATATTGTGTGTTGATTGATGAGGGAAAAACAATTTAATGCATT
Source organism: Coregonus clupeaformis (assembly GCF_020615455.1). NCBI lineage: Eukaryota > Metazoa > Chordata > Actinopteri > Salmoniformes > Salmonidae > Coregonus > Coregonus clupeaformis. Next base: position 2,554,763 of record NC_059228.1, read on the forward strand.
TTAGAATAAGGCTGTAATGTAACAAAATGTGGAAAACGTCAAGGTGTCTGAATCCTTTCCGAATGCACTGTACATACATATTATTAATGTTACCTCTCCGTCTACATTTAAGGGCTAGCCGTGCTAACCTGTTCTGAGCCAATTGTAATTTTCCGAGGTCCCTCTTTGTGGCAACTGACCATATGACTGAACAGTAGTCCAGGTGCGACAAAACTAGAGTCTATATGACCTGCCTCATTGATAGTGTTGTTAAAAAGGCAGAAAAGCGCTTTATTATGAACAGACTTCTCCCCATCTTAGCTACGGTTTTATCAACATGTTTTGTCCATGACAGTTTACAATCCAGGGTTACACCAAGCAGTTTACTCACCTCAACTTGCTCAATTTCAACATTATTTATTACAAGGTTTAGTTGAGGGTTTAGAGTTTAGTGAATGATTTGACCTAAAGGCAATGTTTTTAGTTTTTGAAATATTTAGGAATAACTTATCTTTGCCACCCATTCTGAAACAAACTGCAGCTCTTTGTTAAGTGTTGCTGTGATTTCACTCGCTGTAGTAACTGATGTGTATAGTGTTGAGTTATCGGCATACATAGACACACTGGCTTTACTCAAGGCCAGTGGCATGTCATTAGTAAAGATTGGAAAAATGTAAGGGGCCTAAACAGCTGCCCTGGGGAATTATGTTGGAGAGGCTTCTGTTAAAGAACACCCTCTGTGTTCTGTTAAACAGGTAACTCTTTATCCACAAAGCCATAACACATATGTTTTTCCATCTGTGGACTATGATCGATAATGTCAAAGCCACACTGAAGTCTAACAAAACAGCTCCCACATTATTTTTAGCATTTTCTCTCAGCCAATCATCAGTCATTTGTGTAAGTGCTGTGCTTGTTGAGCATTCTTCCCTATAAGCATGCTGAAAGTCTGTTGTCAATTTGTTTATAGTAAAATAGCATTGTATCTGGTCAAACACAATTTTTTCCAAAGGTTTATAAAGGGTTGGTAACAGGCTGAATGGTCGGCTATTTGAGCCAGTAAAGGGGGCTTTACTATTCTTGGGTTGCGGAATTACTTTTGTTTCCCTCCAGGCCTGTGGGCACACACTTTCTAGTAGGCAAATAGGAGTGGCAATATCGTCCGCTATTATCCTCAGTAATTTTCCCTCCAAGTCGTCAGACCCCGGTGGCTTGTCATAGTCATATTTTTCACCTCTTCCACAATCACTTTATGGAATTCAAAATTATAATGCATGTCTTTCATAATTTGATCAGTTATACTTGGATGTGTAGTGTCAGCGTTTGTAGCTGGCATGTCATGCCTAAGGTTTTTGACTTTTTGCCCAGAATTTAATTTAAAGTGCTCCAAAGCTTTTTACTGTCATTATTTATATAATTTATCTTTGTTTCATAGTGTAGTTTCTTATTTTTATTCAGTTTAGTAACATGATTTCTCAATGTGCAGTACGTTTGCCAATCGGTTGTGCAGCCAGACTTGTTTGCCGTTCCTTTGCCTCATCCCTCTCAACCATACCATTTTTCAATTTCTCATCAATCCACAGGGATTTAACAGTTTTTACAGTCATCTTCTTAATGGATGAATGCTTATTAGTAACTGGAATAAGCAATTTCATAAATGTGTCAAGTGCAGCGACTGGTTGCTACTCCGCATTACACACCACAGACCAACAAATATTATTTACATCAACAACATAGGAATCACTACAAAACGTATTGTATGACCCCTTATACGCTATATTAGGCCCAGCCTTTGGAACTTTGGTTTTCCTAGATATGGCTGCTATATGATCACTACATCAGATGGATTTGAATAATGCTTTAAAGCAAAAATTCTGCAGCATTAGTAAAGATGTGATCAATAGATGTTGATGATTTCATTCATGTACTGTTTGTAACTAGCCTGGTAGGTTGACTGATAACCTGAACCAGGTTGCAGGCACTAGTTACAGTTTGAAGCTTTCTCTTGAGTGGGCAGGTTGATGAAAGCCAGTGAATATTTAAATCACCCAGAAAATATACCCCTCTGTTGATATCACATACATTATCAAGCATTTCACACATGCTATCCAGATACTGACTGTTAGAAAGTGGTGGTCTATAGTAGCTTCCCACAAGAATGGGCTTTAGGTGAGGCAGATGAACCTGTAGCCATATTTCTTAAACAGTATTTAATATGAGATCCTCTCTAAGCTTTACAGGAATGTGGTTCTAAATATAAACGGCAACACCTCCACCATTTACATTTCTGTATTTTCTGTAGATATAACCTTGTATTTCTACCACTATCAGAGATTGTCAGAATATGAATGTCATCTGTTACTAGCAAATTATTGATTTCATGGACCTTGTTTCTTAAGCTACATATGTTAGCGTGGCCTATTTTTAGCACTTTTCTGGGATGCTTGATTGTTTTCATTGCTTTACTGGGAAGCTTAGTAGAAGTAGACATGCTTATGTTATTTATGTTAGTGCAGGGTGAGCTACAGATAGTGGACTTCCTACTAGGGCTCACTGCCTCAGTGCTAACAGTATAACTCTGGTTCATAGGCACATGATCACTGCATACAATAGCTGTAGGATCAGCAGAGGCATTCAGGGCAGTTAAAGGGGAATAAATTAGGGTACTTACATTGTCTTCCAACGCCCCTGGAATAATGTACATTTGCTTAAGCACTATGACAACACAGCGACACAATAGTAGGTATTAACTGAACTGGGCTTGGGTCATTGATAAGTCATTGTCTCAACGCAGCCTTATAATGCTGTGAAAGCTATAAAAATTGTCAAATGTTACACCCACAGAGCTGCAATAGTCACGTAGCCAGTTATGGAGGGCTAAAAGTCTGCTGAAACGTTCAATTACATGATTTAGGGAGGGCACAGGGCCAGATATTATGGGGCGTTTGTTGGTGTCAAGCAGAGACCCAATCACTTCTTCAAAATCCATCTTCAGCTGTTCTGAGCTGCCCTTCATAATGCCATTGAGTCCCAAATGAACTACAATAGACTAAATATCCTGATGCAGGTTTAAAATGTTTGGGAGCAGATTTCCTGTACTCATGCTCCTGGATAGCGTAACGTTTTTGCTCCAGGGACTGAGACATTTATCACCATTGAACTGCCCAATACAACGGCCGGAGAATGGGAAGGAGAAATCCTAACCCCTCACACAATTCACAGAACCTTTCACGGCCCCACGAGAAGCAGGATACCATACGCCCGCAGCTCCCGGCGATAGGTCCAGACATCCCACAGCAGGCAGTGCCCCGTCAGATCCAGAGAGAGGGAAAGGAGCCAACTTGACGATGAAGCTGCTGCTGGAGTCAGCTTAGTTGGAGTGAGCACAGCCGTCGCACACACAGGCAGTCCCAGCGATGAAGGTGCAGGTAGATCCGGCACCAGGGCGGCGAAGCTATTCCTCATGTCAATCTGCTCCGGTCCTCTCGCAGACACTCCAGTCCTCTTAGCAACATGCCTGTGCCTTCGTTTTCCACAACTTGTGACATGGGACCAGCGCTGATTGGAACAATCCTCTTGCTGTTCTCAGTCTACTCCACTACAAGATTGAGCAGGAGAAGCAGATGGAGACGATTTCCTTGGCAGGCAAGTTCCAGGTAGCACAGGCCATTCGGATAGGGACAGATGACAAGGCGGGGATACATCCATCAACCCGAGCGGCGTCCAGCCACAGGAGTTGAGAACAAGAAAATTCCAATTTCTGTTTTCCCCATAAGTTCGTGCAGAAATGATATTTCCTTGCTAAGGATAGCCAACCTCATTCCTGTAATCTTCTGCAAGCAAACAATTGCCGCATAAGGAAAACTGTGATAAATAAAAAAGTATATCAGTTTCACATAAGGACCAAAGGATTGACAGCCGTCCCATATAGATTGCAAAATAGTTGGGAAGAGATCTTTGACGTACCGATCCCATGGCATAGTGTTTATGAACTGACACGCAAAACGACACCGGATTCAAAAATTAGAATCTTTCAATTTAAATTATTATATAAAATTATTCCTACCAATAGAATGTTATTTATATGGGGGGTACAATCTTCCCAGCTCTGCAGATTTTGCTGTGAAGAGACAGAATCATTAGATCATTTGTTTTGGTTCTGTCCATTTGTAGCTTGTTTTTGGACACAGGTCCAGGAATGGCTAAAGGATTGCAATATTTACCTGGAGCTAACCTTGCAGATAGCATTACTGGGTGATCTGAAAAGTAATAGACAATCGATCAATAATATAATAATACTTTTAGCAAAAATGTTTATTTTTAATTCACAATCTGTAGAAGCAATGAGAATAGAAAGGTTCAGAACTTTTGTAAAACATCACAGTACGGTTGAAATATATATGGCAAATAGAAATCCTATATGGATGGTGTTAAGAGATAGATGGGAGGTATTGAATAGAGTTGAAGGATGGGACTAATAACAAATAACAACAAATAATAACAAAGATAGCTAATAATGTAAGCATACTGTGTCCATAATAAGTATATAGGTTGTATGTTGGGAGCTTTTGGGAAAGAGCACAGTTAGAAAGATATGGCATATAGAAGCAAACCGGATGGACATCATGAAAATGATCCGAGAGGTTGAGAGTAGAAGAAGTTCAGGAGCAAAAAAATATAATATATATATATATATATATATATATATATATAATTATTGTAAAATTAACTCTGTCCATAAGGTGTAGATAGTAAGTATAGACCGGAAATAGAGGCCTGGGCATTGTTGTTCACTAATTTACTCCAAGTAGGGAAAGGATGGTGGGGTTGAAAAGTAATAAAGGGGAGTATATATATAAATTTAAAAAACATGGGGGATTGGAAGTGATGCAGACAATTACATTGATAGAAGATACAATCTATCTGCAATATTAAGCTGATCCATTCCCCCAGAAAAAAAAGAAGAATAAAAAATAAATAAATAAATTGCCGCATTGAAACTCTGGATTGTCAATATTGTCCCGGACAATAGCGTAATAAACACTGCTTCTACAGCTCTGGAAACGTTTGTTAGCTATTCCAGGCGACGCGGGCTCCATTGCAACCTAGCTAGCTAGCTGGCTATTTTGTATCAGGTTTTGACACCATCACTTATGAATAAAATAAATACAAAAACTTCGGAAACAACAGGTCGAGGCGCAGGAGGTATCTGTAATATTGACATAAGCTCAGAACCACTTGTTTTGCAAACATGGTCCTGTTTTATCAATTGCTGTGCTGATCGATGGACAGTTCATTACCCCTGTCAAATGAATATGTAGTCTAAAGTTATGTTTGTATTTGTTTGCAATAAAGATGGTGATAGCAGGATGCTGTGAAGTCCATTATCCCTCTGAAGAGTATGAATTAGACTATTTGATAAGGTTTGAATCCTAAACCTGCCTACACATTGTTTGAAGTACAATAGACCAACATATCTACTGTAGTATGAAAAAAAATGTATGCACTCACTTAACTGTAAGTCGCTCTGGATAAGAGCATCTGCTAAATGACTAAAATGTAAATGTAGTAGGTCAAAGCTGTATGCTGGAAGATCTTGGTAGCGCATGGGTGAAGTTAGCCCATGATGTACTCTTAAGGAGCCTACCGTTACTCCTTAAGTATTTTCAGAGGTAGACTGGCTCTGGCAGCCAAAACCGCCAAATACTCCATCTAAACGTGAGTCGATTTCCAATTGCGATGCAGTTCTAGAAACATAAAGCCCTTTACTTTCATATCACATAATTTTTCCAAATGCAAAATACACACTTACTGTACACTGTTTTAACCGGCTTTATCACAGTTGCAGCCGATGGCATTCTTCCGTTAAACACAGGTGTTCGGCGCATCCTAGATAGCTAATTAGCACAGGTTAGCACTCTGTCTTCCGTAAACATGCGCTGTAACATATGACCGTGTGGGAACACTAACCCTATAAAGGTGTGTATCAATTTAGCCTTTAGTTTGAAAGATAAGGTCCTCGTGCGTCCAAAAACCTTATCGCAAGCGATGCGTGTTAATTTTCAGACCGAACGTCAGGGCTCTTAACAAAACTCCTTCATACAATGACTCTTATGTGTAATGTAATGGAGCTGAGAGTGATGATCAAGAGCTAGGGTGGAGTAGGCATTTTGGTGCTCATATGAATGTCCTTTCTTTTTCGGCTTCAGACCAATGCCTACTTCTCACTTAAAACATAGTTTTTTGTTTTGAATTTCCATGGTTTTTAAACTGGACGGTGATTTTCTGTTAAAGGTGTATTTTACAACATTTCCACATGAAAAGGCAGATTTTTTGGGAGCAGCCAAAAGGCTGTCATTGGCAGTGCTATTGTAACCTGTAATGCGGGCTCTGACAAATGGTCTGGACCTTAATGGCACAGGTGGTGTGCATAACTGCAAGGGTTGCTGGATTAAACCCTGGTCTGCTGGCTGTTGCCCTCTAATAGCTAAAATCAGTTTTGAACTAACTATTAAAGCTGGTTGAGAGAATGCCAAGAGTGTGAAAAGCTGTCATCAAGGCAAAGGGTGCCTACTTTGAAGAATCTCAAATATAAAATATATTTGTATTTGTTTAACACTTTCTGGGTTACTACATGATTCCATATGTGTTATTTCATAGTTTTGATGTCTTCACTATTATTCTACAATATAGAAAATAGTAGAAATTAAGAAAAACTGTTGAATGAGTAGGTGTGTCCAAACTTTTGAATGGTACTGTATGTGTAGAGTTTACCATGGATAATCAAAAGTAATCGTCTGCAGTTTTCAGAAGGTGAATAGCTCAATTGATTGTGACAGTCTTACGTTGTAAAATATGACTCAATAATTCCCATTGAAAGCAAAGTAAAAGAAAACTGTTTTACGTAATTTACTTTTGAAGGTCGTATAACTCAGCCATAGTGACTAAACAAAGAGATCCCCATGTACACTAGAGCCACATCTTTCTTGTGCCTTTTACAGCTTTTTTCTAGCCTAAAGCGTTGCAGAGTTATGCATCCTATACATTTGTATGCGTAGTCCCGTGTAGCTCAGTTGGTAGAGCATGGCGCTTGCAACACCAGGGTTGTGGGTTCAATTCCCACGGGGGCCAGTATGAAAAATGTATGCACTCACTAATTGGAAGTCGCTCTGGATAAGAGCGTCTGCTAAATGACTAAACTGTAAACTGAAACTGTAAACTAAATGACTAAAATGTAAATGTAATATAATCCTGGTTTGTGGGGGGCATTACCCCCCTCCTCCCAGCCCTAGAGCCATGCAACTAGAATGGCCGTGCATGACAGGGTTGTTGTCAAATATCCAACATATGGCAGAGTTGGTATTTTGGCACTGTTTTTCAGCACTAATTTGGATTAAAATGTAAAGAAGACAGGAGAAGGAGCATACTGGAATTTCTTATGGATGTTTGAAACTGAGTATTTCTGATGCTAGCAAGCATGCATTTGCACACTGCAGTCAGTGCACAACTGAGTTTGGTGTTGGTTTTGAACTGATGTAGCTATCTAGCTATGTTTTGTGGGAAAATATATTACTGGCATTTGCATGTGAGCTAGCTAACGTTAGCTAGCTTCTGTGTCATGTCAGCTGTTGTTGTTTGCTTTTAGCTAGCTAGCTAATGGGTGAATTAATTTGTGTAAAAGCCATCCATAACCAAGTATAGCTAGCTGCCTTTGTTTGCCTGTTCTTTAGCTAGCTAGCTTTCAGCTGACTGGCGTTTGCTAGCTACAGAGGTTAGCTGCTGGTTAGCGACCTAGCTAATCAACATCTGTTTGCATTTGTTGATTAACCTCAGTTTGAATACCAGCATAAAGCTAGTTATCTACAGTGCATAGGTGGCAAGTCTAATGGTCACTTTATGGACGCTGTAGTCTCATTCAGAGGATGTGAGCGGAGCTGGAGTGGAGTGCCGACCTTCTCTCTCGCTCCAATTTCGCTCCGGTGCCGCTCAGTCACGATCTCAGGGCATTCTCTGCCCAGCATTTTTCATTTACTTCATCACTGTTCTTTTAATTAGGCCTATTCTGATGTATTTCTTTAGCCGATTCTATGCACACACACTGGACTCTACTCACACACTTGCTTAAACTGACACCCCAACACACATACGCACACACACTACGTACACCCACACACACATAACATGCACACACATGCATACTAACACCACATACACACTCAAACACACATACACACACACACACACACACACACACTTTCACACTCACCACATATGCTGCTACTACTGTCTTATCTATACTGTTAACTAGTCACTTTACCCCTACCTACAGAGCCTTCAGAAAGTATTCACACCCCTTGACTTTTTCTACATTTTGTTGTGTTACAGCCTGAATTTACAATTGATTAAATTGAGATTTTGTGTCACTGGCCAACACACCATACGACATAATGTCAAAGTGAAATAATGTTTTTAGATTTTATTTTTTATTAATTTATAATTAAATCTGAAATGTCTTGTGTGAATAAGTATTCAACACTGTTGGTATGGCAAACCTAAATAAGTTCAGGAGTAAGAATGTGCTTAACAAGTCACATAATACGTTGCATGGACTAAGTCTGTGTGCAATAATAGTGTTTAACATGATTTTTGAATGACTACACAATCTCTGTACCCCACACATACAATTATCTGTAAGGTCCCTCAGTCGAGCAGTGAATTTCAAACACAGATTCAACCACAAAGACCAGGGAGGTTTTCCAATGCCTTGCAAAGAAGGGCACCTATTGGTAGATGAGTAAAAAAAAAAAAAAAAACAGACATTGAACATCCCTTTGAGCATTGGGAAGTTATTAATTACACTTTAGATGGTGTATCAATGCACCCAGTCACTACAAAGATACAGGTGTCCTTCCTAACTCAGTTGCCGGAGAGGAAAGAAACCGCTCAGGGATTTCACCATGAGGCCAATGGTGACTTTTAAACAGTTAGAGTTTAATGGCTGTGATGGGAGAAAACTAAAAACATTGTAGTTACTTCACAATACTAACCTAATTGACAGATTGAAAAGAAGGAAGCCTTTACAGAATAAAAATATTCCAAAACATGCATCCTGTTTGCAATGAGGCACTAAAGTAAAACTGCAAAAAATGTGGCAAAGACATTACCTTTATGTCCTGAATATAAAGCATTATGTTTGGGGCAAATCCATCACAACACATCACTGAGTACCACTCTTCTATTCTCAAGCATGGTGGTGGCTGCATCCTGTTATGGGTATGCTTGTCATCGGCAAGGACTAGGGAGTTTTTTAGGATGAAAATAAATGGAATAGAGCTAAGCACAAATTCCCCTTTCAGCAGGACAATAACCTAAAACACAAGGACAAATATACACTGGAGTTGCTTACCAAGACGACGTTGAATTTTCCTGAGTGGCCTATTTACAGTGGTGCAGTGGTCTAAGGCACTGCATCGCAGTGCTAGCAGTGCCACTAGAGATCCTGGTTCGAATCCAGGCTCTGTCGTAGCCGGCCGCGACCGGGAGACCCATGGGGCGGTGCACAATTGGCCCAGCGTCGTCCAGGGTAGGGGAGGGAATGGCCGGCATGTAGCTCAGTTGGTAGAGCATGGCGTTTGCAACGCCAGGGTTGTGGGTTCAATTCCCACGGGGGGCCAGTATGACATTTTTTAAATAAATAATGTATGCACTCACTAACTGTAAGTCGCTCTGGATAAGAGCGTCTGCTAAAATGACAAAAATGTAAAAAGAAAATTGAAGACTTGAAAATGGCTGTCTAGCACTGATCAACAACCAACTTGACAGAGCTCGAAGCATTTATAAAATAATAATGTGCAAATATTGTACAATCCAGGTGTGCAAAGCTCTTATAGACTTACCCAGAAAGATTCACAGCTGTAATCGCTGCCAAAGTTGATTCTAACATGTATTGACTCAGGGGTGTGAGTACTTATGTAAATGAGATATTTCTGTATTTAAATTTCAATAAATTAGCAAACATTTCTAAAAACACGTTTTCACTTTGTCATTACGAGGTATTGTGTGTAGATGGGTGAGACAAAAAGGCACTGTATATGTACAGTACATAGCTACCTCAATTACCTCATACCCCGGCACAACGACGCGGTACTGGTACTCGCTGTGTATAGCCATTAGATCTACTCCCTATATATAGCCATGTTATTTTGTATCATTATTTTATTCCTTATTAACTGTATTTATTCCTTGTGTCACTATTTGTATTTTTTATTTAATTATTCTTTAACACTGCATTGTTGGAAAAGGTAAGTAAGCATTTCACTGTTAGTCTACACCTGTTGTCTACAAAGCATGTGACAAAGACAAATTGATTCCCATTGAAAGTTTTTTTTTTAATACAGCAGCCACATATCATCCATAGAAAACTCCCGATGGCACATGAAGCACCATACCAGGCCCCCAGTGTCCGGTCTTGAGCGTGAAGTCATGAGCTCTGCCGGTCAGTTACTGCGTAGCAACTAGCGGTGACAAAAGCCCTGGACTACCCTAGAAAGCCTGTGTAAATAAGTATCGCCAGAACAGCCAAACCATTTTTTTTGACTGCCATTTTGGCATCAAATTATGTTTTTTATTTATTCTTTATTAATTCAGGGAAAAACCCATTGAGACAAGGGTTTCATTCCCTAGGATGCCCTGATCACAACAATACAACAACCAAATGAAATGTAAAACAAAACGACAATCAATACAAAACACAAAATGTAAGAAAACAGTTACATTCCTCAGCTACTAGGTCCTCAATCAACACCCTAAACTGCCCGACCGGCACCAGAACATCCAACTATAATGAGTTATGCAAATTGTTCCAGCATTGGGGCACATTAAAACTGAAAGCGGATTTACCTAATTTGTTGGAGACCTGAGCAACCTCGAGTTAACCAACCCTTCAACAACGAAGTTAGGTAAGTCGGAAGCTTGTGTAGTAGAGCTTTGTAAACCAAAAGGGAATAGTGAATCGATCTACGGGACTTTAATGAGGACCAGCCAACCTTTTGATACAGGATGCAGTGAGGAGTAGTAAAAGTGTCACCTGTAATAAAGTGAAGGGTGGTATGGTAGACGGCATCCAAAGTTTTAACAGTAGTGGCTGCTGCATTCTGGTAAATTGTTTCACCATAATCAATCAACTGGCAGGAAAATGTACTATACAATCTGCTTCCTGCTTTTTAGGGAGAGGCAATATCTCTTTCTAAAAATGAAGCCAACTTTAGATCTTAGCTTTTAAACTAGCTCATCAGTATGTCTTTTAACCCCCTAAGGTCGCCCCTGCGGAAATCTACACTGAACAAAAATATAAACGCAACAATTTCAAAGATTTTACTGGGTTACAGTTCATATAAGGGAAACAGTCAATTGAAATAAATTCATTAGGCCCTAATGTATGGATGACTGGAAATACAGATATGCATCTGTTGGTCACAGATGCCTTTAAAAAAAAAAGGGGGCGTGGATCAGATAACCAGTCAGTATCTGGTGTGACCACCATTTGATCAGGCTATTGATTGTGGCCTGTAGAATGTTGTCCCACTCATCTTCAATTGCAGTGCAAAGTTACACGTAGATGAGCTTCCCTAAGATGGTTTCTGACAGTTTGTACAGAAATTCTTCGGTTGTGCAAACCCACAGTTTCATCAGCTGTCCGGGTGAGACGATTCCGCAGGTGAAGAAGCCGTATGTGGAGGTCCTGGGCTGGCGTGTTTACACGTGGTCTGCGGTTGTGAGGCCAGTTGGACGTGCTGCCAAATTCTCTAAAACGAAGTTGGAGGCGGCTTATGGTAGAGAAATGAACAATTCTCTGGCAACAGCTCTGGTGGACATTCCTGCAGTCAGTATGTCATTTGCACGCTCCCTTAAAACTTGAGACATCTGTGGCATTGTGTTGTGCGACAAAACCGCTAATTCTAGAGTGGCCTTTTATTGTTCCCAGCACATGGTGCACCTGTGTAATGATCATGCTGTTTAATCAGCTTCTTAATATGCGACACCTGTCAGGTGGATGGATTATCTTGGCAAAGAAGAAATGCTCACTAACAGGGATGTAAATACATTTGTTTACCAAATTTAAGCGAAATAAGGGTTTTGTATGTATGGAACAGTTCTGGGATCTTTTATTTTAGCTCATGAAACATGGGACCAACACTTTACATGTTGCGTTTATATTTTGTTCAGTATATGTGAATTTGGTTGGGTCGCCCAAAAAGTACATATTGCAGCTTTAATGTATATGGCCTGATATCATCAGGTATGTCCTTGTTTGATAGCCTACGACATGTTGTTGAAATGTTGGAGCTTCTCGCGATAGCCTACTTCGAAACCAAATGGTACATAATCACAAAAGTAGATGGGTTTTTTGTTAAATTATCTTTTTAAACAAGAAATCAATTGAGTGAATTTGTAGCGGCAGTTATTTTTTTCTGTGAGCACTGAGCGAATTTCAGCGGCGCCGGGGAAAGGACGTGGAGTGCCAGAGCGATGTGCAAAGACCGCTTCTTGAGTGATGAGTGGGATATCCGACCGCTCAACTCCATACACATACTCTCGTCTCGTTCTTATCCAACTAATAGATATTGAGCTAGGTCGGGGAAAGATATTTTATTTTTTCCTAATGCCAATGACCCTGTTAAAAATCCAGTACGTGGTACTCGGTAACGGCCGGACGGCTCATGTGTTCTGTACGTCCAATCAAGGTGATTTGCGAACTTTCATAGACATTGGTGTCATATTGGCTTAAATATGATGGCAGGGAGATTTGAATTTAACATTGAGCTACAACCATTAGTGCTAAAGCTTTGTCTAAACTTAACTTTACACCCTCAAGCTTGCATAAACCTGCAAAAACGATCTGCTCTAAACTATGATTCATGTTTTTGTAACCCATTGTGACTGTTCTAAACCCACCAATTCCAAGTCTTTTCTTCCGAGGGTTCTTACACTCCCATTAAACTTTACAATAGTCGTTTGATGTTCTTGTACCCCTTTGTTAGTGAAAGGGGGTAGCCTAGCAACGGTTAGATATTGCACTGTGCAAATGTTTAAAAAGCATTTAGCAGAAAGATGAAGAATTGATGTGGGGATGGTTTCATGCAGAACGGGTCATGTGGTGCGGTCATTAGTGGTTGAGCCATTATTGCTACCGCTGCGCATGTTTCAAAACCCAGTGCAATCAGGGTCTTCATTAGGACACACCGTATCAGAACGTTTTGCAAATAAAAACAAGCATTTCTTATTGGAGCCCCAGGTAGGGCATCCCTGTTTCGGCCTGTTTTCTTCAGTTTCGTGCCTAGTGACTACGACCCTGGCCTAGTCAGAAGCAGCGGTGTCCACAGTTCGTCAGGTTTAACCAGTGGGTGCATGCCATTGGTTGTGTTCATAATGGCACACCCTAGCAAAAAAAAAAAAAATGTTTTGCAACAGAAAACAAAAACAAGGAGTTCCTTAATGGACACGCACAGGTAATCCTTTCCTGTTTCAGTCCGTTTTATTTCGTTTGGTGCCTAATGAACACTGCCCTGGTTGTGTCCCAATGCAGGCTGTTTGGGGACGAGTCGGACCTGCAGTTCTGGACGGTGGCGGCCCACTATCTCCAGTCATTCGCCCAGGCCCGCCACCTCAGTGTGCCCGTCCCCGAGGGCCAGACCCCAGCCGAGGGGACTCAGGCCACCCCACAGGGCCACCTGGACATCTACCACGACACCCTGTGTGAGAGCTTCTACTTCCAGGTGAGCAAAATAATGGACGAATGGTAAAACGTTTTTTTATTAGGCAGTGTGCCTTGTCTAACACAGTGGAAGCTGGTTGAGGGAGAAATTGGAGAACAGGCTCATTGTAATGGCTGGAATTAAATTAATGCGAATACCATTCAATTCCAGCCATTGCAATCAGCCCGTCCTCCAATTTAAAGTGACACCAGCCTCCACTGGTCTAACAACTCAATGTGTTGTCTCTAGGAGGGATTTCTTCTAGTTAACGTCCAAGGAGGTGGGCCTCCGTGTGTGTATGAGAGTTAATGGTATATACCATACATTCCCACGGGGGGCCAGTATGAAAAATGTATGCACTCACTAATTGTAAATCGCTCTGGATAAGAGCGTCTGCTAAATGACTAAAATGTCAATTGGATCACAAAAAAAAAAAATTGGGCGAACTGTCAACACCACAGGTCGTAATGGCCCCAGACCACATTGTAATTCCTCTAGCAGACAGTCTCCTGTGACCTCAGCCATTCTACTGTGTCAGCGGTATTGACCAGACACACACACACAGTCACACAAACCGCCGACTGCCACTCCTCTCCCTTCCTCTCTGGGCCCTTGTTTGTGGTGTGCTCTGTCATTGGCAGTATCCCTTTGCCTTTGCAGACTGAAAAGTTGGACAGAGAAGAGGTGTGCCCTGAGAAACAATCCAGCAAGGCTGGTGGCTTTTTTCAACCTTAATTATTGATTGGATCCTCTCAGTGCGTCCCAAATGGCACCCTATTCCCTTTATAATGCACAACGTTTTACCAGAGCTCTATGGGCCCTAGTCAAAAGTAGTGCATTTGCACTATATAGGGAATAAGCTGCCATTTGGGATAAAAGAGGGTGAGGATTCAGGAGGTGTCCTAAATCGTTGTTCATTGATTGGCCTGTCTCTGTTATGTCTATCGCATGACTGGTTGACATGGCAACCACTTGACAACCAGACTCAGCTGTGATCCATCCGCTTGTCAGTTGCCAAGGTGATGGAGAATAATTTTTAATCAGAGATGGTGCATTTGGGTCTTGATGAGCGTCGCATTCTTCTGTCTGTCGAATGGAGATTTCGAGCAACATACATTTTTTAGGGCCTAGAAATATCAATCTGGGATTGTACACTGAACAAAAATATAACCGCAACATGTAAAGTGTTGGCCCATGTTTCATGAGCCGAAATAAAATATTCCAGTAAGCTTCTTTCTCTCAAATGTTGCGAACAAATTTGTTTACATCCCTGTTAGTGAGCATTCCTCATTTGCCAAGATAATCCATCCACCTGACAGGTGTGGCATATCAAGAAGCTGATTAAATAGCATGATCATTACACAGGTGCACCTTGTGCTGGGGACAATAAAAGGCCACTCGAAAATGTGCAGTTTGTATCACAACACAATGACGTGTAAATTTTGTTAATTTCTCTACCATAAGCCACCTCCAACGTTGTTTTAGATAATTTGGCAGTATGTCCAACTGGCCTCACAACCGCAGACCACGTGTATGGCGTCATGTGGGCGAGCGGTTTGCTGATGTCAAAGTTGTGAACAGAGTGCCCTGTGGTGGCGGGGGAGTTATGGTATGGGCAGGCATAAGCTACGGGCGAACGAACACCATTGCATTTTATTGATGGCAATTTGAATGCACAGAAATACCGTGACAAGATCCTGAGGCCTATTTTTTTTTAAGCTATCTGTGACCAACAGATGCATATCTATATTCCCAGTCATGTGAAATACATAGATTAGGGCCTAATGAATTTCAATTGACTGATTTCCTCATATGAACTGTAGCTCTGTAAAATCTTTGAAATTGTTGCATATTGCGTTTATATTTTTGTTCAGTATCGTTCCATGTTCAAAGTGTTTTAACAATACTTATTATCATAAGTAATGGCATTGACACATAAACCAATTCAAAAAGCTTTTTCTTTTGACTGGTAGAAGATGCTCTACTCAATACATCAAATAGCCTTCTCAAATACATTAACAGTTTCACTAGAATAATCACTTCAATGCTTGAAAGCATAACAAAAAAGTCCTTTTGCACAACATTATTGTGTATTTGTCTGGACAACATCTGTGAGAGCGAGAGCCAGACCAGTTTCTCCCTTTTAAATGTGTTGAAATATGCCTCTCTGATTCCTCTATGATGCCATGCCCATGAGATGAAAGTAGACTGATGGAAGACTCCTCATAGCACAAGTGCCGCTGGTACACTGTCCACTGTTCACTAGTGTCCAGTCATATCATTATATTCCATGGGCTGTATGGATCAAGCGTCTCAGAGTAGGAGTGCTGATCTAGGATCAGGTCCCCCACAATGTTATTCCTTGTTATCTAAAAGGCAAATCTGATCCTAGATCGGCACTCCTACGCTGAGACACTTCAGCTACATGCCCATTGCCCACCAACATCAACATGAAGAAAATATCATCTGCGTACTTACATCAGATGTGATAAGCTTTCAGTCCAAAATACATTTGTCAGAGCATTCCAACATCACAATAGCATGAGCCTAATGAGAGGACACAGTCTATGCCTATGGAAGGCTTTTGAAGCTACTGAACAATAAGACAAATATACATGTTTGTATGTGGTTTTATGGCCAAAGCAGTAGGTTGACACAGAATGAATCACTGAATTGAATAAAAGCTCTAGTAAACATTTGACATTTTAGTCATTTAGCAGACGCTCTTATCCAGAGCGACCTACAATTATTGCATTCATCTTAAGATAGCTAGGTGAGACGAGAAAACATCACAATCGTATCAAGTACATTTTCCCTCAAAAAGTAAAGACCGACATGCGTAACTACCTCCCGTGTTTAAGTAAAACTGCCTACGAATACTAACAAGCAGTGGAGGCTGGTGGGAGGTGCCACAGGACGATGGGCCTGTCATGCCAAATAATGTCCCCCGGCCAAAAAGTTTCCCCCTCTGCGTCACAATGGGATCCGATAAACTATTAGCGTCCGTTGCTATATCAACGGTGTGATGACCTAATGATTAGAATTTTGGAGATCATTACAGCATAAATTACGTTATTTTCGTCATCGCTATGCAAACAAAGCAGATTTCCGCGACAATTTTGCTGTTTAAACAAGGTTTAGCTAATAAAATTAAAACATTACTTTGAACTACTTTTGGGTACATTGTTAACATTACAACATGAAATCCATGTCTTAAACATTGCTACGTTTCGGAAATGGTAAAGAAAACGTGTAATCTGCTTGACACATTAAAGTTACTTACCTTACAGATAATGAAGTCAGCTAATTTCCACTCCATTCATATGCAAATCCGTTTGATTCATACACTGGCTTGTCTGGCTGTCATGTTTTTATTTTTAACCTGCCCTTCCCTTATCTACACTGAATTAATATAATTTCAGTTGTCCTCTTATGATTCATTTTTTCTATCTTGCATAGCTCATTAGTACATCCTTGTGGTTGAATATATATGTATCTATTGTAGGTCCTAGGGTACAACAATGAATAATGTGGAACAAATAAATACCATCAAAAGATACCTTATAACTTACAATAATGATCACCTTGTGAAACAGCTATGAAAACCAACCTGGCAATATTTAAGATTTTAATACATAAACATTGATCTTTTTTACAACAGTTGTGTCATTAATGTATTTTCAGATTTTTTTGACGCTCACATGGCAATCATAGACTAAAATACTGAATTCTGGTGTGTGGAATATAGAGGAGGTGGTTGCTGTGTGGGTGGGAGGTTCTGCCTGTCACTTGAATCTGGATAAGTAAAGGTTAAATAATCATCTCTCGCATCTCTTCACCTCTTTCGCTCTCCATCTCTCCATCTCGCTCTCTGTGTGTTGCAACAGAGGTTCCAGTTGGAGCGAGTCCATCTACAGGAGGTGAAGAGGTCCAGTTATGACCACACCAAGAAGTGTGCTGACCAGCTCCTCCTGCTGGGACAGGTTAGTACTACCTACTTTACTCTACTGGTACAGGCTTCTGTAGAAGTTGTCAAATGCACACACACAAATACAATATACTGTATTCTTTCTTTCAGACTAAATCTCTTTTGCACACAAACACTTGTACACACACACGCCTGAGCGCCCACAATACACATGCAGGAGAACATATACTGCATTCTGTCTTTCGTATGAATATCCCTCTCTTTCACACACAAAGCATTTACAACGCACACACTGTTCTTTTCTCCCTCGCTTACGCTCTCTCTCTCACCGCCTCTCTCCCACTCTGAGTGGAGCCTGATGGACGATGAGGGATGAGTGTTGTGTTGCTCTGTTCCTCTCGAACACCCCTGTCAGTGGAGGATGAAGACGCGCCACTAGGGCTATTACGGTGACCGTATTACAGCCACACCGGCAGTCACCAGTTATGACCGCAGTCAAATGCTACGTGACCGTTGAGTTACGTTAACTAGGCTACTCCAAAACTGCGCTCTGTATGAATGGCGCCAATCGTACCACTGACGGTCATTAGTAGCCTACCAAACTTGCTAAAGGCCCTCAAGTTGCTAATGGCCTGGTACTCAGCGCTCTATTGTCCCTCTAATCACTCTGACATCAATACAAATATAATCTAAAATCAAATCAAACACTTCATGCCATTTGAATGCATTTTAGATGCGAGGCAAAACATTAGCTGGTTGATAAGCTTAAACAGGTTAGTAACATCTGAGGTTGGAGCGAAAACCTTCAGGAGGGTAGCTCTCAAGGAACAGGGTTGGAGACCCCTGGCATTCAGAGTTTCAGCGGAATATCACCTGTCGCGCAGCGAGAGCCAGCTCCTAAAACAGCTTGTTGATGCGTGGAATTAAATGTGTTCTTATAAGCCCAGTCATTGCGCAACATTTCTATACACTATAATGGAAAACTGTAATTTATACAGTAATGTTGGGTATTATCAACAGTAAAATGCGATGTTTTACTGCAGCATACTGTAAATTATGCTGCATTATGGTACATTTTGTGGGCGGGGAAAGAATTGCTGAATTTCAAATGGTACTATAATTCCACCCCACAGAATACAGTACCGTATCTTTGGAGTGCCAAAACCTTTGACCACTAGAGGGCGCATGGTATTGTTTTTGTCACATTAACATATTTTGATGCATGCCTTGTAAGAGGCTATATTTGTTGCACCTGTGAGAGAGAATGCTGTACCAATCTGACTCCTTTGTGCTTATTGTTCCCCATCAATTTAAAATGTACAGTGCTTTCAGAAAGTATTCATACCCCTTTACTTATTCCACATTTTGTTGTGTTACAGCCTGAATTCAAAATGGATTCAATATTTTTTTTTTCTCACCCATGTACACATAATACCCAATAGTGACAAAGTGAAAACATGTTTGTTTGAATGTTTTGCAAATGTATTGAAAATAAAATACAGAAATCTCATTTACATAAGTATTCAAACCCCAGAGTCAATACTTTGTAGAAGCACCTTTGGCAGCAATTACAGCTGTGTGTATTTCTGGGTAAGTCTCTAAGAGCTTTCTACACCTGGATTGTGCAGCAGTTGCTTATTATTATTAAAAATGATTGCTCTGTGCTTAGTTCCATTCCGTTTATGTTTTATCCTAACAAAACTCCACATTCAATTACGATTAAAAGCATACCCATAACATGATGCAGCCACCACTATGCTTGAAAATATGGAGAGTGGTACTCAGTAATGTGTTGTGTTGGATTTGCCCCAAACATAACACTTTGTATTCAGAAGAAAAAGTTAATTGGTTTGCCACATTTTTTTTCCAGTATTACTTTAGTGTGATGTTGCAAAAAGGATGCATGCTTTGGAATATTTGTATTCTGTACAGGCTTCCTTCTTTTCAGTCTGTCAATTAGGTTAGTATTATGGAGTAACTATAATGTTGTTGATCCATACTCAGTTTTCTCCCATCACAGCCATTAACCTATACCTGTTTTAAAGTCACCATTGGTCTCATGGTGAAATCCCTGAGCGGTTTCCTTCCTCTCCGGCAACTGAGTTAGGAAGGACGCCTGTATCTTTGTAGTGACTGGGTGTATTGATACACCATCCAAAGTGTAATTAATAACTTCACCATGCTGAAAGGGATATTCAATGTCAGTTATTTTTTTTTACTCATCTATTAATAGGTGCCTTTCTTTGCAAGGCATTGGAAAACCTCCCCCCTGGTCTTTGTGGTTGAATCTGTGTTTGAAATTCACTGCTCGACTGAGGGACCTTACAGATAATTGTATGTGTGGGGTACAGAGATCAGGTAGTCATTCAACAATCCTGTTAAACACTTATTGCACACCGAAGTGAGTCCATGCAACTTATAATATAATAATAATAATATGCCATTTAGCAGACGCTTTTATCCAAAGCGACTTACAGTCATGTGTGCATAAATTTTTTTGTGTGTATGGGTGGTCCCCGGGGATCGAACCCACTACCCTTGGCGTTACAAGCGCCGTGCTCTTCCAGCGGAACACATTTTTACTCCTGAACTTCTTTAGGTTTGCCATAACAAAGGGGTTGACTAATTATTGACTTGAGACATTTCAGCTTTTCATTTTTTATGAATTTGTAAAAAGAAGAAGAAAAAAGTATTCACACCCCTTGACTTTTTCCACATTTTGTTGTGTTACAGCCTGAATTTAAAATGGATTAAATAAATATGTTTTGATACTGGCCTACACACAATACCCCATATTGTCAAAGTGGAATTATGTTTTTAGACATTTTTACAAATTAATTAAACATTTATTGAGTCTAAGTATTCAACCTGTTTGTTATGGCAAGCCTAAATAAGTTCAGGAGTAAAAATGTGCTTAACCAGTCACATAAGTTGCATGCACATTCAACCAAAAGACCAGGGAGGGTTTCCAATGTGTCGCAAAGAAGGGTACCTTAAGGTAGATAAAAAATAAAAATAAAAATAAAATATCACATTGAATTTCCCTTTGAGCATGGTGAAGTTATTAATTACACTTTGGTTGGTGTGTCAATACACCCAGTCACTACAAAGATAGTCATCCTTCCTAACTCAGTTACTGGAGAGGAAGGAACCCGCTTAGGGATTTCACCATGAGGCCAATGGTGACTTTAAAACAGGTAGAGGTTAATGGCTGTGATGGGAGAAAACTGAGGATGGATCAATAACATTGTAGTTACTCCACAATACTAACCTAATTGACAGATTGAAAAGAGTGAAGCCTGTATAGAATACAAATATTCCAAAACATGCATCCTGTTTGCAACAATGCACTGAGCAATCGGGGGAGAAGGGCCTTGGTCAGGGAGGTGAACAAGAACCCGATGGTCACTCTGACAGAGCTCCAGAGTTCCTCTGTGGAGATGGGAGAACCTTCCAGAAGGACAACTATCTCTGCAGCACTCCACCAATCAGGCCTTTATGGTAGTTGCCAGACGGAAGCCACTCCTCAGTAAAAGGCACATGACAGGCCGCTTGGAGTTTCCAAAAGGCACCTAAAGGACTCTCAGACCATGAGAAACAAGATTCTCTGGTCTGATGAAACCAAGATTGAACTCTTTGGCCTGAATGCCAAGCGTCACGTCTGGAGGAAACCTGGCACCATCCCTACGGTGAAGCATGGTGGTGGCAGCATCATGCTGCGGGGATGTTTTTCAGCGGCAGGGACTGGGAGACTAGTCAGGATTTTAGTTTTAGATGAACGGAGCAAAGTACAGATCCTTGATGAAAACCTGCTCCAGAGCGCTCAGGACCTCAGACTGGGGTGAAGGTTCACCTTCCAAAAGGACAACGACCCTAAGCACACATCCAAGAAAACCCAGGAGTTGCTTCGGGACAATTTTCTGAATGTCCTTGAGAGGCACAGCCAGTGCCTGGACTTGAACCCGATTCAACATCTCTGGAGAGACTTGAAAATAGCTGTGGAGCGACGCTCCCTATCCAACCCGACAGAGCTTGAGAGGATCTGCAGAGAAGAATGGGAGAAACTCCCCAAATACAGGTGTGCCAAGCTTGTAGCGTCATACCCAAGAAGACTTGAGGCTGTAATCGCTGCCAAAGGTACTTCAACAAAGTACTGAGTACTTATTTTATAAATTTGCTAAAATTTCTAAAAACCTATTTTTGCTTTGTCATTATGGGGTGTTGTGTGTAGATTGATGAGAAGGAAAAAAATGATTTAATCAATTTTAGAATAAGGCTGTAATGTAACAGAATGTGGAAAAAGTCAAGGGGTCTGAATACTTTCCGAATGCACTGTATGTGTGGAAGTCCGGAGATGCTAAACATGTTTATGTTAACTACTGGTCAATTACTCACTGGTCCGTAGTACATAGCCACCATTCTTTACCTGATGAAAGGTAGAAATAATTACTGTTTTTCCCTCCTCTCCTCTCATTCACTCTCTGCACCTCTTTTGTTTGTTCTTTATTTGGATCCCCATTAGCTGACGCCTTGGCCCTAGCGACCGCTAGCCTGCCTGGAGTCCACAAAATAAAGACATTACCAACATAACAGATATGCCCAAAAAACATATGAAAAACTCTGTAGATTTTGCAGTTGTCACAATGGACAGCGGTAGACATCACAGACATTGAACAAAGGACAGTGAGACGAGAGAACTCAAAGAAACACAATACTTCTGACACGATCCCTATTTCGACTTCCCTGTCTCTCTCTCACAGTCTTTATCCCCAATAAAGAAATGAAAACAGTTGCAAGGTGTGGGACTGCCTCCTTGAAAATAATAAATCATCTTAAAACATTTTTCTTCACCCGTCTTCTCTCCCTCAGACGGACCGAGCGGTGCAGTTGCTGTTGGAGACTAGTGCTGACAACCCCAGTTACTACTGTGACTCGCTGAAGGCGTGTCTGGTGACCACCATTACCTCCTCAGGGCCCTCCCAGAGCACCATCAAACTAGTGGCCACCAACATGATCGCCAACGGCAAGCTGGCAGGTAACTGGAGGCCATAGAATTAAATATAACTCAAGTTTATAGAAGGTTTATGACATCTGCCACTCTAGTATTGTATTTCTAAGATACCCTTCCACAGCACCATCAAACTGGTGGCCACAAACATGATCGCCAATGGCAAACTGGCATTGACTGGTGGCCATAAATTTAAATAGAACACTAGTTCCATTAAGTTTTATGATGTCAGTCACTCAAGTATTATACTGAATATCTACGCTGGTGGCAACAAAGATACTATTGTTTCAACTGTGGTACCATTGTGGTGTATGCCATGGGCTCTTCCTACCTTGGCTCTAATACCCAGACCAGCCTAGGCAGAGCCTCTGCCATTGCACACCCCCACCTTTAGTTCTATGGAGTAGGTTGAGTGTATTATTATGCAGTGTATTATTACCCTGGTCCCCTTCTGCAGCACAGCAGCTCACATAACAGGTAATTTAACTCCACAGCCCATAAAAAAGTCATTGTAGCGCAGCTATAGCTGCCCTTATTAATCAATCCTCAACCCACCGTCATCTCGCACACTTCATCACTCTCTCTTTCTCGCTCTCTGTCTCTCTCGCTATCTCTCCCTCTCCGTCCGTCAGAGGGGGTGCAACTGCTGTGTTTGATTGACAAGGCTGCGGACGCATGCCGATACCTGCAGACTTATGGGGAGTGGAACCGTGCTGCCTGGCTGGCTAAGGTAACTTATCTTTCACGCATCTGTCCATCATCATTATCCCATCTAAAGTATTAGGGCCAGAGAAACTCTCAAATCATATTGCTGGGCTGGAGTCAAGGAGATGGTTAGTTGCAAATCAAAGCGTACAGTAATATAAAATGTAGTTGTCAGTGGTAGTTGAGATAATGGAATGGAAATGATAACTTGATCTCTTATGTGTGCCTCTGTATGCGCGTGTGCCTGCAAACTGTGTGTCAGGTGCGTCTGAACCCGGCAGAGAGCTCAGACGTGCTAAAGCGTTGGGCAGAGCACCTCTGCTCCCCCCAGGTCAACCAGAAGTCTAAGGCCATCCTAGTGCTGCTCTCCCTGGGCTGCTTCCATAAAGTAGGAGAGATGCTCCAAAGGTAACCGTAACAGCGTCTCTCTCTCATGTTCCCCCATTATCAGCTCCTTTGGGACTTTATTCAGCTTTTTGCTCCGCTTTGTGTTATCCATCACTCTTGATCTCCAAATTGGTCCTCCTTTTTTATCTCCAACTCTTGTATGCGCACAAAAACACACTGTCACTGTCTAGCTTTGAGCATTTGCAAAGGTGTGGTGGTGCTCTCCTACCTTGCTTCTTTCTCCATGTTCAATATTGATCTGCTCTGTGTAAGTAGACCTGCTTTCTCAGTGGCAGCCTGCATTTTAATGTGCCTCCCCATGACACATCTCAAATGAAATTTGAAAGGTATGTGGCTGGCAGGTTGACGTGAAGCTTCAAGAGTAGAGACATAAAAGTTGTTATGATGCATACCTCTCTCTGAGTTCTCTCAAACCGTCTCTCCCACCCCCCTTCCTCTCTCTCTCTCTCGTATCTCTCCCTCTCTTTCTCCCATCCATCCATCTATCTGAACTGTGACAGCATGAGGTACTTTGACCGCGCGGCGCTCTTCATTGAAGCCTGTCTGAAGTACGGGGTGATGGAGGCCAACGATTCCACCAATATCCTTTCAAAGTCAAGACCTCATGAATGGCTGCGCTATTCAGGCTATTCTCAATCTTTCTCAAAAAGTTTGTCTAGTTTAATACTACAGCAGTCTGGAACAGATTGGACTTACCTTTATAGTACAGTGCACATGCTTTATTTTCTTTACCTGAAGAGTGGACACCACACTACCTTTTGTACTTTGATGTTTTATTCAGACAGAAAAGAGGGAGATTGATGAATAGGTGAAACTGTATGAAGGGTTGAGGCGGGGATTGAACCCCAGTCTCTGGGGTTGTGGTATATAGTATGTGCAGAGTGTTAACACTCAACTACAGGCTGAACACTTCACATCCTTTATCCAACCAGATCTTACTGTGCTTTGGGGTTTGTCTGGTTCTTGTGGCTAGCACACTTTATTTAGCAACTTCAATTCACTGTCCCTCTTTAAATAGCTAGGTTAGGCTACCTTCTGTCCAAGATTTTACATTTTACATTTTAGTCATTTAGCAGACGCTCTTATCCAGAGCGACTTACAGTTAGTGAATACATATATATTTTTTTTTATACTGGCCCCCCGTGGGAATCGAACCCACAACCCTGCCGTTGCAAACGCCATGCTCTATCAACTGAGCTACATCCCTGCCGGCCATTCCCTACCCTACCCTGGACGACGCTGGGCCAATTGTGCGCCGCCCATGAGTCTCCCAGTCGCGGCCGGCTGCGACATAGCCTGGATTCGAACCAGGATCTCTAGTGGCACAGTTAGCACTGCGATGCAGTGCCTTAGACCACTGCGCCACTCAGGAGAATCAGAGAACTCGAGCACAGAGAACAAAAACTCAGGTTGAATAGAAACATTTATCCTGGAGGGGCATACCCTGCTAGGTTAGCCCTATGGAGTAGTCTGCTGTGTGTCTATTCCATGAGTAATCATGAGTGAGAGGAATCGAAAGTGTTGTTGTGCAGAAGGTCCTGGGTTCGAGCCCATTGATGGATTTTATTTGATACCATTTCCAAGGGTTTTCTCCTTGACCTATGTGTCTCCACATAAGCTGATCGGGGCTGCGTTCGTGGACTACGCCCGACTGCTGCGCAACCTGGGCCTGAGGGAGAGCGCCGCGTTCTGGGCATCGCGGGCAGGGGGCGCCGGAGAGCAGCTGCTGGAGGAACTCTTCCAGGGAGAGGAGGCAGTGCCAGAGGCTGTACCCGGGGAGGAGGAAACGGAGGGCCTGGAGAACACCGAGTGACCCCAGGGTGTGGAGGAGAGGAGAACGGAGGAGTTGCCCATAAACACAGATCTACGATCAGCTAACTCTCACCCCCTCCTAATCGTAGCCATTACAGGTGAAAAATGCAAAACTGATCTTGGATCAGTGTTCTAGGGGCAATTTAGGGGGAGAGGAGAGGAGGGGAAGTGTCTGTCACTGGAGTGTACCATGTCTGTGAATGTGTTAGTGTGTGTTCTGATTCATCACGTGATCAGTGTGCATGTTGATTTCTCCCCCCAGTGGCAGGCCAAATGGAACCACACACACTCGCACAGCTAATGCATCAATTTATGGTTATTAAGAACAGATTAAGAGATTATAATCAGTTTTTGTTGATTCATTTGAGGTTTTTAATGGTCTGTTAGCTTTATTTTGTGTGTTTCTTAATAATCTGACTTCTGTGAAAGATTCTATCAATGTTTGCTGACTGTCGATGTACTGTTTTTACCGTTTAAAGCAGTTAAAAGTGGCACAACCTTTTATCCTTCAACATTCTGTATTATGCACACCCTTTTATTTAATGCTGGTGTCAGTGCTAGCTCACAAAAATGTGACTGAATTACATTCCAAATTAATGTTTAAATGTTAGAATGTTTTATTTAAACAAATGTTTCTTTGAATGACATTAAGGTCCAGTATTTGTCCATTCCCTGTAGCTCAGACATGAAGCAAACTAATGTCCCCGACAACCCACACAGTGTATCTGACCTGGGTTCAAATACTATTTGAAATCTTTCAAATACTTTCTGTGTTTGTTTTAGTAGTATTTGAGCCCCGGTCTTCCGTGTAGTGACTGAGAGTAGGTGGTATAGAGCAGCACTATTAAGACTGACCGAAGCCTGTCATAGTTAGCACAGGGGACTGCATTCATCAACCTGTCCCCGCATTACAGATGAGACACTGAAGAGGCTCTTCCTCTAGTCTAGTTAGCCAGGCTAGTTTTCGCTAACATACACAGTATATTATACCCCTACACAGAAGAGAGGATTTGACCACTGTTAGCTATAAGGGCTTCATGGTGAATATATAAAATGTGTGCATGAATTTTTCAACGGTTGGATTGCAGATTGATCTCCAGCTTTTTCCTATGAGGACATAAGATGTCAGTTTTGTTGTGTGTTTTCTGATGTGTAAAGTATGACTGTCTCATAAAATATCTGAAAATATCATGTTTAACAAATAATTCTAGTGGACCAGAAAATACAGAATCAGCATGAAGTTGACTGCTGATCTGTCAAGTCCTCCCACATCAGGAGCATGGCATTGGCTGGTACCAGGCTCAGGACCAAAATGAGCCAATCAGCAAGTACTTCCTGTAGCCTACTGTAGGGTTGCACTCTAAAGGATCCACAAACTGCATTACACAATCTGTATCTTAAGTATCAATAGGCTAACCCAGTCTAACCACTGACTCACACCCACATACCAAAAACTGTATAGCTCTTAAACCACTCACCAAAAACTACAAATCCCATGTCAACTCTTCCGTATAGGCGGTTAGGAGAGAGGCTAAAAGATTATGTTTTCCCCCCTTGCCTCGGCTGTCTTGTTAAACGTCAAAACTATTAAATAAATTTAATTATTTAAAAATATATATAATACAAAAATATATATGTGAATGATGTACATGAACAGTAATTCTGTGTTTAGTAGCACTTGTATTATGTTTTCTTGTTCAGAAGCGATATTGTAACTAAATCCATGGGAACTCTGTGTGTCATTCTGTTGCCGAAACACGTTAGTGCTGTTCTAGTCTGGGATGACATTGACCACCCCAGGCAATGTCACTATGGTAACCCAGGCCTATTTTGGGGATTACACAGGTTAAGTTCCCACATATCCATGTAATGTAGTTTCAGTGTGTTTGGAGTTTTAGTTTCCATTATGCCTGAAATGGACTAGAGTCTAAACCAGGGTTCTTCAATTCCGGTCCTGGAGGGCCGAAACACCTCTGTTTTTCATCCTCTCCTTCTAATCAGGTGCTAATTCAGACCTGGGACACCAGGTGAGTGCAATTAACTACCAGGTAGAAATAAAAAACAGAAGTGTTTCGGCCCTCCAGGACCGGAATTGAAGAACCCTGGTCTAAACCATAGAAATATAATCTATTGTTTACTACTTCTATGTCCCAAATGATCCAATCAGTTGATATGATAGTTTATTTTGATCTAATCATGTCCTACAGTGTTGTCAAAGTAATATTGGCCCCCATTGTACCCCTAGCCTGGTCCCAGATCTATTTATGCTGTCTTGCCAATGCTGACCATAGGAGTTGGCAAGACAGCGCAAACAGACCTGGAATCAGGCTACTGTACCCCTTCCTTCTGGTGTCTTTTAAAGTAGATTTGAATTAACAACTGCTGCTTTGTTTCATTTTGTTGTTAAACTTTACAGAACAACTGTCTGCCTTTAAAGGGTTAATTTAGGTGACTTAGTCGTTAACTACATATAGAAAAAATCTGCATTTTTTTGTTTTGATTGAAGACAATTTATAATTGTGACGTGTCAAAAATTTGAAAAGCTTTGCCTTTTTTTCTTGCTGTCGTCTCATAATGTTTACACTGAGTGACCCTCACATCCGCTTTGAGCTTTATAAATCGTGTTCTGAAAAAAATACAATATATGGATAGCAATAAAAGCATTTAAAGTATCTATCTAAATTGTATCTGTATCTCTCTATCTGACCACATGAGGGCACTGTTGCACTATGAGCGAGAAAGTGAGTAGAAAAGCGAATCAAACAGCCATGGACAGACTGGAATACCGTACTTTTGGGAAATCCCTTTAGTACATTAAATCAAATGTTAATTCATTTATTTAAAAAGTCTAAGCCGTTGGGGGCGGGGGGTCTAAGCTGACATATGGAATTGTTTTAAGGAGGTCATACCATGGATCGTTTAGCTATTTGATTTTGAATTTTAGGAGCCCTTTATGTATAAAAAAAATATATTTAAATTATTTGATAAATGTTTTATTTGGCCTTTACTAGCCCATAGAAATGGCCAAAAAAGACAGTCCAAAAATAAATCACAAGGAATAAGGTTTTGACGTGTCTGTCCTATAAGGGGGTTTAAATGGTCTTGGTTGATCGTCACCACTTCCCCGTAGCCCCCCCCTCCCCAACCCCCACCGAACCACCTTTAGAATACATTTATGTTCCTCTTTCCTGGCAAGTGCAGAGCTGTTGCATCCAATCCAATGTCAAGTTTGTACTGTTGCCTTCTCTCTAGCTCTCTCACCTCAATTTATTCAGTCATGCGCATTCTGTTGCTTCTCTTTCCTGTGAAACAGAACAAAGAAAGAGAAGAGAAAAAAAACAGTCTGAAACAAAAGGTCTTTGGGCCACACAAACAGCCTGATTGTGTGCTGCTGTTTAGTGCTTTAAATAATGTGGCTGGGTATGGGTCCCATCCGTTAGACCTGGGCTTAGTCCCCAATGGTTACCTATTCCCTATCGTGCACTACTTTTGACCAGGGCACATAGAGCACTGGTCAAAAGTAGTGCACTATGTAGGGAATATGGTACGATTTTGGACGCACCCCTGGAACATCAGTATGCTGTACGGCCTAACAAGGCTGGGCCTGAGCCACAGCTAACCTATTCTCTACACTGTTCCTCTGTACCTCCAGCCAGACTGGTCCTGTATTCACCCTGACATCCCCGGTACACCCTCCCACCGCCATTTCTCAGAACTGCTCAGATCCATCTCCCATCCCTCTACCACCCTGGATGTGGCCCTTCTTTCTCTTTCTTTGTCGCTTTATCTCGCTCTCTTTATCGCTTTCTTTCTTGCTTTCTCTCCCCTTCTCTCTCTCTCACTCAGCTCTAAAACAGAGAGCCAACACTTGCTCCTGCTCCACACAAAACATTGAATTGGTTTTCTGTTTTTCTTAGTTGGTTTTCTGGAAGACTTGTTTAGTTCCAGAGAATGAAAGAAAGAACATCACTCCCTTCCTCCTCTCTTCCTTCTCTCCCCTTTCACCTATTTATGCCTCTGCCTTTCTACAAAGGCTAGCAGATCCAATAGTTCAAGTCTAATTTGCTCAGCTGTATACAGTCATTGTTCCAGACACTATTGCATTTTTATTTTTTATTTAACTAGGCAAGTCAGTTAAGAACAAATTCGTATTTACAATGACGGCCTACCCCGGCCAAACCCGGAAGACGCTGGGCCAATTGTGCGCTGCCCCAATCACGGCCGGATTGTGATACAGCCTGGAATCGAACCAGGGTCTGTAGTGATGCCTCTAGCACTGAGATGCACTGAGATGCAGTGCCTTAGGCCGCTGCGCCACAGTATTTATTCAATACTCGCTCAGTCATGACCATGGTCTTCCATGACCATGGTGAATACAGTGTTACAAAGATGATTTGCCCAATGAGTCCCACTGTGACGCCGGCGCGATTTGGACTTGAACCCCTTTTAAACATTGTTTAGGGGTTCTACCATTGGATTTGTCTATTTATTCTGCATCCGTTGGTACCAACCATTAGTCTGTGTGATTAACGGGGGCTGAGCAAGAGCGGTGTTGGTGAGACAAGGGGGGATCCTGAAGGTGCCCGGGGCCGGGTCTTTTTACAAAAACATCTGTAGAGTCCGGATGGTTTGAGCTACAAACTATTAAAAGCTATCTATGAAAAGCTGACTCACAAACATGCACATGTAACATGCTTTGCTCTATGACGCCCACAAGCTACACAAGTCGTTAGAAGGTAAGGGGTTTGTCTACATAGAAGATTATAGGAAATCCAAGGACATATATGACCGACCGGCTCGAATCGGTCTTATGTAGCAACATTTGAATTATTATTTAATTTTTTACATTGGATAAAAGTAGAGACTCAGAGCTAGAAAGTGGTATATCATACACTACAGTTGAGGAACAATGGGAAAGTAATTCTGCTTAGAAAGTTGATAAAGTTGTAACCCCACTTTTGAGAAAATGGCCTTAAATGTTTTGGTACACCTACTGGAGCGTTCTTCTTTGTCTACACCCATTCAGCATCGTTCACACCCTCTTAAGCTATAGCCCCGCCTGTAAACTCAGAGCGTTGTCAGATTGTCTGTTCGTAAATTCAGAGCGTTTCTCTCTCGGAGCGTTCAGAGCACACACTGGACGCTCTGGCCGAGGAGTAGGGTTGATCCGAGCATTCTG
Source organism: Coregonus clupeaformis (assembly GCF_020615455.1). Classification (NCBI taxonomy): domain Eukaryota; kingdom Metazoa; phylum Chordata; class Actinopteri; order Salmoniformes; family Salmonidae; genus Coregonus; species Coregonus clupeaformis. The sequence continues at coordinate 2,585,536 of NC_059228.1, forward strand.
TCATAACAACAACAACAACGGTCAAGCACACAATCTAACGTTGGCTATCTTGCTAGCTACTTCCAGACACAAATGAGAGAACAGCTCATTTTATTTGCCCAAGCAGAGCTGGTTAGGCTGTTTTTATGTTATCCAGAGCGTTGGTGACTGCAACTGTGCTGTTGGCAAACATTTTATTATGCTTTTTTGCCAACGTTTACTGACACCTGCCATATTCAACGTGTGTTGAGCATTCGTAAATTAGTCAGTTATTCTGCACTCTGGCACACTCAGGTGAGTGCTCTGAAATCGGAGTAGATAGCCAGAGCAAATTTACCAGCCATGTCTATCAACAGTTGTCGCATTGACATCCATGAACATTCTATTGAAATGGTTACTTGCATAGTGGAGTATTTTGTTAAGACATGTAGTTATAGCCTAATGTTAGCTAGCTAAATAATTAACCATAATCCCAACTCATGACGTTACTACCCTGCATGAATCTGCAGGTAGCTAACCAACCAGGTTCGATGTTAGCTAGCTAACATTAGGCTATAACTAGCCAAGCAAATGGCTCTTGAGATACGAATAATAAGATCATACACGTAACGTTAGCTAGCGAGCCAGCCAGCTAACATTAGCTAGCTATCTAACAGTACACTTTAACTTGAAATGAAAACGACTTGCTTTCAAAATTAGAAAGGTGTTATATCCGAAAATATAGCTAGCTAGACTATCTTACCCGTATACATCATGGTTGGACGCTTCTCCCTGTCACGGTTGCCATTGTTGCCCTTAGATTGAAGATGTAATCCGGTGTTTTGTCCATCTCCTTAGCTATCATACTCTAATTCCACTGATTTTAAAACTCGGTCCTCCATTAAGTGGAGAGCAACACTTATGCAGATCTACAAAGTGATATATTTTTTTTTAAAGCCGCGTTAGACAGGATTACCTACACATACTGACCAGCTCTAATAGACAGAAGCTTGCTATATGGCAGACCAATCCGAATTCATCTCTCGGCATGTCCAGCCCACTCATTATCTCAGCCAATCATGGCTAGTGGGAAGGTTGCTGTCTTTTTCTGTGGCTAAACCAACTAGGCTCGTAATATAACATTTTTATTCGTATTTACAGATGGCATAAAAGTTTGTTATTAAGGCACATGAAAGTTCACATGTTCCAGAAGGCATTTCTGCCAAAAAAACACATTTAGATTTGTAAAAAAAATTAAAATGTCTCTCCTGTGAAGTCGTGACCCGCGACATACGCCTAGTTTCCTGAAACGAGTCACATATTGTCTATAGTATTGTAATAAGCTCACATAGTGGCTGTCACAAACTCCACACAGTTGTCATGGACTAGTTGCATATTAATTTCCCACTGAGCAGACAATCTCTGTACTTACATGTATTTTTATCATGTTTTTGCTTTGGCGGACCTCATTTGTCAATAAAACTCATGCAACTGTTTGTCAAATTGTTTTGTGGTCTACTTGTAGCCCTTGTTGCCCTGAAAAGAAAATTGTAAAAACACTTCATTGTGAGGCTAAATATAAGTGCTGGACATGTAGATAAATGAAAGTCAGATAAATGAAAAGCTGATTTTTGCTGGGGTCTCGGGACTGATATGGTTAATCAACAAACATTTATGATAGCCTAGCGTTAAAGCGTGTTCAATCGTCCATACAAGTGGTGATGGATCCAATAGGCCCCCTTAGGCGGTGGCTTGCTAAAGCATATAGCACTGTGCAACTGAGCCGTACTCTGCAGTACTCTGTGCTGCAGTAAGATATAGTTGGACACTCTCTTAGGAGGAGATTCTCTCACTACTGGTGTTGACAGATAGCTTTATCCAGGTAAGGCAGGTCTAAGCCTGCTCCTCCTGCAGAAAATTCATTCTTCCTCTTGAGTTTTTTTTTTTCCTATGTCTTGCTTTTCTCATCATCTTTCCTTCCACAGCACAGGGTGTCATTTTTCTATCGTCACCATTGCTATTTACCGTTTTTTCAACATCCACCTCCATACATACATCATAAATCAAGATGGTCGCTCTCCTGCGCGTAGTTTTGTCTGCTCTATTAACATTTCCTTACTTTCCTCCTAGCCCCCTACAGTGAGGGAACCTGATACACATGTGTAAAGGTCATATCTGTTTCTCACACTCCTCCCTCCCTCCCTCATCCACATCTGGGGGTATCGTCTGGCATGGCAGGATACCAGCCCTGATCTGATACACCTTCACCGCTCGCCACTTCTGATTGGTCAAAATGGAGATGCTCCTCTTATTGGTTGACCCACAGCTGCCACTTCTATTCCTCTAGTCTGGTTGGCTGTGGGGTGGTGGTTGGCAGGGCTGGGGGCTGCAGGCAATGTTTATGTTGGAGCTATTCATGCCTCAATCTTATCTTATGCCATTTAGATTCATAATGTCACGGTGCTCGGTGGACCGTAGCCTCACCTTACCACAGCACTACACTACCCTCCTTCAAGACTTGCTTGGAAAAGGGGGGAGGTGAGGGAAAAAGAGAGTGGCAAAGCATAGGGGAGCAAGCAATAGGATTTCTGGAACACCATGTGATGACTGTAATCGACTCCCTGTAATGACTTGTGGACGGAATCATCTTTTAAAAAGCTTTCGCCATCTTTAAAACGACTCTTTTGTGGCTGCCACGCTTGCATACTGAGGTCGAGAGTGTTATTTACAAAAGCACCAGGAATCAATGGGGACATTTTAGTGGGAGTGTGGTACTGCCTGCGTCGATTACTGTAGCATATCGTCTCTGGCTTCAGTATAGGGCTCTTACCGGTTTCTACAGTGTTGATCCCCTGAGAATAGTATGTGTGTGGAGTTCACACAGTAGCTAACAAGGATATACAGACAGACAAGAGCAGACTATAGGCTCTTGGACTGGAATCACTACAGGAAAGGAGACGCTAAGCCTCTATTGTCTTTACTGTTGCTGAATGGTAGGTTTGCAGTTTAATAGGTTGTTTTGAGTGTTTCGTATTCTTCATGTGATTATGTGGTCTGTGCTGTGCCACGGCCAGTAGCCAATCCTGTTTGAACTAAGGAATTTCAAGTTCTCCACCCTTTGTTGTCACTTACTGAGCTACACACCACTGCCAGACCCAAATACGCTCTCTCTCTCGCTCATACACACACAGCACACACACTCACTTTTACTGTGTGCATGCATGCATGCATGTTTATTTGTGAAACAACACAACACAGAGAGATCCCATTAAGCACCGTGAGGTGAATTAATAATAAACAGACAGAGGTAGAAAGACAGGAAGAGAGGGGGAGGAAAGAGAGAGAGACCTAATTATGGACAGACAATTAAACAAAAGGGGATGTGAGCACGTAGGGCAGTGGAAAGGGAAAAGGCTGCGAAATGTTGTGTTCTGAGTTTTGTTTTCCTTGACTTTTAGGAGGGCCTTAGGGAGGGGATATGTGTGTTGCAGTAGTCTGTTTCAGTCTGGAGATTAAGGTACTGCGTCCCAAATGTCACCCTATTCCCTACAAAGTGCACTACTTTTGGCCAGAGCCATATGGGCCCTGGTCAAAATTAATGCATTGTGTAGGGAATAGAGTGTCATTTGGGGCGCAAGCTAGGTAACAGAGATGCCTCAGATGCCACTGGTAGAGAGGAAGCCCCCCAGAGCTAATTCCCACTGTCCTTGGGGAGATTAGAGGAAGGGAGGACATGGATGATTATGAAGGAAATGGCCTCTCATGGACTCTGTAGTAACCTGTTCTGGGCACACGAGAAATAGGGGTATTGGGTATTCCTTTTCAGGGTAGGATGGAGGGGGAGGGGGGGGTGCAAGCAAACGCATGTGTTTGTGTGTGCGTATCTGAGCCCTACTCTCACTACATTGGCCTCTTTCCGGTGTTGGTGCCGAGTAGTTCTCCTGCAGTTAAGGGGGACTCTAGCGGAGTAGTGTGTTTATGTTTCTAGTGAAGCGGAGTGCGTTTCCTCTCTGTGCAGCAAGCCGGACACATCAGCGCTGTGTGGATAGGGGACGTGAGGGACGCTGGAGGCACAGGAGTGTTGGGCTGGTCTGTTCCGCTGTCTGTGTACACACACACACACACACATACACACACACACACACAGAGTCTGTAGCCCAGGGCAGGCTCACGCTCCTGGGGGTTAGCGCATGTTACTCTACCAAACGGAACCAGACCCTGGTTGCCGTTCTCTGGTGGCTTTCATAGGAAAGCATCTTAACTGCTATAAAGTTATGATGGTAATCAATCAGACCCAAGTCAAACTGTAACTGTTTGTCCTTTTAGGTTTTGCTTGGAAAAGTTATGGCTATGGAATCTTGTGTTGTGATGTCGACTAGGGGGCAGCATAGGTCTGGCTATGTGGCAATGTAAGTGGTGTGAGGAAGCGTTCAGTCTGAGTGTGAGGGAATCTACTAAGGTGCATTCACTGTTCATGCACATTCTCAGTCCGGTAATTCTCTCTACTTTAAATTCTCAATACATAGGTTAGTTCAACCGTATTCTTTATTGTAAACAAAAGAAAACGGTCACATTCCTCACACTGGATTCCACTCTTATTACTAAGAACAGCTACACCACATACACCACATACATACACCACATGAGATTATTATTTTTTAAACATTTGCCCAACCCCTCCCGTCCCACCTTCTTCTGTGATGGCGCTGCAGTGGATAGCAGCTGTCTTACGGACTCCTGACCAATTCTGCTAATATTTTACACTGATATTAACTTTTTTTTGTGACGATGTCTCCGCCATCATTTCCTATGACCGAAAACAGCTTCTGCACATCAGAGCAGCGATCGCTAACCTCGATTTGGACGATTTTCTTTTTTACTTCAACGAATCGGCAACGTTGGACGTTCTGCTTACTCCGGACCAGACCGTAATCCCCGGGACTCGAAAGACGAAGCAGCGGCAATAGACAGGCAAGCTAGCCGGCACCCTGACGAGATTTCGTCGTCGAGCAAATAGACCTTAATTGCCCTCCGTTATATTGGCGAACGTGCAGTCACTGGAGAACAAACTGGATGAGCTCCGTTCGAGGCTATCCTATCAACGGGACCTAAAAAACGGAAATATCCTATGTTTCTCAGAGTCGTGGCTGAATGAGGACATGGATATATCTCGCTGGTTTTTCTACGAATCGTCAAGACCGGATGGCAGACTCCGGTAAGTCGAAGGGAGGAGGGCTGTGTGTCTCTTTGTTAACAACAGCTGGTGCGAGATCTCTAATGTTAATGAAGTCTCAAGTTTTTGCTCACCTGAGCTAGACTACCTCATGATGAACTGCAGATCATACTATTTACAAAGAGTTTTCATCTATATTTTTCTTAAATGTCTATTTACCACCACAAACCAATGCTGGCACTAAGACTGTGTAACATGGTTATTATTGGTGATTCCCCATGCCATTCTATTGTAAGCCAATGGTCTTTTGGTGTTTTGTCTTGTCTTCACCTACTCAGCATGGAATCTTACTGGCTGGTTTCCGTGGTGTTTGAGTTAGAATCGTCCCAGTCAACAAGCGGTAAGTTAAGTTGCAAAGCACTGTAGATCAAAAGTGATTTTTATACTCCTATATGCAGATCGGAAGTTATATCAATTTGTTAACATGCCGGAATATTGTACATGGTGTTTCCTTTGTGGATATTTGTGGTTCATTTTGTCAAATATAATTTCAGCTAATCCTAACTGGTTATTCACGGTGTCTGGGGGGGTTCATGTATTTTGTACAGCGCGTGTAGTGAGTAGGATGATGATCTGGGTGGCTGCATTGCATTAAATGCTATTCGTTGTGCATTGTAATTTTCATGTATTCCTGATATTGTAAACTTGTATTATTTTTGGAAACTATTGAATCGGCCCAGTCAACATTGCCAAACCAGTGTGTGTGCAGAGAGTAGGATGATGATGATCTGTGGTGTCTGTATTGCATGACGTGCTATTCAGGCTTTTTCCTATCAGATAATACGTCCATGACTGATGCTACATGCTGGAGTCCTTGTCGATGATTGTTCACAACGCAAGAAGAGTACATTACAGTGGTGCTGTGACCGTTCTTCTGGATCATCCTACGCTGGGTTTCCATTCCAGAAGTTTTCCGTGGTTGCAATTGGAGAATCAGAAAATAGTTTGCTAGTGCAGTTTGGCCTGTACCTCATTTCGCCACAGGAGGGCACCAGTGCCTAATTTTTCTCATTACTGAAGTGTTTTGTTGATTTCTGCTACTGAGGCTGTTTCTATACTTATTGGTGATATAATCTTCATTTTATTTGTTTATTTACAATTTGAGTGTATGTATTATATAACTAGGGTGGATTTTATCAGTGTATCTGAGATATTTGACATTTTCAAGTGATACATTTTTGGTAACACTTTACTTGACACCCAGCATCATAACACATTATGACACAGTCATAACCATGTCATAATATGTCATAACAGCAAACATAACTTGTCATAATCTGTCATAATATGGTCATAACTCATATATTTACACCTGTTGTGACATACAGTACCAGTCAAAAGTTTGGACGCACCTACTCATTCAAGGGTTTTTGCTTATTTTTACTATTTTCTACATTGTAGAATAATCGTGAAGACATCAAAACTATGAAATAACACATATATGGAATCATGTAGTAACCAAAGAAGTGTTAAACAAATCAAAATATATTTGAGATTCTTCAAATAGCCACCCTTTGCCTTGATGACAGCTTTGCACACTCTTGGCATTCTCTCAACCAGCTTCACCTGGAATGCTTTTCCAACAGTCTTGAAGGAGTTCCCACATATGCTGAGCACTTGTTGGCTGCTTTTCCTTCACTCTGCCGTCCGACTCATCCCAAACCATCTCAATTGGGTTGAGGTCGGGGGATTGTGGAGGCCAGGTCATCTGATGCAGCACTCCATCACTCTGCTTCTTGGTAAAATTGCCCTTACACAGCCTGAAGGTTCTAAATCAACTAAATAAATCACAGACAGTGTCACCAGCAAAGCACCCCCACACCATAACACCTCCTCCTCCATGCTTTACGGTGGGAACTACACATGCAGAGATCATTCGTTCACCCACACCGGGTCTCACAAAGACACGGCGGTTGGAACCAAAAATCTCCAATTGGGACTCCAGGCCAAAGGACACATTTCCACCGGTCTAATGTCCATTGCTTGTGTTTCTTGGCCCAAGCAGGTCTCTACTTCTTATTGGTGTCCTTTAGTAGTGGTTTCTTTGCAGCAATTCGACCATGAAGGCCTGATTCACATAGTCCCCTCTGTACAGTAGATGTTGAGATGTCTGTTACTCTGTGAAGCATTTATTTGGGCTGCAATTTATGAGGCTGGTAACTCTAATGAACTCATCCTCTACAACAGAGGTAACTCTGGGTCTTCCATTCGTGTGGCGGTCCTCATGAGAGCGAGTTTCATCATAGCGCTTGATGGTTTTTGCGACTGCACTTGAAGAAATGTTCCGTATTGACTGACCTTCATGTCTTAAAGTAATGATGGACTGTCATTTCTCTTTGCTTATTTGATCTGTTCTTGCCATAATATGGACTTGGTATTTTACCAAAGAGGGCTATCTTCTGTATACCCCCCTACCTTGTCACAACACAATTGATTGGCTCAAATGCATTAAGATGGAAAGAAATTTCACAAATTAACTTTTAAGAAGGCACACCTGTTAATTGAAAGGCATTCCAGGTGACTACCTCATGAAGCTGGTTGAGAGAAGAATGGCAAGAGTGTGCAATGCTGTCATCAAGGCAAAGGGTGGCTATTTGAAGAATCTCAAATATAAAACATATTTTTATTTAACTCTTTTTTGGTTACTACATGATTCCATGTGTTATTTCGTAGTTTTGATGCCTTCACCATGTAAAAAATAGTACAAAATAAAGAACAACCCTTGAATGAGTAGGTGTCCAACCATCAGTCCTGCTAATCCAAATGTATCATTTTAAAAGGCTAATTGACATTTTTGACTGGTAGTGTATATTGCGTTATTTTATGGCTGGTTATGACAATTACATAAGAGTTTCAAAACCCACACTTATTCAAATGTGTTTTTTCCCTGCCAAGAAGATTCCTTTTGTTTGAAAGTTTGTTTCTTAAACCCTTTGTTGTTTTAATTAATTATTTAGTCATGCTTTTTGTCATATTTTAAATAACTTGTAGAAAATACACTTTATGACACTGTCAAGAAGCATTATGACCATCATAATTACATAAGCCAGATAGGCCTATCACGTACATGCCCTTATGTCAGTCATCAGTCAAAAAGAGGGTGTCTTGTCCTGCTCCTCCATTCATCCCAGTCATCAGCAACAGAGCATTGGGGTAGGTGCATGTCTGACATCAACGTGTGCGCAATTACAATGATAATTTAACTACTATGATCAATTTAAGAAAATGTTATAAATGTTAAATAAATATAAACATACTGTTGACAAGTAGGCTATGGTGTAATGGAATGTTTTGCCCTGTGTGGTAGGTTTTGTGGGTTTTGACACTCTTATGTAGGTGTCATAACCAGCCACAAAATAACACAATATATGTCACAACAGGTCTAATTATGTGTCTTGACCGGTAATGACAAGTTATGTCAGCTCTTATGACATGGTTATGACCGTGTTATGACACTGGATGTCAAAGTGTACCTATATTTTCTCATCTACATATTTTTTCCTCCCATTGTTAAAATGGAAGGTTTTGGGAGAGGTAGGGGTTTTCTGACATTTAATCTGTGGGTTGGTTTTCAGCCAAAATTCCAGTTACTTCTACAACCATGCCTAAATTTGAGGGTTTTGGGGAGTTCAATAATATTTCTCACATGGAACTGCCCAAGAAGGCGAATGAAACAGTTTCACCAAACACAGGGAATGGGGAGGTTTCCATTGATTTCATAGTGGAAATTGTACAGCAAATAGGTCATTCCATTGGGGAGAACATTGCCTCTTGTTTGGAGTCAAAGGCAATTGGTGGGAATGTTGGGGACAATATTGTGGGGAATACATGCACTTCTGGGGTTATAGACATGTCTAGTCTCAACCTGGTGTTGAAGTCCGATATCAGAGAGCCGGTGGACTTTAGGGGGGATGGCTCTGAGAAATGTACTGTGCATGTATCTGTGGAAAACAAGCAGATGAAGTCATGGGTAGGCTTATGGGAGGGGCCCGAGATGTTGTTAAAGTGGGCATACGCAGCAACCCCTCTGTTGACTTATCTAGAGGCCCAAGTCCTGTCTTTGACATACTGAAACAACATTTCAGTGACGCTGCTTTCTCAAGCATGCACCTCACTGACTTTTCTGCCATGTTACCTCTGACTGGTGAACAGCCATTCGACTATTGGCTCAGACTGAACAAGGCTGTGGAGGTTGCTGTTTGAAGAGACAGTATAAGAGTGTTGAAGACCCATCTCTTGAGCTCACAGTCATGTTCATCAGATATTGCCCTGATGCCGAACTGTCGCTTATCTTTAAGTGCAAGCCATTACAGCAGTGGACCGCCGCAGATGTTCATATGAGGCTGGATGAGTACATGAGGGAGTGAAGGTACTCACACTCATCTAAGGTGGCCCCAGCCATCACAACTTTGAAGCAAGAGGGTTAGCGCTGTCACGCCTCGCACCATGCCTGCTGTTAGGCCTGCCACTGTACCACCTAACCCAGTGCCTTCCCAAGCCCAGGCTTACTCAGGGCTCCGCTGAGCCGATGGACCGTATCCTTGCGATGCTAGACCGTGTGCTGGAGCAGAGGCCACAACTAGGGCTGTTGCAGTGATACGTATTACCGCCACACCGGCAGTCATGAGTCATGACCGCAATAGAATTCCACGTGACCTTTGAGTCACGGTAATCTCATTTTATGTGCTCTCGACATGCATTGGAAGTACCCAACTCGCTAATGACCATCAGGTCGCTAATGGCCTGGTACTCAGGGCTTTATTGTCTCTCTAACCACTCTGACATCAATGCAAATGCAATCAAAAATCACATTAACACATCATGAAAACAGTATAATGCTTTTAAATCTCCCCTCACTTCGATCAATTTGAAGAAAGAAGTTCAACAACAGGTTGAAACTGATTGGGAAACATGGTCGTTGTGGATATTGTTTCAAAGCCTAACAACGAAATGTACAGCACTTTCAAAGGTGATTATTAAGTCAAAACACCCATACACATATTAGAGCTTATTCATACCCATAGGCCTATATATAAGCCCAAGCCCTAAGAAAACCCTGAATTAAAATAATGCTTGTCCCGTAATACAATACATAGCCTACTGCATATTACGCACGGCAGAATTTTTTATTTTTTAAAATGATTTAAGATGTCTTTGGTACATAATTGGTCTAGCCTATACTCTAAAATTAAACAAATTATAGTAAACACCTTTGAGTGAGGACTGTATTATTATGCATACTGGATGGACTGGTTACCTTATGCGACGCTCCAAACGTTCTATACATGAGTCTGGGAGAGAATGTATAGGCCTAGGAGATGCTGTTGGTTCATTGATTGTGCAGGGCGGCTAAGCTTGCAATTATAGTGCATTTGTATTTGATTTTGAATAGCCTAGTAATAGGACATTTTTTTTATATTTTCATAATAAATAGACTGACATATTACCTTTAGCTACAGAATATCTCACCACCGTGCGTTTCCATCTCCTCCTCTCTCTCCTTCATTCCTTTCTCCAGCATGCAGTGAGGGGGGCTGGCAACAGTTTAATGAAATATGTTTTGTTGTGAAAACATGTTACTATCGATGTTCCCAAACAGATTTCACTTGGTTTCCCAAATTAAGCAGAGGTCATGGCATACAGAGTTTGGGTGGAATATCACCTGTCCCGCAGCGAGAGGCTACATGCTCCTCAAACAGTTGATGATGCATTGACTGAAATAACCGGAGTATCGAACCAGCAAGAAAGCGGCCTCCATTCACTATTTGAGTGCATACGGATGACATGTCTTTTTTCCCCTGCCCCTGTTCCTGCCCATTTGATAATGGATCATTCTAAATCGATTTTTTTATTTTTTTTTTACATATTAGTAAAGACTAGATTAAATTGAGAATAGTGACAATATGATCACTTGATGAGAGAACAGGAAGTAGTTTGGGTGTGTATTGGTCCTCTGCAGGCGGCTATATCGGTCCCCTAATACAGGACTATTTAAGGCCCAGTGCACTACCCATACTTCCCGCGGCTATGGTGCAGCCTGAGGTAAGGAACGAGCGCAAGCTTTGTATCAATAGCCTACAGTGCATTTGGAAAGTATTCAGTCCCCTTGACTTTTTCCACATTTTCTTACGTTACAGCCTTATTATAATTTATTAAATACATTTTTTCCTCATCAATCTACACACACAATACCCCATAATGACAAAGCAAAAACAGGTTTTTAGAATTTTTGGCAAATATATTACAAATAAAAAACAGACACCTTATGCTATGAGAGTTGAAATTGAGCTCAGGGGCATCCTGTTTCCATTGATCATCCTTGAAATCTTTCTACAACTTGATTGGAGTCCACCTGTGGTAAATTCAATTGATTGGACATGATTTGGAAAGGCACACACCTGTCTATATAAGGTCCCACAGTTGACAGTGCATGTCAGAGCAAAAACCAAGCCATGAGGTCGAAGGAATTGTCAACACCATCCCAATCGTGAAGCACGGGGGTGGCAGCATCATGCTGTGGGGGTGCTTTGCTGCAGGAGGGACTGGTGCACTTCACAAAATAGATGGCATCATGAGGAAGGAAAATTATGTGGATATATTGAAGCAACTTCTCAAGACATCAATCAGGAAGTTAAAGCTTGGTCGCAAATTGGTCTTCCAAATGGACAATGACCCCAAGCATACTTCCAAAGTTGTGGCAAAATGGCTTAAGGACAACAAAGTCAAGGTATTGGAGTGGCCATCACAAAGCCCTGACCTCAATCCTATAGATAATTTGTGAGCAGAACTGAATAAGCGTGTGCGAGCAAGGAGTCCTACAAACCTGACTCAGTTACACCAGCTCTGTCAGGAGGAATGGGACAAAATTCACCCAACTTATTGTGGGAAGCTTGTGGAAGGCTACCCGAAACGTTTGACCCAAGTTAAACAATTTAAAGGCAATGCTACCAAATACTGATTGTGTGTATGTAAACTTCTGACCCACTGGGAATGTGATAATAATAATATGCCATTTAGCAGACGCTTTTATCCAAAGCGACTTACAGTCATGCGTGCATACATTTTTTTTTTTTGTGTATGGGTGGTCCCGGGGATCGAACCCACTACCTTGGCGTTACAAGCGCCGTGCTCTACCAGCTGAGCTACAGAGGACCACGAAGGCTATTGATGAAATAAATAAAAGCTGAAATAAATAAAACCTGAAATAAATCACTCTACTATTATTCTGACATTTCACATTCTTAAAATAAAGTGGTGATCCTAACTGACCTAAGACAGGGAATTTGTATTAGATAGATGTCAGGAATTGTGAAAAACTGAGTTGAAATGTATTTGACTAAGGTGTATGTAAACTTCCGACTTCAACAGTACATACTATTTCCTCTTATGTTGTCTTTTCAGTGTCTATGTATCTCATTGACATCAGCTAATTCTATCCTTACTTCCTAGAGAAGAACAGTTACTTGAGGACAAAGAGACTAGAATGTATTGGGGGGAGGGGGAAGGAATATTGTCTCAATTTACGATAAGCTGGTCTTTGTTGATCACTGTATGTAGCCTAGCGTGTTCACCAGTTTTTTCCGCTTCTGCCTCTCCTCAGGCCACTGTGCTCTGTTTCAACTGGAAAGGTTTTCTGCAGCCTGTTCAGGACTTCCTCGGCACTTGTGTACTCAATTATCTGTGTTCCCTTCCATACCCACAGTACTGTCAACAGGGAGACCAATAGCCTTCGCGAGCAAGTCACTCAGTTTTGTGCAGTTGAGGAATACAGTACATTCGGAAAGTATTCTGACATTTTGTTACGTTACAGCCTTATTCAAAAATTTTAAAAACGCCTCCCGAGTGGTGCAGCGGTCTAAAGTGCTGCATTGCAGTGTTGCGGTGTCACTACAGCCTGGGGTTCGATCCCGTGACCAAGAGTCCCATAGGACGGCGCACAATTGGCCGAGCGTCGTCCGAGTTAGGGGAGGGTTTGGCCGGGGGGGCTTTACTTGGCTCATCGCGCTCTAGCGACTCCTTGTGGAATGCCGGGTTCCTGCAGGCTGACTTCGGTCGTCAGATGAACGGTGTTTCCTCCGACACATTGGTGCAGCTGGCTTCCGGGTTAAGCGAGTGGGTGTTAAGAAGCACAGTTTGGCGGGTCATGTTTCGGAGGAAGCATGACTCAACCTTTGCCTCTCCCGAGCCCGTTGGGGAGTTGCAGCGATGAGATCGCAATCATGAGACAGTGCATGTCAGAGCATAAACCAAGCCATGAGGTCGAAGGAATTGTCCGTAGAGCTCCGAGACAGGATTGTGTCGAGGCACAGATCTGGGGATGGGTACCAAAAAATGTCTGCCACATTGAAGGTCCCCAAGAACACAGTGGCCTCCATCATTCTTAAATGGAAGAAGTTTGGAACCACCAAGAATCTTCCTGGAGCTGGCTGCCCGGCCAAACTGCGCAATCGGGGGAGAAGGGCCTTGGTCAGGGAGTTGACGAAGAACCCGATGGTCACTCTGACAGAGCTCCAGAGTTCCTCTGTGGAGATGGGAGAACCTTCCAGAAGGACAAACATCTCTGCAGCACTCCACCAATCAGGCCTTTTATGGTAGAGTGACCAGACGGAAGCCACTCCACAGTAAAAGTCACATGACAGCCCGCTTGGAGTTTGCCAAAAGGCACCTAAAGGACTCTCAGACCATGAGAAACAAGATTATTTGGTCTGATGAATGTATCACCAGAGGATCTGGAGCGATGCCATCGGATCAGTGTGAAAAAGAAGAACGCTAAATACCCTTGCATGGTATTTTTTAAGCTGTGGGACTATCAGACCAAAGTCACCATTCTGAGGGCACAAGGGGGAAAGGACATCAAGGTCCAGGGCCAGTCCATTCGATTCATCCAAGACTTGTCTGCTAGGCTGAGGAAAAACGCACGCAATTCATTCCGATCAGACAGTCACTGGAGAAAAAAGGAATCAAGTCTCAACTCCGATTCCCGACAGTACTGTGGGTATGGAAGGGAACACAGAGAATTGAGTACACAACAAAACATTATGGACTCTATTGTCCTCAAGTAACTGTTCTTCTCCAGGAAGTAACGATAGAATTAGCTGATGCCAATGAGATACATAGACACTGAAAAGACAACATAAAAGAGGAAATATAGTATGTACTGTTGAAGTCGGAAGTTTACATACACTTTAGCTAAATACATTTAAACTCAGTTTTTCACAATTCCTGACATTTATCTAATACAAATTCCCTGTCTTAGGTCAGTTAGGATCACCACTTTATTTTAAGAATGTGAAATGTCAGAATAATAGTAGAGTGATTTATTTCAGCTTTTATTTATTTCATCACATTCCCAGTGGGTCAGAAGTTTACAAACACACAATTAGTATTTGGTAGCATTGCCTTTAAATTGTTTAACTTGGGTCAAACGTTTCGGGTAGCCTTCCACAAGTTCCCACAATAAGCTGGGTGAATTTTGTCCCATTCCTCCTGACAGAGCTGGTGTAACTGAGTCAGGTTTGTAGGCCTCCTTGCTCGCACACGCTTTTTCAGTTCTGCCCACACATTTTCTATTGGATTGAGGTCAGGGCTTTGTGATGGCCACTCCAATACCTTGACTTTGTTGTTCTTAAGCCATTTTGCCACAACTTTGGAAGTATGCTTAGGGTCGTTGTCCATTTGGAAGACCCATTTGCGACCAAGCATGCTCAATGGGTGACATGTCTGGTGAGTATGCAGGCCATGGAAGAACTGGGACATTTTTAGCTTCCAGGAATTGTGTACAGATAATTGCGACATGGGGCCGTGCATTATCATGCTGAAACATGAGGTGATGGCGGCGGATGAATGGCATGACAATGGGCCTCAGGACTCGTCACATTGGAGGTGGCTTATGGTAGAGAAATTAACATTAAATTCTCTGTCAACAGCTCTGGTGGACATTCCTGCAGTCAGCATGCCAATTATGCGCTCCCTCAAAACTGGAAACATCTGTGGCATTGTGTTGTGTGACAAAACTGCACATTTTAGAGTGTCCTTTTATTGTCCCCAGCACAAGGATCACCTGTGTAATGATCATGCTGTTTAATCAGCTTCTTGATATGCCACACCTGTCAGGTGGGTAGATTATCTTGGCAAAGGAGAAATGCTCACTAACACATGTTGGACCTGACAGGCCATCACTAGCACATTAGAGACTGCTGCCTATAGTCATAGACTAGAAATCACTGTCCACTTTAAGAAATGGAACACTAGCCACTTTCCATATATGTATATATTCTTAATTAATTCCTTACTTAGATTTGTGTGTATTGGGTATATGTTGTGAAATTGTTAGATATTACCTGTTAGATATTACTGCACTGTCGGAGCTAGAAGCACAAGCATTTCGCTACACCCGCAATAACATCTGCTAAACACGTGTATGTGACCAATAAAATTTGATTTGATTTTGATTTGATTTGAACAGGGATGTAAACACATTTGTGTACAACATTTTTGAGAAATATGCTTTTTGTGCGTATGGAACATTTCTGGGATTATTTATTTCAGCTCATGAAACACGGGACCAACACTTTACATTTTGCGTTTATATTTTTGTTCAGTTTAATTTGTAGTAGTTAAGTGTTGAGTTAGATTACATACTGTAGCTACCTCGTTATTTCAAATAATTTCGGTGACTTCACAGCAATTGCTAGCTAGCCGAAATGTAGCTAACTAGCAGGCTCAGCTAAATAAAAATCCCCTTAGATGCATCCACGTCTCAAAGTTACGTCATGAGATTTGTAAATGAAATAGGAATATAATAACACGAATCGAATGGAGTTTCCCCATCTCTCCATTTAGAGTTTCTGGTGCAGCACAGAAATGCCCTTATCCAGATGGTGACCAGGGCATTTCCTAACAGACCTTCTAACTTTCTTTGTTGTTACTTTAAGGTTGGAACCAACATGCAGTACCTCTAGCAGGCAGAGAGCCAAGAACCATTCATCCGCCAGTTCAGGGACAAGATACACTATTCAAAGCCCTGTGTAATGTTCAATGTAATTGCATTGCTGGACTTCTTGAAACTTAATGTATTTGTATTGTTTTAAACATTTACAAATAAAAGCCAATGTATGGTTTAAACATGTCTTTAATGTTTATTTGTTTTAGCTGTTAGTAATAATTCCCTAAGTGTTAATACATTTGTGTTATGAATGACCAAAGGTGTCTGACTTTATAGTAAGTACAGCGTCATATGATACAAGGCATTTATGTATGTGTTATAAATTACCAAAGAGGTCTGACTTTAAATTAAGCACAGCGCCAAGCGATAGTTTTATGGATGTATTATGAATGACCGAAGGTGTCTCACTTCAAACTAAGTATTACAGGACATTACATGAAGTGTCAATAAATAGGTTATTAACGTTCTGCTGATTTATGAAGGTTTTCTCATGATCCATAGGTTACTGTAGGGTGTGAGAGGTATTTAAATGGGTTGATGGACCTGCAGGGCTTGTGTGTGTGTGTGTCAGAACCAAGATGATTTGGAGTAGTCCAACCTGAGACTACCACACCAGGTATTACTCTTCTGCTGGGGAGTGGTGAATGTGTCAAAGACCTGATGGGCCCAACACCGCACGCTATGGCTAATTTTTGTTGTGTGCTTGTTTGTGTACTGAAGAGCCGCTTTCAATTTCTTTAGGTTGGGGTCTTTCATCAAGGTAAGGGTTTCTTGGTGTAACATTGTCCCCAGGCTATTGCACATACAGCACATATAAGCCTGGGATATCAACCATTCAAAGTTGGACTTAGTAGGAGTCACCATAGAACTAATTCTACAGGAGTGACCTTACTGAGGAAAGTATTTCATTGGCACTTGTTAACTCAGTAAAAAAAAGTATTAATTATGGCTAAACCCTGCCCATTTCCACAATTTATCCAGTTAAAATCTGATTTTAAACCTAGCCCTAATTAATGAAGGCCAAGTTTGATGCGTTGGCCCACCAGACCTTCTGCACATTTGGGCAGAAGTGTCTGGGAACGAGATTAGGTGTTATGTGACTAACATGACTTCACTTCAGAGCTTATTCCAATCCTTCGACCCAACATGTCACCCTTTAAAAAGCACATGTTTATATCATATTCGACATAGTGGGTTAGATCACATTTGACATAGGTGATTATGTCACAAAGGTATGCCACATTTATTAACCCTTTATAAATAATTAATAGATTTTATTTTAAAAAATGCACTCAACAATATCCTGTATTCAAAAATTCATGATATACTGACATCAGCTCATTCTCCGGTATCATGTTTAATTACACTAATAGTAAATACTTCTGTACCCGAAATTTATTAAATGCGTAAATGAAAAAATCTAAACCTTTACCATTACAAGTGTAGACAGAGAACAGAGAAAAGCTGAGCCCTGACATACAGTGCCTTCGGAAAGTATGCAGACCCCTTCCCTTTTTACACATTTCGTTACGTTACAGCCTTATTCTAAAATGGATTAATGCATTGAAGGTCCCCAAGAACACAGTGACCTCCATAATTCTTAAATGGAAGAAGTTTGGAACCACAAAGACTCTTCCTAGAGCTGGCTGCCCGGCCAAACTGCGCAATTGGGGGAGAAGGGCCTTGGTCAGGGAGGTGACCAAAAACCTGATGGTCACTCTGACAGATCTCCAGAGTTCCTCTATTGAGATGGGAGAACCTTCCAGAAAGACAAACATCTCTGCAGCACTCCACCAATCAGCCCTTTATGTTAGAGTGGCCAGACGGAAGCCACTCCTCAGTAAAAGGCACATGACAGCCCGCTTGGAGTTTGTCAAAAGGCACCTAAAGGACTCTCAGACCATGAGAAACAAGATTCTCTGGTCTGATAAAACCAAGATTGAACTCTGAATGCCAAGCATCACATCTAGAGGAAACCTGGCACCATCCCTACGGTGAAGCATGGTGGTGGCAGTGTAACAGTGTTGCTTCCGTCCCTCTCCTCGCCCCTACCTGGGCTTGAACCAGGGACCCTCTGCACACATCGACAACAGTCACCCTCGAAGCACCGTTACCCGTCGCTCCACAAAATCCACGGCCCTTGCAGAGCAAGGGAAACAACTACTTCAAGGTCTCAGAGCAAGTGACGTCACCGATTGAAATGCTACTAGCGCGCACCGCTAACTAGCTAGCCATTTCATACCGGTTACAGCAGCATCATGCTGTGGGGTTGTTTTTAATCGGCAGGGACTGGGAGACTAGTCAGGATCGAGGGAAAGATGAAGGGAGCAAAGTACAGAGAGATCCTTGATGAAAACCTTCTCCAGAGCGCTCAGGACCTCAGACTGGGGTGAAGGTTCACCTTCCAATGTCGTGGATAATTATCATTATACTTATTAAAAATCAAAGTTCTTCCAGAGTTTTTGTAGAATCAAGATAGACTTTATTTCATAGAGCAACAAAAGCCGAGCTGGTCTGCAGAGCAACTAACTCACAACACTCGGCCCATAGTTTATATACAATGTCCATTTTCGCTCGTTTTACATACTTTTAGCTTAAAACCCACCCAGTTCAGTTTCTCCACCATTGTCTCCAAACTTTCATATTTTGACCGCTCCGCCCACTCTCTTAATTTATGATAGTGGCGAAATCTGACTTCTCCTCCTATATTTATTTAGTTTGGATACAATTGTGGCCAAACCAAACTTTCTCATGTAAAACATAACAGAGCCACCACCTGGCTCTGCTCTGTTTATTCCAAAACATATCAATCAAAACTTAAATATGGTCTAAACATAGCAGATCCATAACCCATTCTCAACCACATACATTTTAAGACTTTCCTAATGCATTACCTCATACATAACAGTATAATCAATCAAGAGCCATCTCCTGACTCTGGCTCAGACTCCCTCCTTGTTTACCACTCGGTACCACACTCCACATCATCCATTCTTATTGCCTCATCCTCCGTACCATTCTGGACCACACTCTGTCTTTATAATTAGCTATATTTTAATCTTTATAGTCTAGAAAGATTTACCAAGTCTTTATAATTGGCTATATTTTAATCTGTATAGTCTAGAAAGATGTATTATTTTTAACCTATGGTCTGACCCTGGGTACCACACTCTGTATGGTCTACTGAAAAAATACCCCACACCAACAGGACAACCACCCTAAGCACACAGGCAAGACAACGCAGGAGTGGCTTCGGGACAAGTCTCTGAATGTCCTTGAGTGGCCCAGCCAGAGCCCGGACTTGAACCCGATCAAACATCTCTGGAGAGACCTGAAAATAGCTGTGCAGCAACGCTCCCCAACCAACCTGACAGAGCTTGAGAGGATCTGCAGAGAAGAATGGGAGAAACTCCCCGAATACAGGTTTGCCAAGCTTGTAGTGTCATACCCAAGAAGACTCAAGGCTGTAATCGCTGCCAAAGGTGCTTCAACAAAGGACAGAGTAAAGGGTCTGAATACTTATGTAAATATAATCTTTCCGTTTTTTTGCAAAAATGTCTAAAAATCTGTTTTTGCTTTGTCATTTCGGGGTATTGTGTGTAGATTGATGACAAAAAAATTTATTTAATCAATTTTAGAATAAGGCTGTAACGTTAAAAAAATATGGAAAAAGTCAAGGGGTCTGAATACTTTCCGAATGCACTGTAATTTGGGAAACCTTTAAGGTGTTTATTTGGGGGATGATAATCTCATTCTCTGCAAAAGTTCAATCTTATTTAGAAATAAAAATGTAAGAAAAATAAATCACTATCTTAGAAAAAGCCCATAAATCTTTACAAGATAAAGAAAAAAACATTTTGGAATTTAATTGATGGCTTTCCCATAGAATTCTATTAAATATTTTGGGACAAAGTAGCCCCCCTATTTACACAAATGACAACACACTTCACTCAATTTAGTACTTCCTAGTTCTGCTGTATGTATCAAACAGTTATATTAAAACCAGGAAAACCTGGAGAGTCCCCTGCTGATTATAGACCCATAAGTTTAATAAATTATGACAATAAAATAATAAAGCTTATAAGCAATTGAATGGAAAAAGTCTTACCAGACTTGATATATATCAATCAAACAGGGTTTATAAAAAATAGACACAAACAAATACAAGGACATTTTTCAGTTGAATACAATACTAAAAAAAATTGATATAGATGTATCAATAATGGCTATTGATGCCGAAAAGGCATTCAACCATCTTGAATGGCCTTTTCTATTAAAAACTTTGGAAGCGATCAACTTTCCAGCTGAAATAATACATTTAATAAAAATAATCAAGCAAAATATAAAGCAAAAATATAAACAAAAAATACATTATCTGATGAAATTTCTTTAGAAAGGGGCACAAGAAAGGGATGTCTTCTCTCCCCCTTCTGTCTGCACTATTAATTGAACTGCTTGCAGAAATAATTAGACGGGACCCAAACGTAACAGGTATCAGTATTGGTAAACATGAAAATAAACTGTCACTTATTTGCAGATTATCTCCTGATATAACTGACCAATATTGAAAAGTCAATGCACCCCTTGCTTAAAATATTTTCTGAATACTCTAAAATCTCAGGATATAAAATTAATGTGGATTTTTTAAAATAATGGCAATGGAAAAAAGAAAGATAGTATTTAAACGCACCACAAAAAAATATCAGAACTTAGGATGCTTAATAAGTGACAATAAACAACAAATATATAAAGATAACTTTATCCCATTACTCAACAATATGAAAGCAGATCTAATTAAATGGAACAATCTTCCCATAAATCTTACAGGTAGAATAAACCTCTTCGTAATGGCATGGCTCCCAAAACAATTATATTCTTGGTAATACCAATTACCCCACCGAAGACATTCTTTTAAAAAGTATACTCGGTCATAACAGACTTTATATGGGCAAATAAAACTCTTAGAATGAAAAGGAAAGTTTTACATCTTCCTAAGTCTGAGGGTGTTTTTGTTTTTCAATTTAAAATTGTATTAAGTTTTCAAAACACATTCCACATTCACAGATGTGGCAGAAATAAATAATAAAATAAAATATAAAACAAAACAAACACATTTTCAGCTGCACTATCTGTGATCATGTTAGCTATTTCCAGCTTTAGCTGAGACAATGAGCAAATAATTAGTTTTTACAGCACCTTACACAACATGTATATACACTCAGTTCCTTAATCACCCCATTCACTCTGTCCATTTTGAAATTTAGTTGAGTAGTGGAGACCAGAGTCTATCAAACCTGGGCTGTCTCTTGCCGAGGTCATAAGTGAGCTTTTTAACAGGAAGAAAGTCAACAATCTGGTCAATCCACATTTGAAATGTAGGAGAAGAATTAGAAGCCCACAGTAGGATCATCTATTTCTTAGCAAAGTATGTGATAGTCATAAACACATTTTCTCTGTCTGGATCAAGAACAAAGTCCTGCTGGGCAATAAGAAGATAGAGACATGGGTTCATATCAAACTGTACATCTAATATTTTCTGTGAAGCAGTATGTATAGATTGCCTAAATCTGGTAGTCACTCTACAACTCCAAAATACATGCATATAGGTTCCACTTTCAGAGGTACATCTTTTACAATCAAGAGAAATGTCTGTATTCATTCTATGGAGTCTCACTGGGGTGTAATAAAATGTGTACACACATTTGTAATTAGATTATTTCATTTTTACATTAGTAGAGGAGCAGTATACCCTGTCGCAAACATCCGCCCATAACTCATCACTGATTGTCAGACAAAGGTCCTTTTCCCAGATTATTTTCAGAGGGGTAAAGGAGGAGCCCACATTCTCAGAAAGGAGTCTATAGATACAGGAGGTTTTGCCTTCGATGGATTGTGCTGTATCAAGAAGGGTTTCAACTTCATTCAGCTGAGCTCTAAACCTCCCCTTGGAAGTGAATGAGGAAATTACGTGTCTAATGTGAAGATATACATTTTTTTGGGATCTTGGCACATTTAATTCACTGCAGAGCTCTTGAAAGGATTTCAGTGTAGTTGTGTTATAATGAAACAGGTCTGAAAAGGTCCTGATCTATAGAGTATGCCAAAGATTAAAGTTGGCATCACTCTGGGCTTTTGGCAAGTCTGGGTTGCATACTTTAGGCGAGTGAGAGCATACAGTGAGGGAAAAAAGTTTTTGATCCACTGCTGATTTTGTACGTTTGACCACTGACAAAGACATGATCAGTCTATAATTTTAATGGTAGGTTTATTTGAACAGTGAGAGACAGAATAACAACAAGAAAATCCAGAAAAAAACGCATGTCAAAATGTTATAAATTGATTTGCATTTTAATGAGGGAAATACGTATTTGACCCCCTCTCAATCAGAAAGGTTTCTGGCTCCGAGGTGTCTTTTATACAGGTAACGAGCTGAGATTAGGAGCACACTCTTAAAGGGAGTGCTCCTAATCTCAGTTTGTTACCTGTATAAAAGACACCTGTCCACAGAAGCAATCAATCAATCAGATTCCAAACTCTCCACCATGGCCAAGACCAAAGAGCTCTCCAAGGATGTCAGGGACAAGATTGGAGACCTACACAAGGCTGGAATGGGCTACAAGACCATCGCCAAGCAGCTTGGTGAGAAGGTGACAACAGTTGGTGTGATTATTCGCAAATGGAAGAAACACAAAAGAACTGTCAATCTCCCTCGGCCTGGGGCTCTATGCAAGATTTCACCTTGTGGAGTTGCAATGAGAACGGTGAGGAATCAGCCCAGAACTACACGGGAGGATCTTGTCAATGATCTCAAGGCAGCTGAGACCATAGTCACCAAGAAAACAATAGGTAACACACTACGCCGTGAAGGACTGAAATCCTGCAGCGCCCGCAAGGTCCCCCTGCTCAAGAAAGCACATATACAGGCTTGTCTGAAGTTTGCCAATGAACATCTGAATGATTCAGAGGAGAACTGGGTGAAAGTGTTGTGGTCAGATGAGACCAAAATGGAGCTCTTTGGCATCAACTCAACTCGCCGTGTTTGGAGGAGGAGGAATGCTGCCTATGACCCCAAGAACACCATCCCCACTGTCAAACATGGAGGTGGAAACATTATGCTTTGGTGGTGTTTTTCTGCTAAGGGGACAGGACAACTTCACCGCATCAAAGGGACGATGGACGGGGCAATGTACCGTCAAATCTTGGGTCAGAACCTCCTTCCCTCAGCCAGGGCATTGAAAATGGGTCGTGGATGGGTATTCCAGCATGACAATGACCCAAAACACACGGCCAAGGCAACAAAGGAGTGGCTCAAGAAGAAGCACATTAAGGTCCTGGAGTGGCCTAGCCAGTCTCCAGACCTTAATCCCATAGAAAATATGTGGAGGGAGCTGAAGGTTTGAGTTGCCAAACGTCAGGCTCGAAACCTTAATGACTTGGAGAAGATCTGCAAAGAGGAGTGGGACAAAATCCCTCCTGAGATGTGTGCAAACCTGGTGGCCAACTACAAGAAACGTCTGACCTCTGTGATTGCCAACAAGGGTTTTGCCACCAAGTACTAAGTCATGTTTTGCAGAGGGGTCAAATACTTATTTCCCTCATTAAAATGCAAATCAATTTATAACATTTTTGACATGCATTTTTCAGGATTTTTTTGTTGTTATTCAGTCTCTCACTGTTCAAATAAACCTACCATTAAAATTATAGACTGATCCTGTCTTTGTCAGTGGGCAAACGTACAAAATCAGCAGGGGACCAAATACTTTTTTCCCTCACTGTATCTGGGAGGAAATGCCAAGGTATTTCTTTCAGTCCTTCTATGCTAGTAGGGTGCTGTAAATCACAAAGGTGGCTATGTTGCCCACTTCACTAAAGTTATTAATGAATATAATTGAGCTTAGGGGCAATGAACCACAGGATTGGGCTTCTATCTGAATCCACATTGAGTCTTGTCTGTTTGTGATCCATGTTAGCATGTTGCGGATTTGGGCGTACCAGTAGTACAATTGAAGGCAGGGAAGGGAAAGACCACCCTTAGATTCAGGTTTCGATAGAGTGGAGAACTTGATCCTAGGTTTTTTATTGCCCCATATAAATTAGGTGACGCTTTGGTTGGTTGTTTTGAAAAAAAGAAGAGATAGCATGAGAGCATCTGAAATAAATAGTTAAATCTTGGGAGGATGTTGTCACGCCCTGGCTCTGGGCACTCTTGTATGTTGAGCCAGGGTGTTAGTTTCTTTGTGTAGTATCTATGTTTCGTTTTCTATGTTCTGTTCTAGGTTATGTGTTTCTATGTTGGCCGGGTTGGTTCTCAATCAGAGTCAACGAGAATCAGCTGTTGCTTGTTGTTTCTTATTGGGAACCATACTTAGGCAGCCTTTTGTGCACTTGTCATTTGTGGGATCTTGTTCCGTTTTGGTTTGTGTTCATGACCGAGGACTTCACGTATCATTTTTGTTGTTTTGTGTTGTATTAAAAGTACCTATTAAAGTATGTATTCATATCACGCTGCGCCTTGGTCCGCTTTTCATGACGAGCGTGACAGAAGATCCTACCAATACAGGACCAAGCAGCGTGTCCAGGAGCAGACAGCCTGGACTTGAGAGGAGATCTTGGACGGGCAGGGGTCCTGGACTTGGGAGGAAATCCAGGCCGGCATGGATCGCCGTCCGTGGGAGGAGACGGTGGAGGCGCGCCATAGAGAGGAGCAGCGGCGCCAACCGGGTCGACGTCGGACACGCAAGAGGCAACCCCAAGATTTTTTGGGGGGGGGAACACGGCATGGACGACGGGGCTGCTGGAGGCAGCTACGGGGCGAGTTTGGGGATTAGGAGAGGAGGCCCCTGGGTTTGGGGGGCTGGAAGGGAGGTTGGCGGAGCCTAGTGGTAGAGCAGAGCCAACTCCCCGTACTCAGGCTAGGCAGCGTGAGACTGGGCAGGTTCCGAGGTATGCGGAGCTGCGTACTGTGCCGCGAGTGGTCCGGCACAGTCCGGTACGTACGTCCTGTGCGAGCACCACGCACGTGTCGTGCTAAGGTGGGCATGCAGCCAGGACGGAGTGTGCCGGCTCAACGCTCGTGGCCTCCAGTACCCCTCCTCGGTCCCGGATATCCTGCGCCAGTGTCACGTGCTGTAGTGCCAGTACGAGTACACAGCCCTGTACGTCCTGTGCTGATGCCTCACACAGAGTGTGTAAAAATAGGCATTCAGCCAGGACGGGTTGTGTCAGCTCTTCGCTCCAGACCTCCAGTCCGTCTCCACAGCCCGGTCCGGCCTGTTCCTGCTCCCCGCACCAAGCCTGTGGTGCGCGTCGCCAGCCCGGTCCGGCCTGTTCCTGCCCCTCGCACCAAGCTTGTGGTGCGCGTCGCCAGCCCGGTCCGGCCTGTTCCTGCCCCTCGCACCAAGCTTGTGGTGCGCGTCGCCAGCCCGGCCCGGCCTGTTCCTGCCCCTCGCACCAAGCCTGTAGTGCGCGTCGCCAGCCCGGCCCGGCCTGTTCCTGCCCCTCGCACCAAGCTTGTGGTGCGCGTCGCCAGCCCGGCCCGGCCTGTTCCTGCCCCTCGCACCAAGCTTGTGGTGCGCGTCGTCAGTCCGGCACAGGCCGTGCCTGTTTCACCGGTGCCTGGTCAGGTACCGGTCAGCTGCTCCACACCGGAGCCTAAGCAATCCGCTCCACCGATGTCCAGTCCAGCTCCAGCCAGCGGGACCAGACCAGGGGCGCTTCGGGGGGGGTTGTTAGAGGGTGGTGGTCACGCCCGGAGCCGAATCCGCCTCCGAGGTGGAATGCCCACCCGGCCCCTCCCCTGTTGGTTTATGCTGCCGCGGTCGCAGTCCGCGCCTTTGGGGGGGTACTGTCACGCCCTGGCTCTGGGGACTCTTGTATGTTGAGCCAGGGTGTTAGTGTCTTTGTGTAGTGTCTATGTTTCGTTTTCTATGTTCTGTTCTAGGTTATGTGTTTCTATGTTGGCCGGGGTGGTTCTCAATCAGAGGCAACGAGAATCAGCTGTTGCTTGTTGTCTCTGATTGGGAACCATACTTAGGCAGCCTTTTGTGCACTTGTCATTTGTGGGATCTTGTTCCGTGTTGGTTTGTGTTCATGACCGAGGACTTCACGTATCGTTTTTGTTGTTTTATGTTGTATTAAAAGTACCTATTAAAGTATGTACTCATATCACGCTGCGCCTTGGTCCGCTTTTCATGACGAGCGTGACAGATGTTCATATGGATAACATTGATACTTCCGACTAAGCTAATTGGGAAGGAGATTCTTGATTCGATCCAGGAGTGGGAGATAATTTTCCTTGAAAAGGCAATTCAGATCTGGTGTTACAAAGATCCCAAAGTATTGAAACCCCAGTGTCCACCATTGAAACGGGCAGAGTGTCTTCATAGAGCTGTTGAGTGTAAGATTGAGAGGGCAAACAACGGATTTGTTAAAATGTATCTAATATCCTGAAAACTTGCCGTACTGAGCAATTGTGTCTAAAATGGGAGGGATTTCTCAGGGTTGGATATGTAGAGCAAGACATAATCCGCGTAGAGCGAAATCTTGTGCTGAACGCCGCCTGCAGAAACACCCATAATACTTGGATTGCTCCTTATCAACTCCACCAAAGGCTCCGCCCCAACAAGAAGAGCAGAGGGGACAGTGAGCATCCTTGTCTTGTGCCACGTCCCAAAGGGAATCTGTCAGAATTCAGACCATTAGTAGTCACCGTGGCATTTGGATGAGAATATAGGGACTTAATCCATTTAATAAAGTTTAGGCCCATATTGAGCTTTTCTAAGACTGAGAACAGAAAGCTCCACTCCATCCTGTCGAATGCCTTCTCAGCATCCAATGAAGCCAGCAGGACGGGGTCTTCTGTGTGTTTACTTGATCTATAATATCAAAAAGACAGCGAATGTTATCAGAAGAGTACCTCTCTCTAATAAATCCAGTTTGGTCTGCTTTTATTATTTTGGGAAGAAGAGTGTTTAGTCTTTTGGCAAGCAATTTGGTAATTATTTTGTAGTTGAAATCCAACAAGCTTATGGGCTGGAAGGACGAGCAGGATAGAGGGTTGTTGTCTTTTCCTAGCAACACTGTAATGCAGGCTGTGTACATAGAGTCTGGGAGAGCTCAATTTTTTGAAAAATCATCCAGCATTGGCATGAAAATAGGGCTAAGCTGAGCCCAAAAAGCTTTGTAGAACTCTCTGGGAAATCCGTCTGGGTCTGGGGACTTGTTAGGTGGCATGGAGATAATTTCCTCTAGGACCTCCTCAGGAGTGAAGGGGGAGTTGAGATCTTCTTGGTCGGTCTCTGATAGTTATGGTAGCGAGATTACCTCTAGGAAGGAATGGAGTTCTGCATCCGTATGTTTTCTCTCAGAAGTATATAATTTGCAGTAAAAATCATGAAAAGTTAAATTTATCGTCATCTGCTGTTCAGATGGCCATGATTGCTCTTTTTTAAATTGTTATGCAAGCAATCTGCAAGGCCTATTGCTATACTCATGGTATTTCTGTTTAGTAAAGCAAACTTTTTTTGTATTCTCCCGAGTATAGTCCAACTTTAGTTTGGCTTTGGCTGCTTTAAGTTGACTCCAGGAGGCGCTGTCTGGGGATTGTTTATGTACTTTTTCGCAGCGTTCCAGCTCCTTCTCAAGATCTAACCTGTGTGCTTCCATTGCTTTTTTCTTAGAGGAAGCAAATGCAATTAGATGACCTCTTAGTGTGGCCTTGGCAGCGTCCCACATTGTGGCCGGAGAAACAGGAGAGTCTTTGTTGTCTTGTCTATCCATGTAGTAACCAATGTATGGAATGCTTTGTTTGATAACATGGAGGTGTTGAATTTCCAGCTCTTTGACCTTGGGATGTTTTTACAGAGGTCAAAGCGGAGGCGGACAAAGGCATGATCTGAAAGTGGCAGAATTCATGAAATTCTTTGGGATACAAATGTAATCCAAACGAGAGTAGGTGATATGGACATTAGAGTAGTATGTATAGTCCATAGATTAGCTATTAGTCTCTCTCCAGATATCTATCAGTCCCATCTCTTTAGTAAGAGAGTTCAACATCTTTGCCCATCTAGGGTTTGTGGTGGGGACTTGAGATGATTTGTCCAGAGTTGAGTTGATAGTATATGATATATATATATATATATATATATATATATATATATATATATATATAGTATATGATGATAGTAGTTTAGTACAATTAAAATATAACTCCAAAGGAAACACAATGCTCATTGAACAGGGTTATCATTTTCAACATTAAAAACAGGATTATCCGTGTTGGGGGCATATATATTTAAGATAGTAATTAGTTGCCCATACAGTGACCCAGTTATCAGAATAAATCTCCCCTCTGGTTCAGATAAGTTTTTGTCAATAATGAATGGAACATGCTTATGGATAAGTATGGCTGTGCCTCTACTGTTAGATTTGAAAGATAAGAAATACACCTGTCCCAGTCAAGCTCTGCAGAGTTTAGCATGTTCTGCATCACAGAGGTGTGTCTCTTGTAATAGCGCAATGTCTGCTTTTTCCTTTTTGAGAGCACATTTTCTGCATTATTGTAGATTTAAGGTACTAGTCAACGTAATCGAACTCTAGTGCAAGTCATCTCTGGGGATAGGTGGATAATAGTTATATGCGATCACATAAAATAAAAAGAAACGGTGTACATAAAATAACAATCTCTGAACACCCCAGCCGAGTTCCCAAACAACTCGACATATCCTGTTGGATCTGCTAACCCCACGCTCAGTCACAATTCTGTGTTCCGAAAAACGGGAACAGTTCGCATCGCACAACGGCTCCCGAGAGAGAGAGAAAAAAAAATGCCTCATCCTCTCCGCCCCGCATTAAGTGGCAACGTAGCCCCCGTCCAGACCACAGTAAAAAAGAGAGGGAGAAATTAAGTAAATAAAATCAATAATCCAGCCTACAAATACATAGCCCAAAGGACATAGGCCTAATTATTTGGACTAAATAAAACAGAAATGAGGGAGCAAATCCCTAAGAGGGATCTATAGGATAAATTGTTATTATTAAAATGAAATATCAACAGGATAAGGTGGTCAGAAGCATAAAATTGACACACTGAGCCTCTCGTTAGGTCTGTAGATGTGTTGTAATGGTGGCCTATTTGAAAATGATAAATACAAATAAAAAAGTCTACAGGCCTAATATAAATTGACAGTATCTGATCACTTTGTCTGCCAATTAGCCTATATGTTCTACAGACAATATAACAGGGTGTAAATTGTTCATTTTCTCACTTGGGTAAAAGGGGAAATAAAAGTAGGTAAAACATTAGTAGGCCTAGGTTTGGCTATAGGGCCTATACCTCTCGCAGCTAAAAGAAAATAAATAAAAAATAGACAGCTGTAATGACATTTAGCGGGGCAGATGGGTCATTGGATGGCAGCTATATGTTGTCTTACTTATATTAGTAATAACAGTAATCGCTTTTAGTCTATGGTCCATTTCTCAGTGGCCAGGATTGTCCTTCAAAAAACGTTTGCCTCTTTGGGAGTTTTGAAGTGTCGCAGGGCTCCTTGGTGAAGAATCCTGAGCTCGTTTGGGTATTTGAATCCCCTGAAGATGCCTCGGTCAATTAAGTATTTCTTCACCTCGTCAAACTCTCGCCGCTTTCGGCGTATTCCAGCTGACAGGTCCTGGTTTAAAGTGAGTTAGGCGTTTCCCACTGTAATGGTGTTGATTTTCGCTGCCTGTAGGACTCGTTCCTTGTCGGTGAATCTCAGGAAACGTATGGGGATTGGGCGCGGTGGTTGTCTGGCTGCTGGTAGGGGCCACAGTGCTCGGTGAGCTCTCTCGAGTTCTATGGGCCTGTCGGTGGACAGGTGGAGCCACTCAGGGAGTTTGTCTTGCAGGTAGCGGATCAGTGGCATGTTTCCCTGTTCTTTTTTGGCCAGATTTAATAGAACACAGTTATTCCTTCGCCCCCTATTTTCCAGGTCCTTCGTTTTCTCTTCCAGATGCTCTATTTTCTTTTTAGCAGATGCTATTGTTTTCATGGCGTCTGCCAGTGAGTTTTCCATGGATAGGATTTTCCCCTTTACCTTTGTAAGGCAAGGCATTTTCCAGGGTTGTCACCTTGCCCTCTATCGCACTGAGCTGAGATTTAATGCCATCTAGTTTGATGTTGAGTTCGTAGAAATTCTACGAACAATAAGGAGTCCTGCGTCTTGTGACCGTAGCGTACGTGTAGGTATGTACGGCAGGACCAAATTGGCAAAATAGGTAGGAGCAAGTCCATGTAATGCTTTGTTGGTTAGCAGTAAAACCTGGAAATCAGCCCTAGCCTTAACAGGAAGCCAGGCTACAGTAGAGAGGCTAGCACTGGAGTAATATGATATAATTTTTGGGTTCTAGTCAAGATTCTAGCAGCCGTATTTAGCACTAGCTGAAGTTTATTTAGTGCCTTATCCGGGTAGCCAGAGAGTAGTCTGCTTTGCAGTATTCTAACCTTGAAGTGACAAAAGCATGCATTACGTTTTCTGCATCATTTGTGGACAAATATGTTCTGATTGTTGCAATGTTAAGAAGATGGAAAAAGGCTGCTCTTGAAATGTTTTTTATATGTTCGTCAAAAGAGAGATCAAGGTCCAAAGTAATGTCGAGGTCCTTCACAGGTTTATTTGAGATGACTGTACAACCATCGAGATTCATTGTCAGATCCGACAGCAGATCTTTGTTTCTTGGGGACTAGAACTAGCATCTGTGTTTTGTCCGAGTTTAAAAGTAAAACATTTGCCACCATACACTTCCTTATTTCTGAAACACAGGCTTCCAGGGTAGGCAATTTTGGAGCCTCACCATGTTTCATCAAAATGTACAGATGTGTGTCGTCTGCATAGCAGTGAAAGTTGTCATTTTTTCCGAATGACATCACCAAAGGTAGAATATATAGTGAAAACAATAGTGGTCCTAAAACGGAACCTTGAGGAACACCGAAACTTACCATTGATCTGTCAGAGGACAAACCATCCACAGAGACAAACTGATATCTTAACATAAAATATAAGATCTATACCAGGCAAGAATTTGTCCACGTAGACCTATCTGCATATTTCAAGACATGGCATATGAGGGTGCAGTGAGATACCCGATGGGTTGGACCTATTACGGTTTCCAATCTCTCCAAAAGAATGTGGTGATCAATGGTGTCAAAAGCTCCACTAAGGTCTAGGAGCACGAGAACAGACACAGAGCCTTGGTCTGAGAGTGCAGTCTCAGTACTATGATGGGGTCTAAAACCAGACTGGAGCGTTTCGTATACATTATTTGTCATCAGGAAGGCAGTGAGTTGAGAATGGGAGTTTCGATATAGGCCGATTATTTACAGAAGTTTACATACACTCAATTAGTATTTCGTAGCATTGCCTTTCAATTGTTTAACTTGGGTCAAGCCTATCAGAAGCTTCTAAAGCCATGACATCATTTTCTGGAATTTTCCAAGCTGTGTAATGGCACAGTCAACTGAAATTGTGATGCAGTGAATTATAAATGAAATAATCTGTCTGTAAACAATTGTTGGAAAAATTACTTGTGTCATGCTCAAAGTAGATGTCCTAACCAACTTGCCAAAACTATAGTTTGTTAACAAGACATTTGTGGAGTGGTTGAAAAACGAGTTTTAATGATTCCAACCTAAGTGTATGTAAACGTCCAACTTCAACTGTTTATTTATATATATATATATATATATATATATATATATATATATATATATGAAGGACGACAGCCCGTCTATATATATATATATATATATATATATATATATATATATATATATATATATATGAAGGACACAGCCCGTCTATATATATATATATATATATATATATATATATATATATATATATATATATATATATATATATATATATATATATACATACAGTGGGGGAAAAAAGTATTTAGTCAGCCACCAATTGTGCAAGTTCTCCCACTTAAAAAGATGAGAGAGGCCTGTAATTTTCATCATAGGTACACGTCAACTATGACAGACAAAATGAGGAGAAAAAAATCCAGAAAATCACATTGTATGATTTTTAATGAATTTATTAGCAAATTATGGTGGAAAATAAGTATTTGGTCAATAACAAAAGTTTCTGAATACTTTGTTATATACCCTTTGTTGGCAATGACACAGGTCAAACGTTTTCTGTAAGTCTTCACAAGGTTTTCACACACTGTTGCTGGTATTTTGCCCCATTCCTCCATGCAGATCTCCTCTAGAGCAGTGATGTTTTGGGGCTGTCTCTGGGCAACACGGACTTTCAACTCCCTCCAAAGATTTTCTATGGGGTTGAGATCTGGAGACTGGCTAGGCCACTCCAGGACCTTGAAATGCTTCTTACGAAGCCACTCCTTCGTTGCCCGGGCGGTGTGTTTGGGATCATTGTCATGCTGAAAGACCCAGCCACGTTTCATCTTCAATGCCCTTGCTGATGGAAGGAGGTTTTCACTCAAAATCTCACGATACATGGCCCCATTCATTCTTTCCTTTACACGGATCAGTCGTCCCTGGTCCCTATGCAGAAAAACAGCCCCAAAGCATGATGTTTCCACCCCCCATGCTTCACAGTAGGTATGGTGTTCTTTGGATGCAACTCAGCATTATTTGTCCTCCAAACACGACGAGTTGAGTTTTTACCAAAAAGTTCTATTTTGGTTTCATCTGACCATATGACATTCTCCCAATCCTCTTCTGGATCATCCAAATGCACTCTAGCAAACTTCAGACGGGCCTGGACATGTACTGGCTTAAGCAGGGGGACACGTCTGGCACTGCAGGATTTGAGTCCCTGGCGGCGTAGTGTGTTACTGATGGTAGGCTTTGTTACTTTGGTCCCAGCTCTCTGCAGGTCATTCACTAGGTCCCCCCGTGTGGTTCTGGGAATTTTGCTCACCGTTCTTGTAATCATTTTGACCCCACAGGGTGAGATCTTGCGTGGAGCCCCAGATCGAGGGAGATTAGGCTATAACTAGCAATGCAAATGGATTTCTTCGATAATATTACTACACAGATCATACACGTGATGTTAGCTAGCGAGCCAACCACCTAATGTCAGCTAGCTAACTAACAGTACACTTTAACTTGGGGTCTTTTTTTAAGACATGTAGCTAGGTAGATAGCTAAAGAATAAACCATAATCCCAATCCATAGAGTACAAGCAATACAAACGGATTGTCATAGCTAGCTAAAGTTAACCAAATAGGTTCAATGTTAGCTGGTTAGCTAGCTAACATTAGGCTATAAATAGCAATGCAAATGGCTTTCTGAGATAATATTACTACACAGATCACACACGTAATGTTAGGTAGAGAGCCAGCCTCCTAACGTTAGCTAGCTAGCTAACAGTAAGCTTTAACTTGCAATGAAAACAACTTTCTGACAAAATTTGAAACGTATAGTATCTGAAAATGTAGCTGGACACTACCCGTATACATGGATGAAGGCTTCACGGCAGACTGCAACCCCGTTCATTAAATAAGACGTCCTGTGTCGTTTCTGTTTTGTTTGTACAGCTTGCTTAGCCCATTGTATCAAGTCACTCTGGTTCACACTGACCGTGTGCAATGCCATAAGAATCGTCCTCCTGAAAGTAGTCCATCACAACTTTTTCCCACTGACCTTTGTCGATAGCGCCTGATAAATTCAGGGCAGCAATGTTGTTGAGCAGTAGCAACACATTTGCAGTTCTCCATGGCTAACGCTATATATTTTGAAAAAAACTGCAGTAGAATGGTTTACACATAACGAGCAGCTCATTTTATAGACAGAAGAAGCTACTCTTCTCTCGGCATGTCCAGCCCATTCATTATCTCAGCCAATCATGACTAGCGGTTCCTGTCTTTTTCTGTGGCTAAACCAACTAGGCTCGTAATTTAACAACTTTATTCGTATTTACAGATGACATACAAGTTTGTTATTAAGGAACATGAAAGTTAAAATGTTCCAGAATGCATTTCTGCCAAAAAACACATTTTGATTAAAAGATAATAATAATACGTGTTCAAATGCCTCTCCTGTGAAGTCGTGACTTGCGACATATGCCTAGTTTCCTGAAATGAGTCACATATGTACATAGCTACCTCAATTACCCCATACCCCTGCACATCAACTCGGTACTGGTACTCCCTGCATATAGCCATGTTATTTTTACTTGTAATTGTTATTCGTTATTCACTGTGTATTTATCCCTCGTGTCACTATTTATTTATTTTTTTTATCTTTTTTTTCTTTAACTCTGCATTGTTGGAAAATGACCTGTAAGTAAGCATTTCACTGTTAGTCTACACCGGTTGTTTACGGAGTATGTGACCAATACAATTTGATTTGATTCTGAATTTAGAAAATTCTGATTTAGAGAAGTGCTCATATAGTCAGTCTCATGGATTTGATGGAGAACGGGAGAGTGCAAAATACCAATAAAACCAATAAAAAGTTATTTCACACGTTTTACAATAACAACAACGCAGCCCATATTGTAGTATGTATTCACAGTACAAATATGTAACAAAATCCTATTGAAAAGACACATTCCAGCCTTGCTGCTGCTATGTCTGTGGTGGGGGTATGTTGGTGGGTTAGTGGGTCAGGGGGTGGGTGAGCCTTACACACATTAACACACACACACGCACGCACGCACGCACGCACGCACGCACACACACACACACACACACACACACACACACACACACACACACACACACACACACACACACACACACACACACACACACACACACACACACACACACACACACACACACACACACACACACACACACACACACACACACACACACACACACACACACACACACACACACACACACACACACACACACACACACACACACACACACACACACACACACACAGAGCCACTCCATGTCCGTGGTATAACAGACCCTGGTGTTTGTGGAATGCGGCGCCATGTTCCCTCAATCACTGAGACGATCTGACACCATAGTGCCTGCACCGTTCAACCCTAATCTGGACATCAGTGTGAAGCAAAGCACAGCGCTGAGATCTCATGGACACAGGCAGATCTCATGTACTACACACACACACACACACACACACACACACACACACTGCTCTGCATGATACTGCCCGGAAGACATGAAACTGCCCTTACTGCATGTTAATGTCCTGAACACAATTTTGGGGGACTGGGGTGATACTGAGATTCCTGTAATAATAATAATATAATATGCCATTTAGCAGACGCTCTTATCCAAAGCGACTTACAGTCATGTGTGCATACATTTTTACATATGGGTGGTCCCGGGGATCGAACCCACTAACCTGGCGTTACAAGCGCCATGCTCTACCAGGGGGTGGATCGTCCCGTGGTTCCTGACTGCTGGCAGCATGGCATTCTCAAAATACCCAAATAGACAGTAGAAGGGGGGGGTACATGGTGACAAGATGAGACGGAGAAAAAGGGAGAAAGTGACCAGTAGACAGAGAAAATGAGAGGGAGAGAGAGGGAGGAGGGGGCCGAAAGAGAGAGGGAAAGCAAGAGAGAGATCCTACAGGACCATGGTACTGACAGTGGCTTGTTCAAATCAGAGTTGTTGTTGGAGTTATGTAGATGTAATCTTCTCTGATAGGCAGTACAGGCTTCCTGTCTGTCTGTCTGTCTGTCTGTCTGTCTGTCTGTCTGTCTGTCTGTCTGTTGTGTGTCTGAGAGAGGGAGGACTTTGCAGCAATACAGCTAATAGGCACAGAACGGACCAGTAAGAGCATGTGTGTGTACGCGTCAGTGTGTGCGTGTGTGTATACGTGCGTGGGTGTGTACGTGCGTTTAAGCGAGTGTGTATGTACGTGTCCATACGCGTGTTTGTGGATTTGAACCCCTTGTCGAAATCCTGCATGATTCATGAAAGGGGAACAAAGGGAAGTTTTTCCTTTTCTTTAGCTGCAAGGGCAGGCCTGCAAAGAGAGGAAAGACGGATGGATCTTCTCCAAATGCCACCGTGGGTGCACTAATGCCTGCTTTGTTCGTCCAAGGCTAATTCTATTATGGTAATCAGGGATGAATCCAAGCATTCTTTCCCTTCTCGCTACTCTTCCCAGATAAAGTCTCCAGTTATCCCTGTTGGTCAATGCTTCTGGCTGGTGATGTCACAACACGGCTCAACTCTGGGTGTGTTTACATCAGGGATCTTTTTCAGTTCACCTACCCGGGGCAATTGATCAGTTTAGTAAGGTCCGCTCACACACACAATTATTTATTTTATTATTATAATAATACAATTATATTCACAGTGACTTCAGAAAGTATTCACACCCCTTTACTTTTCCCCAAAGATGTGTTACAAAGTTGGATTACAATGTATTTAACTGTCATTTTTTGTCAACTATCTACACAAAATAATCTGTCAAAGTGGAAGAAAAAATCTAACATTTGTGACTCATTTCAGGAAACTAGGCGTATGTCGTGCGTCACTACTTCACAGGAGAGCCATTTGAATGTAAAATTATATATATATATATATATATATATATATATATATATATATATATATATATGATATATATAGATATATATAGATATATATATATATATATATATATATATATATATATATTCAAAATGCGAACATGTGAACTTTCATGTGCCTTAATAACACACTTGTATGCCATCTGTAAATACTAATACAATTGTTAAATTACGAGCATAGCTGGTTTAGCCACAGAAAAAGACAGGAAACTTCACACTAGCCATGATTGGCTGAGATAATGGGTGGGCTGGACTTGCCGAGAGATGAGTTCGGATTGGTCTGCCATGTAACACGCTTCTGTCTATAATATGAGCTGGTCAGTATGTGTAGGTAATCCTTTATAACGCAGCTTTTTTGAAAGATATCACGTAGTAGAACTGCAAAAGTGTTGCTCTCCACTTTCTGGAGGACCAAGTTTTGAAATCAGTGGAATGCACGGTGGAATTAGAGTATTTACTTATTTCACCTTTATTTAACCAGGTAATCCAGTTGAGAACAAGTTCTCATTTACAACTGCGACCTGGCCAAGATAAAGCAAAGCAGTGTGATAAAAAAACAACAACACAGTTACATATGGGGTAAACAAAACATAAAGTCAAAAATACAACAGAAAATATATATACAGTGTGTGCAAATGTAGTAAGTTATGGAGGTAAGGCAATAAGTAGGCCATAGTGTAAAATAATTACAATTTAGTATTAACACTGGAATGATAGATGTGCAAATAGAGATACAGGGGTGCAAATGAGCAAAATAAATAACAATATGGGGATGAGGTAGTTGGGTGGGCTAATTTCAGATGGGCTGTGTACAGGTGCAGTGATCGGTAAGGTGCTTGACAACTGATGCTTAAAGTTAGTGAGGGAGATAAGAGTCTCCAGCTTCAGAGATTTTTGCAGTTTGTTCCAGTCATTGGCAGCAGAGAACTGGAAGGAATGGCGGCCAAAGGAGGTGTTGGCTTTGGGGATGACCAGTGAGATATACCTGCTGGAGTGTATACTACGGGTGGGTGTTGCTATGGTGACCAATGAGCTAAGATAAGGCGGGGATTTGCCTAGCAGTGATTTATAGATGACCTGGAGCCAGTGGGTTTGGCGACGAATATGTAGTGAGGAACAGCCAACAAGAGCATACAGGTCACAGTGGTGGGTAGTATATGGGGCTTTGGTGACAAAAACGAATGGCACTGTGATAGCCTACATCCAATTTGCTGAGTAGAGTGTTGGAGGCTATTTTGTAAATGACATCGCCGAAGTCAAGGATCGGTAGGATAGTCAGTTTAACGAGGGCATGTTTGGCAGCATGAGTGAAGGAGGCTTTGTTGCGAAATAGGAAGCTGATTCTAGATTTAAATTTGGATTGGAGATGCTTAATGTGGGGCGGCAGGTAGCTTAGTGGTTAAGAGTGTTGTGCCAGTAACCGAAAGGTCGCTGGTTCTAATCCCCGAGCCGACTAGGTGAAAAATCTGCCGATGTACTCTTGAGCAAGGCACTTAACCCTAATTGCTCCTGTAAGTCGCTCTGGATAAGAGCGTCTGCTAAATGACAAAAAATTTTTTTTAATGTAATGTGAGTCTGGAAGGATAGTTTACAGTCTAACCAGACACCTAGGTATTTGTAGTTGTCCACGTACTCTAGGTCAGACCCGCCGAGAGTAGTGATTCTAGTCGGGTGGGCGGGTGCCAGCAGCGTTAGTTTTACTAGTGTTTAAGAGCAGTTGGAGGCTACGGAAGGAGTGTTGTATGGCATTGAAGCTCGTTTGGAGGTTTGTTAACACAGTGTCCAATGAAGGGCCAGATGTATACAAAATGGTGTCGTCTG
Organism: Coregonus clupeaformis; assembly: GCF_020615455.1. Classification (NCBI taxonomy): domain Eukaryota; kingdom Metazoa; phylum Chordata; class Actinopteri; order Salmoniformes; family Salmonidae; genus Coregonus; species Coregonus clupeaformis. The sequence goes on from NC_059228.1 coordinate 2,624,027, forward strand.
CGTAGAGGTGGATCTGAGAGTCACCAGCAGCAAGAGCGACATCATTGATATACACATACAGTATGACAGCTAAGGAGATGGAGAAAATTCTGGCGTTTGATGCTAATATGCAGACGAAGTTGAAGAGAATGCTGTTGTATAAAACACCTCCGGATTACATCTTCAAACTCAGGGCAACCATGGCATCCGTGACAGAGAGGGAGAAGCGTCCATCCATGTATACGGGTAAGAGAGTCTAGCTAGCTACATTTTCAGATATTACACGTTTCTAATTTGGTCAGAAAGTCGTTTTCATTTCAAGTTAAAGCTTACTGTTAGCTAGCAAGCTAACGTTAGCTGGCTGGATCGCAAGCTAACGTTACATGTATGATCTGTGTAGTAATATTATTCATATCTCAGAGCCATTTGCATTGCTAGTTATAGCCTAATGTTAGCTAGCTAACATTGAATCTGGTTGGTTAGCTACCTGCAGATTCATGCAGAGTAGTAACGTTACGAGTTGGGATTATGGTTAATTGATTAGCTAGCTAGCTACATGTCTAAACAAAAGACTCCACTCTGCAAGTAACCATTTCAATAGAATGTTAATGATGTCACTGCGACAACTGTCGATAGACGTAGCTGGTAAATTCGCTCTGGCTATCTACTCTGATTTCAGAGCACTCTCGTCTAGAGCGCAGAATAACTGACGAATTTACGAATGCTCAACACCCGTTGAATATGGCCGGTGTCAGTAAACGTTGGCAAAAAAGCTTAATGAAATTTTTGCCAGCAGCACAGTTGCAGTCACCAACGCTCTGGATAACATAAAAACAGCCTAACCAGCTCTGCTAGCGCAAGGAAAATGGTAAATTCCCTCATTTGTGTCTGGGAGTAGCTAGCAAGCTAGCCAACGTTAGCCAGTTAGCTTGGGTGCTTGACTGCTGTTGTTAGGTCGGAACGCTCAGATCAACCCTACTCCTCGGCCAGAGCGTCCAGTGTGCGCTCTGAACGCTCCGAGAGCGAAACGCTTTGAATTTACGAACTGACAATCTGACAACGCTCGGAGTTTACGATCGCCCAGAGCGCACTCTGAGCACACTGGCACTCCAGATTGAATTTACGAACACACCCGTAGTATAAACCAGCCTTTAGTCTTGAAATCTTTGGTTGTTTAGTACATGGCCTCACATGTGAATCCTTAAAGAGCTGGATGGGGCTAAAGCTTAAGAGGGTGTGAATGATGCTGAATGGGTGTAGACAAAGAAGAGCTCTCCAGTAGGTGTACCAAAACATTACGTTTTTTTAAAACGTTTTCTCAAAAGTGAGGCTACAAGTTTATCAACTTTCAAAGCAGAATTACTTTCCAATTGTTCCTCAAATGTGGTGTATGATATACCATTTTATAGCTCTGAGTCTCTACTTTTATCCAATGTAAAAAACACAATTTCAAATTTTGCTACATAAGACCGAATCGAGCCGTTCGGTCACATTTGTAAAAAATATGTACTGTATATACAGTACTAGTCAAAAGTTTGGACACACCTACTCATTCAAGGGTTTTTCTTTATTTTTACTATTTTCTACATTGTAGAATATAAGTGAATACATCACAACTATGAAATAACAAATATGGAATCATGTAGTAACCAAAAAAGTGTTAAACAAATCAAAATATTTTATATTTGAGATTCTTCAAACAGCCACCCTTTGCCTGGATGATAGCTTTGCACACGCTTGGCATTCTCTCAACCAGCTTCACCTGGAATGCTTTTCCAACAGTCTTGAAGTAGTTCCAACATATGCTGAGCACTTGTTGGCTGCTTTTCCTTCACTCTGCAGTCCGACTCATCGCAAACCATCTCAATTGGGTTAAGGTTGGGGGATTGTGGAGGCCAGGTCATCTGATGCAGCACTCCATCACTTTCCTTCTTGGTAAAATAGTCCTTACACAGCCTAGAGGTGTGTTGGGTCCTTTCCTGTTGAAAAACAAATGATAGTCCCACTAAGCCCAAACCAGATGGGATGGCATTTCGATGCAGAATGCTGTGGTAGCCATGCTGGTTAAGTGTGCCTTGAATTCTAAATAAATCACAGACAGTGTCACCAGCAAAGCACCCCCACACCATAACACCTCCTCCTCCATGCTTCACGGTGTAACAACATATGCAGAGATCATCCGTTCACCCACACCGCGTCTCACAAAGACACGGCGGTTGGAACCAAAAATCTCAAATTTGGACTCCAGACCAAAGGACAAATTTCCACCATTCTAATGTCCATTGCTTGTGTTTCTTGGCCTTAGCAGGTCTCTTCTTATTATTGGCGTCCTTTAGTAGTGGTTTCATTGCAGCAATTCGACCATGAAGGCCTGATTCACACAGTCCCCTCTGAACAGTTTATGTTGAGATGTGTCTGTGACTTGAACTCTGTTAAGCATTTATTTGGGCTGCAATTTGGGCTGCAAGTTACCTGAGGCAGGTAACTCTAATGAACTTATCCTTTGCAGCAGAGGTAACTTTGGGGCTTCCATTCCTGTGGCGGTCCTCATGAGAGCCAGTTCCATCATAACGCTTGATGGTTTTTACGACTGCACTTGAAGAAACTTTCACATTTCTTGGAATGTTCCGGATTGACTGACCTTCATGTCTTAAAGTAATGATGGCTGGTGTTCCCACATGGTTCAAGATGTACCCAAGAAAGCAAAGGTAACTGAACTAAATGACTATCGCCCCATAGCACTCACCTCTGTCATCATGAAGTGCTTTGAGAGACTAGTCAAGGATCATATCACCTCTACCTTACCTGTCACCCTAGACCCACTTCAATTTGCTTACCGCCCCAATAGATCCACAGACGATGCAATCTCCATCACACTGCACACTGCCCTATCCCATCTGGACAAGAGGAATACTTATGTAAGAATGCTGTTCATTGACTATAGCTCAGCATTCAACACCATAGTACCCTCTAAGCTCATCATTAAGCTTGAGGCCCTGGGTCTGAACCCCGCCCTGTGCAACTGGGTCCTGGACTTCCTGACGGGCCGCCCCCAGGTGGTGAAGGTAGGAAACAACATCTCCACTTCGCTGATCCTCAACACTGGGGCCCCACAAGGGTGTGTGCTCAGCCCCCTCCTGTACTCCCTGTTCACCCATGACTGCGTGGCCAAGCAAGCCTCCAACTCAATCATCAAGTTTGCAGACAACACAACAGTAGTAGGCTTGATTACCAACAATGACAAGACCACCTACAGGGAGGAGGTGAGGGCTCTGGGAGTGTGGTGCCAGGAAAATAACCTCTCACTCAATGTCAACAAAACAAAGGAGATGATCGTGGACTTCAGGAAACAGCAGAGGGTGCTCCCCCCTATCCACATCGACGGGACCGCAGTGGAGAAGGTGGATAGCTTCAAGTCCCTTGCCGTACATATCACTGACAAACTGAAATGGTCCACTCACGCAGACAGTGTGGTGAAGAAGGCGCAACAGAGCCTCTTCAACCTCAGGAGGCTAAAACCTTCACAAACTTTTACAGATGCACAATTGAGAGCATCCTGTCGGGCTGTATCACTGCCTGGTACGGCAACTGCACCGCCCGCAACCGCCGGGCTCTCTAGAGGGTGGTGCGGTCTGCCGAACGCATTACCGGGGGCAAACTGCCTGCCCTCCAAGACACCTACAGCACCCGATGTCACAGGATGGCCAAAAAAGATCATCAAGGACATCAACCACCCATGCCACTGCCTGTTCACCCCGCTATCATCCAGAAGGCGAGCTCAGTACAAGTGCATCAAAGCTGGGACCGAGAGAATGAAAAACAGCTTATATCTCAAGGCTATCAGACTGTTAAATAACCATCACTAGCACATTAGAGGCTGCTGCTGCCTATTGAAATCACTGGCCACTTTAAGAAATGGAACACTAGTCACTTTAATAATGTTTTCATATCTTGCACTACTCATCTCATGTATATACTGTACACTATTCTATAATATTCTACTGTATCTTAGTCCATGCCGCTCTGTCATTGCTTGTCCATATATGTATATACTCTTAAATTCCATTCCTTACCAGATTTGTGTGTATAGGGTATATGTTGTGAAATTGTTCGATATTACTTACATTTACATTTACATTTACGTCATGTTTATTTTTATTTTTGGGGGTTGGGGTAAGGGGGGGGGGTAGAAGGATTACTTTATCCTATCCCAGGTATTCCTTAAAGAGGTGGGGTTTCAAATGTCTCCGGAAGGTGGTGAGTGACTACGCTGTCCTGGCGTCGTGAGGGAGCTTGTTCCACCATTGGGGTGCCAGAGCAGCGAACAGTTTTGACTGGGCTGAGCGGGAACTATGCTTCCGCAGAGGTAGGGGAGCCAGCAGGCCAGAGGTGGATGAACGCAATGCCCTCGTTTGGGTGTAGGGACTGATCAGAGCCTGAAGGTACGGAGGTGCCGTTCCCCTCACAGCTCCGTAGGCAAGCACCATGGTCTTGTAGCAGATGCGAGCTTCAACTGGAAGCCAGTGGAGTGTGCGGAGGAGCGGGGTGACGTGAGAGAACTTGGGAAGGTTGAACACCAGACGGGCTGCGGCATTCTGGATGAGTTGTAGGGGTTTAATGGCACAGGCAGGGAGCCCAGCCAACAGCGAGTTGCAGTAATCCAGACGGGAGATGACTAGTGCCTGGATTAGGACCTGTGCCGCCTCCTGTGTAAGGCAGGGTCGTACTCTCCGAATGTTGAAGAGCATGAACCTACAGGATCGGGTCACCGCCTTCATGTTAGCGGAGAACAACAGGGTGTTGTCCAGGGTCACGCCAAGGCTCTCCGCACTCTGGGAAGAGGACACAACGGAGTTGTCAACCGTGATGGCGAGATCATGGAACAGGCAGTCCTTCCCCGGGAGGAAGAGCAGCTCCGTCTTGCCAAGGTTCAGCTTGAGGTGGTGATCCGTCATCCATACTGATATGTCTGCCAGACATGCAGAGATGCGATTCGCCACCTACTTGTTAGATATTACTGCACTGTCGGAGCTAGAAGCACAAGCATTTCGCTACACCCGCAATAACATCTGCTAAACACGTGTATGTGACAAATAACATTTGATTTGATTTGACTGTCGTTTCTCTTAGGTTATTTGAGCTGTTCTTGCCATAATATGGACTTGGTCTTTTACCAATTAGGGCTATCTTCTGTATAACGCCCCCTACCTTGTCACAACACAACTGATTGACTCAGCTACCCCCTAAAAAAAAAAAACACTATTATCTTGACACGTTTACGTTTTTGTCACTCAGCAGACGCTCTTATCCAGAACGACTTACAGTAGTGAGTGCATACATTTTCGTACTGGTCCCCTGTGGGAATCCAACCAAAAACCATGGTATTGCAGGTGCCATGCACTACCAACTGAGCCACACGAGACCCTTGAGTCAATCAATACATGTTAGAATCACCTTTGGCAGGTATTACAGTAGTGAGTCTTTCTGGGTAAATCTCTAAGAGCTTTGCACACCTGGATTGTACAATATTTGCACATTATTCTTTTTAAAATTCTTCAAGCTCTGTCAAGTTGATTGTTGATGATTGCTAGGCAGCCATTTTCACGTCTTACCATAGATTTTCAAGCCAATTTAAGTCAAACTGTAACTAGTCCACTCAGGAACATTCAATGTTGTTGTGGTAAGCAACTCCAGTGTAGATTTGGCCAAGTGTTTAGATTATTGTCCTGCTGAAAGGTGGATTTGTCTCCCAATGTCTGTTGGAAAGCAGACTGAACCAGGTTTGCTGCTAGGATTTTGCCTGTGCTTAGCTCTATTCCATTTATTTTTATCATAAATAACTCCCTTGCTGATGACAAGCATACCCATAACATGATGCTTGAAATATTGAGAGTGGTACTCAGTGATGTGTTGGATTTCCCCAAACATAACACTTTCTATTCAGGACATAAACAAAAACAAATGTTTTTTGTAGGAACAGTTAAGGGATGACAAATATGAATGATTAAATTGGATCAGATTACATTAGTCTCCCGAGTGGCGCAGTGGTCTAAGGAACTGCATCGCAGTGCTAGCTGTGCCACTAGAGATCCTGGTTCGAATCCAGGCTCTGTTATAGCCGGCCGTGACCGGGAGACCCATGGGGCGGCGCACAATTGGCCCAGCGTCATCCAGGGTATGGGAGGGAATGGCCGGCAGGGATGTACAGTGGGGAAAAAAAGTATTTAGTCAGCCACCAATTGTGCAAGTTCTCCCACTTAAAAATATGAGAGAGGCCTGTAATTTTCAACATAGGTACACGTCAACTATGACAGACAAATTGAGAAAAAAAATTCAGGAAAATCACATTGTAGGATTTTTTATGAATTTATTTGCAAATTATGGTGGAAAATAAGTATTTGGTCACCTACAAACAAGCAAGATTTCTGGCTCTCACAGACCTGTAACTTCTTCTTTAAGAGGCTCCTCTGTCCTCCACTCATTACCTGTATTAATGGCACCTGTTTGAACTTGTTATCAGTATAAAAGACACCTGTCCACAACCTCAAACAGTCACACTCCAAACTCCACTATGGTCAAGACCAAAGAGCTGTCAAAGGACACCAGAAACAAAATTGTAGACCTGCACCAGGCTGGGAAGACTGAATCTGCAATAGGTAAGCAGCTTGGTTTGAAGAAATCAACTGTGGGAGCAATTATTAGGAAATGGAAGACATACAAGGCCACTGATAATCTCCCTCGATCTGGGGCTCCACGCAAGATCTCACCCCGTGGGGTCAAAATGATCACAAGAACGGTGAGCAAAAATCCCAGGGGACCTAGTGAATGACCTGCAGAGAGCTGAGACCAAAGTAACAAAGCCTACCATCAGTAACACACTACGCCGCCAGGGACTCAAACTGCTTAAACCAGTACATGTCCAGGCCCGTCTGAAGTTTGCTAGAGTGCATTTGGATGATCCAGAAGAGGATTGGGAGAATATCATATGGTCAGATGAAACCAAAATATAACTTTTTGTTAAAAACTCAACTCGTCGTGTTTGGAGGACAAAGAATGCTGAGTTGCATCCAAAGAACACCATACCTACTGTGAAGCATGGGGGTGGAAACATCATGCTTTGGGGCTGTTTTTCTGCAAAGGGACCAGGACGACTGATCCGTGTAAAGGAAAGAATGAATGGGGCCATGTATCGTGAGATTTTGAGTGAAAACCTCCTTTCATCAGCAAGGGCATTGAAAATGAAATGTGGCTGGGTCTGTCAGCATGACAATGATCCCAAACACACCGCCCGGGCAACGAAGGAGTGGCTTCGTAAGAAGCATTTCAAGGTCCTGGAGTGGCCTAGCCAGTCTCCAGATCTCAACCCCAGATCTCAACCCCATAGAAATTCTTTGGAGGGAGTTGAAAGTCCGTGTTGCCCAGCGACAGCCCCAAAACATCACTGCTCTAGAGGAGATCTGCATGGAGGAATGGGCCAAAATACCAGCAACAGTGTTTGAAAACCTTGTGAAGACTTACAGAAAATGTTTGACCTGTATCATTGCCAACAAAGGGTATATAACAAAGTATTGAGAAACTTTTGTTATTGACCAAATACTTATTTTCCACCATAATTTGCAAATAAATTCATAAAAAATCCTACAATGTGATTTTCTGGATTTTTTTTCCTCATTTTGTCTGTCATAGTTGACGTCTACCTATGATGAAAATTACAGGCCTCTCTCATCTTTTTAAGTGGGAGAACTTGCACAATTGGTGGCTGACTAAATACTTTTTTCCCCCACTGTAGCTCAGTTGTTAGAGCATCGCGTTTGCAACGCCAGGGTTGTGGGTTTGATTCCCATGAGGGGCCAGTATGAAAAATAAATAATGTATGCACTCACTAACTGTAAGTCGCTCTGGATAAGAGCATCTGCTAAATGACTAAAATGTAAATGTAAATTACCTTTATTGTCCACATACATGGAAATAGATTTTGTTCAGGTCAGCACATCACAATTATAAAAACAATTTATCCATGTGATCACTTTGACCATTCTTTCCTCTCTTTCCTCTGTTTGCAGGCCTGGCATTGCAGCTGAAGAATGAAAATCTTTCCTTTGTTTCCCATTGGGAAGTTGGTTGGTCAGTCTTGTGCAGTGGCAGTCTGAGGGGTTTGCGAGAGGTACCAGTCTATCAGTCTGGATGAGTGCCAGCTGGCGTTGGACAGCTCACCACTGCCACCCTTGGTGACTGTGCTTGGGTCAAACCCTGCTGTCTCCTCTCCCGGGACTGGCCATCTGTCTCCTGTTGGCTGGTGCCCAATGTCACTACCCAACTGCCCCATAGCCTCAAGGTCTGGGAACAACTCCAAAATGGACTAACTCAGTGTCACCACAGTTAGTTGCATGATTGTATGCAATGAATTACACTAAAGGTATATGAAAGAGAAAACAGGCGAACGGACCAGTGATAAATCTGAAATAATGAAACAAAGCTCTAAGTGGAACCAGGAGGGGATTGTTGACCTAGCCTATGTCCCAAATTGCACCCTATTCCCTACACTGTAACGGAAAACTGTAAATTATACAGTCATTTTGGTATTATCAACAGTAAAATACTCAGAAATGTTTTACTGCAGCATACTATAAATGATAGTGCATTGTGGGAAAAGTTTGTGGGCAGGGAAAGAATTGCTGTATTTCAAATGGTACTGTAATTCCACCCCTTAGAATACAGTTCTTAAGGTATCTTTGGAGCGCCAAAAACCCTTTGATCACTAGTGGGTGCATGGTATTGTTGTTTCTGGCTCATTAACATATTTTGAGGCGTGCCTTGTAAGAGGCTATATTTTTTGCACCCGTGAGTGAGAGTGCTGTACCAATTTAATTCATATGTGCTTATAGTGCTTCATCAAATTGTAAAGGAGACAGATTGGAGTGGCAGCAAGTCTTGAACCTTAAATGGTTGAGCATTTTGCCATGTCCTTTTGGTGTGTTTTGCCCTGTAGTCACTGCCAGTATGTAAGCCTTTGTTAAGGCCTCTAGAAGTGCAAGTATGAATTCATATTTACCTAGCAGCCAACCTGCTTGCACCAATCCCTTGTAATTACAGTAAAATACTGCAAAATACAAACCACTCCGTCAATGAATTTAATTAATCCCTTCATTAATTAATTCGGATTACGGTAGCATTGACTTTTTTACAGTATAATACAGTCAATTTGATGGTATGGTACTGTGTGTCATTACACAGTACTTGCTTTGATACCATATTTATATTACAATGGGTGTACTGTAATATGAAATACAGAATTTTACTTGCCACCGAGCTGCCTGTAAACTACTGTCAAATTCACAGTAACCCCTTTACAGTGTATATAGTGCACTAGAGTTGGCTATTGGGTGTGAATGATATAATACACTAAACATTATATACTGACAAAGCACAATGCATTTTTTATTTTTTTTAAACCTTCATAATAAAGCATTGCATGCATCTATCATTGCATTTGCGTAGTGGCATAGAGTAGAGGCATTTCTAGGATTTACACACAAGTAACGTATTTCAGTAGCTTATGGTCAGAATTTTTTGGGGTCTTTTATAAATGCATTTCATGCAATTCTATATCATTTAACACTCAAATGACAGGCTACTCTGACACTAACAAACTGAGATCAATAAAAATGACCTACCCACTTGGCAAAAACTGGTTGAATCAACCTTGTTTTAACGTAAGTTATCAACGTATTGTGACGTGGAAAATACATTGGATTTAAAAAAAGTAATCAACTGTTGTTTTGAGGGTGAAATACTTGCTTTGATACCTTATTTATATTACAATAGATGTACTATAATATGAAATACAGTGTTTTACTTGCCAGCGAGCTGCATGTAAGCTACTGTCAAATTCACAGTAACCCATTTACAGTGCAGATTAGTTAAGGGTATTTTGGAAACTTGGAGCCACTCATAAGCACAGAGCTTCTTTTCACAGCTGGTTGATCCTCGCTCTGTGTGTGTGTGTGGGTGTGTGTGCGTGCGTGTGTGTGTGCGTGCGCGTGCATGCACTTGCGGGAGTGTGTGAACAATGAGAGTGGTTGTTCTTGGACTTGAGTACACTTTAAAGAGTACAACCACAATGTCAATGTTCACAAACTCTATTACGCATATGTGTGTTTAGGCAACTGACTTAATCCAAATGGCCCAAGGAATGTTATGTGGGTCGAATAGTTCCTTTAAAATGTTTTACCTGTATTGACTTTATGGGTTTACACAGTCAACTACAGAATGAGGGCCTGTGTCTGTATTGAATGCCTTTTTGGCATAAAGTTCCACTTTTATACTAATGTTTGTGATTGACAGGCTGTCATGGGAACATGTCTGTACAACTAGTGAGGCTTTAGGCCAGTACTCTGTAGTGTAATTATAAGAGCTTAGCTAACCATTTCTCCAAATGCTTTTCCAGTTTTTGAAGTCACATATATTTAATGGGCCTTGCAAAGCACGTCAACTCTTACACTGTTTCAGCTAGAAAAGCCATTCAAACTTTAAAACGTGTAGACTGGTCCGGATTGAGTTGCTTGTTTACAACGATTTGATATCTTTTTGTGTTCTTCATTTTGTCCATCTTCATTCACTTTCATGGGACTTTTTCATCAATCTAAAACTCTCCATTGTGACATTGTCACTTCCAACATTCCATTCACTATAAATGCAACAATTAAACTTTGGACACAAATCATCTACTTTGAACAATTTGCCAACAACTTAAACAAAATGTTTGTGTATGACATCTTGGTCTATTACTCAACTACTGAACACAACCACACAACTACTGTCCACAACTACTGACCACAACCACATAGCTACTGACCACAACTATAGAACCACACAACTACTGACCACAACTACTGACTAAAACCACACAACTACTGACCACAACAACGGAAAATACAACTACTGAACCACCAACTACTGACAACAACCACACAACTACAAACCAAAAACAAACAACTGCTGACCACAATTATACAACTATTGACCACACAACTACTGATCACAACTACTGACCACAACCCCACAACTACTGACCACATCTACCAACCACAACTACTGACTACAACCACACAACTACTGACTACTACTGACCACAACCATACAACCTATGAACACACATTTAATGACCACAGAACTACTGAACACAAAAACACAACTATTGACCATAACTACTGACCATGACAACTACTGACCACACAACTACTGATCACAACTACAGACCACAACCACAGACCACAACCATTCAACTTCTGACCACACAACTACTGACTACGCAACTACTGACCACACAACTACTGACAACAACTACTGAACACAAAAACATAACTACAGATCACAACTACTGACCACCACAACTACTGACCAAAAATCATGACCACAACCACACAACTACTAACCACAGAACTACTGACAACAAATACTAATCTCAACCACACAACTGCTGACCACAACCACACAAACAACTACAGACCACAACCACTGACCACACTGACAAAACTACTGACCTCAACTACTGACCACAACTACTGACCACAACCACACAACTACTGACCACAACCACACAACTGCTGACCACAACACTACTGACCACAAATACTGATCACAATTACTGACCACAACTAGTGAACACAACTACTGACCACCACAACTACTGACCACAACTACACAACTATAACCCCACCACTACTGACCACATCTACTGACCACATCTACTGACCACAACCACTTAACTTCTGACCACACAACTACAGACCACACAACTACTGACCACAAATAATGACCACAACCACACAACTGCTGACCACAACTAGTGACCACACAACTACTGACCGCTACTACTGGCCACAACAACAAAACTACTGACCGCTACTACTGACCACAACTAGGTCAACTTTTGTACTATGGGGGATAGTAGATTTCCATAGGCTAGTGCTTTTGTTGTTTGTTAGGCCTACTCATCTTGTTGGCTGATGAAAAGTAAATGTGGACAGTTCTTCCAACATCTTTAATATGTGCCTCGGAATTCCTAGGTTACTTCCTAAGAGTGTTGGCCACATTATCCTTCCTTTTATACCCATCTTCTGATAAGGAGATTGCTTTTTCCTTTGTTCTATCAGTTTTCACACTCAACAAATGTAGTTGAGATATTTCTGTTATCTAACTACCCCACAATCCAAAGTATTAAGGTTGATATAGTAGTGTATCAAAGTAATCAGGCCAATCGTTTAATAAAATGTTGACTGTATATAAATGCTTTGCTTTATATAGTAAAGTAAAACTTTTTAAACTTCTACCACTACCACAAAAATACTTTTAAAGAGTTTAAGCAAGTCCCACATATTGTACTTCATGTACAATTACCATCTCGTTATTATTATTATTTGGAACGCTACTCCTCCTACACCGTTTAAGCTGAAAATGTCATTAAACTTTAAAACGTGCAGATCGGTCTGGAATAGTGTGCTTGTATACACATATTTTATATATTTAATACTTTAGAAGTTGTTGTTTTTTGTCCTGCTTTTTGTCCATCTTCATTCACTTTCATGGTATTTCTTCAGCATTCAAAAGCTCCCCATTGTGACATCATCACTTCAAACATTCACATTAAACAATGTAACTTTTGGGAAAAATCAGCTACTTTGACCACTTAGTAGAGCGTTTGAAATCTTTGCTATTCAAATCTGAATTAATAACAAAATTATCTGGTACCAATGAAACATTAGCTGTTTAAGTAACCGCATCAACAACATTTTCTCTAACTGAAATGTTGACCACTTCCCCAACAAACTAGATGAAAAGTTAGAGCGTATGAGATCTTAGTCTGCTTTTCTGCTATTCAAATCTGTTCAAGGAACAACAATATCTGCTACGGATGTTACGATACAGCTGTTTTAGTAACTGCACAAACAATTTTTTTCCTAACTGGCCACAACTCCTGACCATAACTACTGAACACAACCACATAACTACTGACAACAACTAATGACCACAACCACACAACTACTGACCAAAACTACTGACCACAACCACTAAACTACTGACTACAACTACTAACCACACAACTACTGAACTACACAGCTACTGACCACAATTACTGACAACAACCACACAGCTACTGACCACAACCACACAACTACTGACAACAACAACTGACCACAACTACTTACTACAACCACACAAGTACTGACCACAACTACTGACCACACAACTACTGAAGCTTATAACTAATGACCACAACCAATAAATGACTGACCACAACTAGGGCTGTGGCGGTCATGACATTATTTCAGCCGGTGATTGTCAAGCAAATAACTGCCGTTAATTAACATAAACACAAGCCACTGATGCAAACCTTTGGAACATCTACATTTAAAAAAGTCCAATAAATCCATGTAATATAGCCTACACCATCACAATAAATCCATTATTTATTTTAGACAGGTCTAAAGAAACATGATATGAAGAAAATGTAGTCTATTTTCAGAAGAACAGAAAAGCATAGTCTGAGTTTTCCTTATGTTAGGCCCTGATCTGGCTATGCCATTTGGCTGTGGGCTACACTAGTTCATTTAGCGGACAAGATTTGTTTAGAATTCTGTGGCATTATTTTATATTAATTTATAGTATGAGGAATACAATTGAACAAAGCTGAATAAAATAGGGAATGTGCACATGCGGCTATTCTGTGTTGAGAGGTTAACAAAGAAACAGGTCCTCCTATATGCTTAATTTAGAGTTATTTATGCAACTTTAGATGTGATTAAACATTGGGCTATACATTTGGCTGCATGATGTGACTTTAATGATGATTTAAAAAAAAGTTGCATGAGCTCATTTTTTTTGGGGGGGGGGGGGGGCGCAGGCTGCACACACTTCATCAGTCTCTCTTTCACAATTTGACAAGCACTTGATAATGCCCCGAATTTCCCTGCTGCATCCCCCTTTTTGTGGCTGTAATGCCCCCTAAAAAATGCCATGCCTTTTGCGGCCAGTGGCCGTTGTGCCCTTGGGCTGAATATAATAATTATAATTTATTTATCCCGGCTGTGTGCTCCGAAGTATCTCTCACTCACATGGCTCTCTCAGATATCTCAATTCTTATTAGTTAATGCCCGTCACGTGATCGGGTCCTTCTCACAGGCTACAAGTGAAGACAGACACATTGGGGATGCAACTGCGCATCCTTATCGAATTCCGAGGCACATATTAAAGATGTTGGAAGAACTGTCCACATTTACTTTTCATCAGCCAACAAGATGAGTAGGCCTAACAAACAACAAAAGCACTAGCCTATGGAAATCTACTATCCCCCATAGTACAAAAGTTGACCTATTCAGTGCGAGAAATGAATATTCCAAACATAGACTGGGACAGTTGTGGGATGCGATAGATCCCAAATTAATACAACCACTAGCATCAAAAAACCTTTTAAAAGCAATGAGGCTGACGCATCAGATCATAATGTGTAGCTTAAAATGTTGATAAACTGCTATTTCTTCACATTATAAGCGCAGCAATGCGGCTATGAAACCAGACGTGCTACCTTGTCCCGGACCTGCTGTTTTTGACCCTCTCTCTCTCTCTCTCTCTCTCTCTCTCTCTGTCTTTCTCGCTCTCTCTCTCTCTATCCCTCCCTCTCTCTCTCCCCCTCTACCGCACCTACTGTCTCGACCTCTGAATGCTTGGCTATGAAAAGCCAACTGACATTTACTCCTGAGGTGCTGACCTGTTGCACCCTCTACAACAACTGTGATTATTATTTGACCCTGCTGGTCATCTATGAACGTTTGAACATCTTGAAGAATGATCTGGCCATAATGGCCATGTACTCTTATAATCTCCACCCGGCACAGCCAGAAGAGGACTGGCCACCCCTCAGAGCCTGGTTCCTCTCTAGGTTTCTTCCTAGGTTCCTGCCTTTCTAGGGAGCTCTTTGGGGTTTTAGGCTGGGTTTTTGTATAAGCACTTTGTGACATCTGCTGATGTAAAAAAGGGCTTTATAAATAGATTTTATTTGATTTAAATGTGAAGAGAACTGGGGTTGAGTCCCTGTCAGTCTGCCCTCCGAATTCGCTACAATATTCTGCTGCGTAGCCTACGCAAACACCTTGCAAAAAATCTGTGCATAATGGCAACTATTAACAGCCTTATCTATCGTGCTTTACTAACAGTTGTATTTCCCCCTTATGGCAACTATCCTTCTAACGACTATAGGCTAGGTGAGCACACCCAATAAAACAAATTGTCTTGGGATCCTTGAGACCGGGGGCTCTTAAGCATGAGGCCCTTTTTTTCCATTTTTGCCTAAAATGACATACCCAAATCTAACTGCCTGTAGCAAGGATCCCAAGACTATTTGCATATTCTTGATATAATTTAAAAGGAAACACTTTGAAGTTTGTGGAAATGTGAAATGAATGTAGGAGAATATAACACATTCGATCTGGTAAAAGATAATACAAACAATAAAACATGCGTTTTTTGTTTTTGTTTTTGGAATCATCTTTGAAATGCAAGAGGAGGGCCAGACAGTGATGTAGGATTATATGTGTTGCCAGGAGTTTTCCCAAATGTGCCAAATTGGTAAATGTATACATTTACCTATAGAGAACATACAAAAATGCTATGGTAATAAAAAATGTAAGTTTACACACTCCCAGGAATGTCATACATGATGGATCATTAGCTTGCCTACAGAAAAGACACTAACCCGCCGGGCGGGGGTGGGTGTGGAGCCAGAGACAGCAGTGGGGCATAACTGTAGAACCCAGTTCCTACATTTGAATATAAGAATAATAAGAATATAAAATGTAGGAACACTACATTTTATCTCTGGGACCCTCAGGATGACAAATCAGAGCAAGATTACTGAATGTACATTTTTTACCTTCAGAGGTGAATGTATCAAACCAGTTATTTGTTGTTGTGCACTCTCCTCAAACAATAGCATGGTATTTTATCACTGTAATAGCTACTGTAAATTTGACAGTGCAGTTAGATTAACAAGAATTTAAGCTTTCTGCCCATATAAGACATGCCTCTGTCCTGGAAAGTTTGCTGTTGTTTACAACCAGGGGCGGTGTGTTCATTAGGGCGATATGGGCGACGCACTGCCAAACGGGAAAAGGAAGGGATTTTTTTTCTAATCAATTATATCACGGCAACAGTAGTTATCAGTGTTCTAATCTAGACGTCTGATCTGCCACTAAATGTCCAATCAGGCTAAAGTCGTGCTTCAAATGGCCCCGCCCCTTTTGGGGCGATTTCAGTCAGGTTGAAAATCGCCCCAGAAGTCTCTCATAGACTCTCATGTAAAATCTTTTTTTTTCAAATATCAGAGCTTTCAATACAATCTCTATGGGTTCCGGGAGGGCTTGCACTTACGCGCTTTCTTCATACGTAACATAACCATGAACGTAACTAAGAAAAGAGCGGGTAGCAGCGTCAATCAATTCACGTACTACTGTCAAGATGGCTAGCGTTCAGTGCAACTCAATTGTCTCTTTGAAAGAAGTTCCTTTTTGTCGGCGAACAAATCAAGATAAATTGGCAACGAAACAATTAGGACCTCCCAGACCAAATTTAATAATTCAACAGGTTTCTACTAAAGGGGGAAAGTCCTACACCCGAGGATTTTCCAAAAATTGGTACGAACGAAAAACCTGGCTAGCAGGCTGCGATGTAGCTAATGCAGTCTTCTGCTACCCCTGCTTACTCTTTCACCCTGAAGGCGGCACGGCAGACAGCACCGCTTGGACAGCGACTGGTGTAACGGACATGCACCATCTTTCAGAAAAGATTAAGAAACATGAGCTGTCAAAGACCCACATGGATTGCTGTTTGAGATTGTCTGCTTTGGGGAGAGTGAACATTGCCACTCAACTGGATGAGGGATACAGGCTAGCTGTCTGCCGCCACAACGATGAGGTTAGCAAGAACCGCCACATCCTCAGCCGGCTAATCCAGTGTGTGAAGTTTTGCGGAGTGTTTGAGTTAGCTTTGCGAGGCAAAGATGAAACTGAGGGCTCCACCAACCCTGGTATTTTTCTTGGACTTGTCAACTTTGTGGCACAATTAGATGAGGTGTTTTATGGAAATGCATATTGTTTATGCAGTGTTGAGGAATGTTCCATGTTCAAAAGTGTTTGTAAGCCAACACTTTTGAGATCAGTCAATAAATGCTTCTGGTATTGACTTATATGCTGCCCCTGTCTTCATGTTGTTGCTGGACATATCTTTTTTTAAATGTGTGTAGGTCACCTAAATCATCAGAAAAATTGCCCCCCCTGAGAATTTTTTCAGGAGCCGCCACTGTTTACAACACCATTCTTGTCACATATCGCATATCGAGCACCACTGTCCCGGTATAGGGACACCGATCCCGTAGAGGTTAATTTGTTTTCTGTAAAATAACTTACCCATTAAAGAGTGCTCTGCTATTCTTGGGTAGCGGAATGACCTAGGCTTAAATTGAAGATGTGGAATACAGGAGTCACAATGTATTTCGCTACCAACCTCAGCAATTTACCATCCAGGTTGTCGGCACCAGGTGGTTTGTCCTTATCTATAGATTAATAAAAGGCATGTGCTGGTGAACACCCAGAGAAAATGATTTAGCGTAGAGGTGCTGACTCACGGTGAATAAACACTCCATATGTATAAACTCCCAGTAGTGTTTTGGGTGAAACACCCAACACTTTGTCCTTATCTATAACAACAGTTCTTTCACTTCATCCACACCCACTTTGTGGAACTCAAAACTACAGTGCTTGGCTGTCATTATTTGGTCCATTACCATGAATATGAAGGCTCAGCATTTGTTGTTTGCATGTCATGCCTACGTTTGCTAATCTTGTCAACAAAAAAGTTATTAAAGTGGTTGGCTTCCGGTACCGGGTGAGTGATTGAGTGAGGTGCGCAGCTTTAATTAAATATGATCTCCATTTTATTGCTTAAAATGCTATAAAAACTAACACTTGCCTAATATTTAAATACCTTAGAAGTAAAAGAAGAGACCCATGTAACTATTTCTCAAAGAAAAGCGGCCGTGGAGCGACAATCAGCACCAAACAATGATAGTGCATGGCGAACACCAGGCACAAGGCTGATTTAACAACAATGTTTGAGCAGGAGACATACATTTTTTAAGCGGCTGTCATGAAAGCAGTCGCAGCGGAGCTAAATAAGTCAATTCATGGGCTCAATGCATCTTTTGTAGAGCTTTGAAATTCATGTGAAAGCCCAGGGAGTACGGGTTACAGACTTGGAAATGTCAGCAACTGACATGGGCTCTCGGGTTACTGAGCTGGAGAGGAGTCCCTCACTACTGATAATAAATACCTGAAGAACAAGGTGATGTCTCTCGAGAATCAATCAAGACGCCAAACCATCAAAATCAAAGGCCTATTTATTATTGGCACAAACGTTATAAATATACAATTCTGTCAGCATTGCATATTACAAACGTATTCTTATGTTTTGTAAATTCCACTTCATCCTATTGTACTACAGGCATACAATTAGTTTATTCATCTTTATTTTTTATTTATGGCCAGTAGACAGAAGAATTGTTCTGAATTGAACATAGTTTCATGGAATGTGAAGTCTATGGCACATCACATTAAAAGGAAACAAATAACGAATGATATAAAGAAATTAAAATGTGACGTAGAATTACCTTCTTGATCCAAACCAGTCAGGTTTCAAGACTGGTCATTCAACTGAGACTGCTCTTCTCTGTGTCACGGAGGCTCTCCGCACTGCTAAAGCTAACTCTCTCTCTTCTACTCTTATCCTTCTAGACCTATCCAGAGCCTTTGATACTGTGAACCATCAGATCCTCCTCTCCACCCTCTCCGAGTTGGGCATCTCCGGCGCTGCTCACTCTTGGATTGCGTCCTACCTGACAGGTCGCTTCTACCATGTGGCGTGGCGAGAATCTGTCTCCGCACCACGTGCTCTCACCACTGGTGTCCCCCAGGGCTCAGTTCTAGGCCCTCTCCTATTCTCTCTATACACCAAGTCTCTTGGCTCTGTCATATCCTCACATGGTCTCTCCTATCATTGCTACGCAGACGACACACAATTAATTTTCTCCTTTCCCCCTTCTGATAACCAGGTTGCGAATCGCATCTCTGCATGTCTGGCAGACATATCAGTGTGGATGTCGGATGACCACCTCAAGCTGAACCTCGGCAAGACGGAGCTGCTCTTCCTCCCGGGGAAGGACTTCCCGCTCCATGATCTCGCCATCACGGTTGACAACTCCATTGTGTCCTCCTCCCAGAGTGCAAAGAACCTTGGCGTGACCCTGGACAACACCCTGTCGTTCTCCGCTAACATCAAAGCGGTGACCCGATCCTGCAGGTTCATGCTCTACAACATTCGCAGAGTACGACTCTACTTTACACAGAAAGTGGCACAGGTCCTAATCCAGGCACTTGTCATCTCCCGTCTAGATTACTGCAACTCGCTGTTGGCTGGGCTCCCTGCCTGTGCAATTAAACCCCTACAATTTATCCAGATTGCTGCAGCCCGTCTGGTGTTCGACCTTCCCAAGTTCTCTCATGTCACCCCGCTCCTCCGCACACTCCACTGGCTTCCAGTTGAGGCTCGCATCTACTACAAAACCATGGTGCTTGCCTACGGAGCTGTGAGGGGAATGGCACCTCCTTACCTTCAGGCTCTGATCAGACCCTACACCCAAACGAGGGCACTACGTTCATCCACCTCTGGCCTGCTAGCTCCCCTACCTCTATGGAAGCACAGTTCCCGCTCAGCCCAGTCAAAGCTATTCGCTGCTCTGGCACCCCAATGGCGGAACAAGCTCCCCCACGACGCCAGGACAGCGGAGTCACTGACCACCTCCCGGAGACACTTGAAACCCTACCTCTTTAAGGAATACCTGGAATAGTATACAGTAATCCTTCTACCTCCCCCACCCCCCCATAAAATAAAATAAAGTGGTTGTCCCACTGGCTATCATAAGTTGAATGCACCAATTTGTAAGTCGCTATCGGATAAGAGCGTCTGCTAAATGATGTAAATGTAAATGTAAAACGTAGCCCTGTTACAAGAAACTCATTTAATGGAACAAATCAAAAAAGATTGGGATGGAGAAATATATTCTATATTTTACTCACACAAAGCAAGGGGAGTGGCAGTGCTGTTCAAGAATACTATTAAGCACAAGATAAAGTCTCAGTATGATGACCCCAACGGTCGGTTTATTTTCTTACATGTTATATTGGGCAATGCAGAAGTGCTCTTTGTGAATATTTATGGTCCTAATAAGGATATGCCATTGTTTTTTTTCTGATATTCAGGATCAACTATACATTTTCCCAGAAATACCATGTGTTATAGCAGGGGATCTTAATCAAATATTCAATGTGGAGAAGGACAGATCAAGTAAGAAAGCCTTTCCAGCTACAAAATCAAGAACATTACTATTAGATATGATCAATAACAATGGGCTTGTAGACATCTGATGGATATTAGGTCCAGAAGACAGAGAAAATAAATTTTATTCTCAAGTCCATAAGGTCTACTCCAGACTAAACTATAGTTTTCTGTCATACTCGCTTATCCCCAAAGTACAGTCAGTGACATTAGATAATATTATTATATCTGATCACAGTCCGGTAAAGTTGGTTGTAGAAATAGAGGGAAGCCCACTCAAAAAGTACAAGTGGCAGCAATTTAACCATTCTCAATTGTCATGATTTTGCAAAGAAATTAAAGATTTCTTGAAAATTAATGACAAGTCAACTGATTATTTTATTTATGTTTTGGAAGCTTTGAACGCAGTTTTGAGGGGTAAAATTCAAGGTTATTCTGGCTGGAAAAGGAGAAAATGACTTGAAAAATAAACTGAGTTGGAAAGGAAAATGAAAGTGCTAGAATTCGGTCATTCTACTATGAACACACCTAATGTTAATCACAACCACACAACTACTGACCACAACTACTTACCACAACCACACATCTACTGACCACAACTACTTACCACAACCACACAACTACTGACCACAACCACACAACTACTGACCACTATGACTGACTACAACTACTGACCACCACAGACCACTACTACTGACAACAACTACTGACCACAACTACATACCAAAAGGACGGACCACAATCACTGACCACAACAATTGACCACAACCACACAACTACTGAACACAAACACACAACTATTAACCACAAAACTAATGAACCACTCAACTACTGACCACAACTACTGGTCATAACTACTGACCACAACGACTGACTACAACTACTGATCACAACTATTAGTCACAACTACTGACCACAACTAACCACAACTACTGACCACAACTACTGGTCACAACCACACAACTATTTACCACACAGCTACTGAACCACACAACTACAAACCACTACAACTTACCATAATTACTAACCACAACTACTGCACACAAAACCTGACCACAACTACTGACCACGACTACTGGCCACAACCACACTACTAATGTCCATAACCACTGACCTCAACCACACAACTACTGATCACAATTACTGAAGACAACTACACCACTGCTGTCCACAACCACACAACTACTGACCCCAAAACTACTGACCACAACCACAAAACTACTGAACAAAACAACATAACTATAGACCAAAACGACTGACCACAACTACGGACCACTCCTGAATACAACTACTGACCATAACCACACAACCACTGACCACAACCACACAACTACTGACCCCCCAAATACTGACCACAACTACTGACCTCAACAACACAATTATAGACCATAACCCCTGACCCAAACTACTGGCCACAACCACAAAATGAATAACCACAACTGCTAACCACAACCACTGACCCCACAAATACTGAGCACAACTACTGACCTCAACAACACAAGTATAGACCATAACTCCTTACCAAAACTAATGACCACAAGTAATGACCACAACCACACAACTACAGACCACAATCACACAACTACTGACCACAATTACTGACCACAACTACTGGCCACAACCACACAATTAATGACCATAACCGCTGACCCCAACCACACAACTACTGACAGCAATTACTGGACACAACCACAAAATGAATGACCACAACTACTAACCACAACCACACAACCACTGACCACAACCACACAACTACTGACCCCCCAAATACTGACCACAACTACTGACCTCAACAACACAATTATAGACCATAACCATAACTATTGATAGCAGTTACTGACCACAACTACACCACTGCTGACCACCACCACACAAGTATAGACCAAAACTAATGTCCACAACCCAAAAACTACTGACCAAAACAACACAAATATATACCAAAAGTACAGACCACAACTAATGATCACAACTCCTAACTACAACTACTGACCATAACCACAAAACTACTGACCACAACCACTGACCACAACTACTGACCCCAACCACTCAACTATTGATCACACAACTACTGACCACAATTACTGACTATAACTACTCACCATAACAAACCACAACTACTGACCACAACTATATACCAAAAGGACTGACCACAAACACTGACCACAACTATTTACAACAACCACACACCACAACCCCACAACTACTGACCACAGCCACATAACTACTGACCACAACTACTGACTTCAACTACTGACCACAACGATACAAGTAATGACCACAACTACTTACTAAAAGTACTGACCACAATCACTGACCACAAATACTGACTAAAACCACACAACTGCTGACCACAACCACCCATACAGATACTAACCACTACTGACCACAACAACTGATCAAAACCACACAACTATTGAAACAAACAACTACTGACCACAACCACACAACTACTAAACCACACAACTACTGACCACAACCCCACAGCTACTAATCATGATTACTGACCACAACCACCCACACAACTACTGTCCATGAGAATTGACCTCAACTACTGCACACAACTCATGACCACAATTTCTGACCACAACTACTGTCCACAACCACACAACTAATGACCACAACCACTGACCACAACCACACAACAATTGACAGCAATTACTGACCACAGCTACACCACTGCTGACCACCACCATACAACTATAGACCAAAACTACTGACCACAACTACTGAACACAACTCCTAACTACAACTACTGACCATAACCATAAAACTACTGAACACAATTACTGAATGCTACTGACCACAACAACTTACCACAACTACTGACCACAACCACACAACTATAGAACATAACTTCTGACAAAATCTACTGACCACAACTACTGACCACAAATCATGACCACATACATACTGTATGGCCCCATAGACCTTGCAACACTGACAAACAACTACTGAACCACACAACTACTGACCACAACCACACAACTACTGACCACAACCACCCACACAAATACTAACCACAACCACCCAAACAACTACTGACCAATTCTGACCACAACAACTTACCACAACTACTGACCACAACCACACAACTATTGAAACAAACAAATACTGACCACAACCGAACAACTAGTGCCTACAACTACTGAACACAACTACTGAACATAACACAACCATAGACCATAACACCTGACCAGAACTACTGACCACAACTACTGACCACAAGTAATGACCATGTCCATAGTGTATAGCCTGAAGAACATGCAACACAACTCCACAGCTGGTGACCACAACCAAACAACTACTGACAACGCAACTACTGAAACAAATAACTACTGACAACAACCACACAACTACTGACCACAACTACCGACCCCACAACCACAGAACTACTTTCCCCACAACTATTTAACAGAACTACTGACCACACCAACACAACTATAGAACATAATTCCTGACCAAAACTACTTACCACAACTACTGACCACAACTACTGACCACAAGTAATGACCATGTCCATTGTTTATGGCCTGAAGAACCTGCAACACAACTACAGAGCTAGTGACCACAACCAAACAAATGTTGACCAAACAACTACTGAAACAAAGAACTACTGACAACAACCACACAACTACTGACCACAGCTACTACCGCAATTACTGACCAGAACAAAACAACTACTAATCAAACAAATACTGACCACAACTACTAACCACAACCACACAACTACCGAGCACAGCTTCTGACCACAACCACACAACTACTGACCACAACTACTAAACAACAACTACTGACCACAACCACAAAACTACTGACCACAACTGAACACTACTACTGACCACAACTACTGACCACACCAAACACCACTACTGACCACAACTAATGACCAAAACTACTGACCACAACTACTGACCATAACCACTAAACTACTGACCACAACTACTGACCACACAACTACTGAACCTCACAACTACTGACCACAACCACACAACTACTGACCACAACCACACAATTACTGACCACACAACCAGTGCTTCATTTGTAAATCAGGAGGTGCCAGAATAAAAAGTGAGCGCAAGAGGGGGTGAACTGGGGAGCTTTGAGGTATTGCATTTGCGTAGTGGCATAGAGCAGTTGAGTAGAGGCACTTAAAGAAGAGGCACTTAGGGTCTGTAAAATATTTGGCTTTTTATAAACGCATTTCATGCAATTCTACATAATTTTGCATGACTGAAGTCTTTGGCAGAATCTTTTTTAATACCGCAATTCTGAATTATTTCATTTCTTTCTGAAGAGACAACAGTTATTCTATAACCTTGGCAAATGTATTTCAATTCATCAGGGGTGCTGCAACTCCTCCAGAACACTTTGCGTGGCTATGATTCTATAAAGAAATAAATGATGAATTGCAGGCTCATGTCTATCAGAGCAGAGAGAGTGAGAGATATCATAGAAAGTGAATCTTGTTCTGTGAGAGATACAGGCGCACTGCTCACACAGCCATGGCCACGCATTGGTCTCAAACATACAGTAGGTTACAATGTTCCGACAATTGATGAAGACGCAACTCGAATGAACTTTGATCGCTTTTATTGGAATTTTTACATTGCAAAAAAGTGACAATTATTTTTCATGCCATGAGAGGTACCGGATCGATATACTGTAGGTTCCGGAATGAAACAGTCCAAAACTCAGAGTATTTCAGATCCTGTTCCGGCAGGATCCGGTTCAAATTAAGCACTGCACACAACTACTGACCACAACTACGGACCACAACTTACCACAACTAATGAACACAGAACTAATTACCAAAACTGCTGACCAAACCTACTGAACCACACAACTACTGAACCACACAACTAATGACCACAAGCACACAACTCCTGACCACTATTTACCACAACTACCGACCACAGATACTGAACACAACCACACAACTACTCACCACAACTACTCTAACTATAACTATATAAATGTGCGTACATTTGCATAATACAACTCACAAACAGTAAGTCTTGATACACCAAACCAACATTCATATGTTCAGGCCAGTGGCGATTTTAGCATGTTCATCTTGGTGGGGCAAACTCACACAAAAAATGTAGATGCAAAGCCACTACACAACACTAAACAATACATTAATTGCAGTATAATGGTGACAAACGGTGCCCACAAACTGTTAGGGCCTACATAAAGCTGTCCCAACAGCAGAACTTTATTTTCAGCACCATGGAGTGAATCCTTAACACTGCTACACCTGGCTGTCAGCGGAGCCTTGTCTGGCAGCGAAACAGTTCATTCAGTCTCCTTAACTGCCTTTATAAAATATATAGCTCATATGGCTGACTTGCTTAAACAAATGTGGTTTCTACTGACAATTGAGATGTACAAACTATGGCATAAGGGGACGACGAGCGGATAAGAGGCAATCCGGAATTTCAATTAAGACATTAATTAGCGAGCTAGGACAGACGTAGTCAAGATAGCTATTTGTTTTGAAATGCACAGCGACAGAATTCAGAACATGGACCATTCTTACAGTATTCTCCCTGTACACCAAGTCAGAACCGTAGGATAAATAAAGGGGACATATAAGCAGACAATGAAAGCTCCAGACTGTGTGAATCAGGCCCTCATGGTCGAATTGCTGCAAATAAACCGCTACTAAAGGACACCTATAAGAAGAAGAGACTTGCTTGGGCCAAGAAACACGAGCAATGGACATTAGACCGGTGGAAATGTGTCCTCACCTACCAACCAGTAAGTATTCCGGCTCTCACAGACCTGTTAGTTTTTCTTTAAGAAGCGCTCCTGTTCTCCACTCATTACCTGTATTAACTGCACCTGTTTGAACTCGTTACCTGTATAAAAGACACCTGTCCACACGCTCAATCAAACAGACTCCAACCTCTCCACAATGGCCAAGACCAGAGAGCTGTGTAAGGACATCAGGGATAAAATTGTAGACCTGCACGTGGCTGGGATGGGCTACAGGACAATAGGCAAGCAGCTTGGTGAGAAGGCAACAACTGTTGGCGCAATTATTAGTAAAAGGAAGAAGTTCAAGATGACGGTCAATGGGGCTCAATGCAAGATCTCACCTCGTGGGGCATCAATGATCATGAGGAAGGTGAGGGATCAGCCCAGAACTACACGGCAGGACCTGGTCAATGACCTGAAGAGAGCTGGGACCACAGTCTCAAAGAAAACCATTAGTAACACACTACGCCATCATGAATTAAAATCCTGCAGCGCACGCAAGGTCCCCCTGCTCAAGCCAGCGCATGTCCAGGCCCGTCTGAAGTTTGCCAATGACCATCTGGATGATCCAGAGGAGGAATGGGAGAAGGTCATGTGGTCTGATGAGACAAAAATAGAGCTTTTGGTCTAAACTCCACTCGCCGTGTTTGGAGGAAGAAGAAGGATGAGTACAACCCCAAGAACACCATCCCAACCGTGAAGCATGGAGGTGGAAACATCATTCTTTGGGGATGCTTTTCTGCAAAGGGGACAGGACGACTGCACCGTATTGAGGGGAGGATGGATAGGGCCATGTATCGCGAGATCTTGGCCAACAACCTCCTTCCCTCAGTGAGAGCATTGAAGATGGGTCGTGGCTGGGTCTTCCAGCATGACAACGACCCGAAACACACAGCCAGGGCA
Source organism: Coregonus clupeaformis (assembly GCF_020615455.1). NCBI lineage: Eukaryota > Metazoa > Chordata > Actinopteri > Salmoniformes > Salmonidae > Coregonus > Coregonus clupeaformis. The sequence goes on from NC_059228.1 coordinate 2,651,111, forward strand.
ACTAAGGAGTGGCTCCATAAGAAGCATCTCAAGGTCCTGGAGTGGCCTAGCCAGTCTCCAGACCTGAACCCAATAGAACATCTTTGGAGGGAGCTGAAAGTCCGTATTGCCCAGCGACAGCCCCGAAACCTGAAGGATCTGGAGAAGGTCTGTATGGAGGAGTGGGCCAAAATCCCTGCTGCAGTGTGTGCAAACCTGGTCAAGACCTACAGGAAACATATTATCTCTGTAATTGCAAACAAAGGTTTCTGTACCAAATATTAAGTTCTGCTTTTCTGATGTATCAAATACTTATGTCATGCAATAAAATGCAAATTAATTACTTAAAAATCATACAATGTGATTTTCTGGATTTTTGTTTTAGATTCCGTCTCTCACAGTTGAAGTGTACCTATGATAAAAATTACAGACCTCTACATGCTTTGTAAGTAGGAAAACCGGCAAAATCGGCAGTGTATCAAATACTTGTTCTCCCCACTGTATGTCCTGAATGTGACCAGTTTATTTTTGGATGCAATGTTCAGACAATTCACAGAAGTAGCGACAGCGTATACAATCATCCAAACCGGAAAATGTAGGCTACATTAGTCCTAGCGCTAACTGACGAAAGATTGACATAACACAAGCGGTCGTATTTAGATAACTCTCGGCTGTCAGAAACCACAATATGAATTAGCTAAGCGCAATTACTATTCACTTCCCTTCATTCACTTCCGGAAGTTTACCCTTCACCTCATTATAACATCTTTGGTCTGACAGACGTTTACGTGACACCCAGAATGCATTATATAATGTCAACAAACATGGCTCCACACATAGCTGTCAAATAGCTTAGCATTAGCTCATTATAATCAATACAACCTTCAAAAAAGTATTTTACACACATCATAGGTGTCCATTACAATCTATGCAATAATCGGAATGCATTATTTGTACTTGAAAACGTGATAAAAACTGTAAATACATTATGCTCCATACATACTGTCGTGATGTGACTTACTTTAATGTGATGACTGTTATTTATCGAATCAACTAACTATGTTTAACTGTCACTCAATTAAATTAATAATGTAACAATGAACTCATTAGGAATTTGGGACCACAGAATAAGTTGTTTAACGAGTTACGATCTCCCGAATTAAACTCTGTATATATGTTTTATATCGATAACAGTCATTTATTAAATAATTACCTCTTATCAGTCTCATTCTGAACGTCCCATAATCCTTGAACCTGCAAGAACCCTAACAAATTGGCTTAATTATTCATTTACTAACTAACTAAATAATAACACAGAATACAAACACACACACACACACACACACACACACACACACACACACATACATAGGTTATTGATTCTAACGTAATACAATGAAAACAGGTCCCTAGTGGACTGGACTAACAATAGCATGATTGCTTGGTTAGAAGGAGGGGTCAGAGTGGAAGCTAGTTGGTAGAGCATGGTGCTTGCAACGCCAGGGTTGTGGGTTAATTTCCCACCAATGTCCTTGGTGGAGTTTCTGGTCTTAGTGGTGGTTAGAATGGATACTTCAGCGTACCCTGTAGTTCGTAGAGTTGATCTGTTAGAATAGATACTTCAGATGTACCAACGGTTGTCGGAGAGGGATTGTCCTTCCCAACTCGTGTCTTTAGTGAAAGTTCTCTAGACGACAATACATGCCAGCTGCAGACTGAGATGATAAGGTCTAGTGCGTTGTCTTCTTCTTCACCTCGTGTAGAGGTTGCGAGTTTCAGAGTTTCACCATTTCAAACGTATATTCGCCACTCTCACATTTTCTGGTCTGTCTGGTTTAACCATCTTAAACCATGTAGCTTCAGCTTCACGCTTCCTGGTCTGGTAGAAATTCAACCATTTGCAACATCCAGCTTATACCGTAGTCTGCTTGGTCTGCTCATTTGGTAATGGAGTTGTCGTTTTAAACCATTTTGCCATACTCAGCTCGCGCTGTACTTCGGCTGGTCTAATGTGAATTTCGTCACGAGGGGTTTTATACTTGAGTAGAAAAGGGGGTGTTTCATCATGTTTGTGCTCATCTGGGCGTGGCCACTGACTGAGAACAAGTCAATATGGAAAACAATCATCTCATCTAGAATGCTAAAATCACATTGTTATCTTCGCAAAAGTATTATTATACTACATTAATTTAATACAGCAATTAGATGCACACCTCATAACTGGGAAGGGTACACCCGCATAGATACAGTTATGTTGTTCCACCGTCTTTAATGACATCACAACATAGTAATGAATACGACATGATTGTTCTTTAAGTCCCCACCGACCATTTCCCACATTCTTTGAAGTATATATATTTTTTAATTATCCACATTTGGATGTTGGAGTCTTGGCGGGAAGACTTCCTTTGTTCCAATACTGCATGGCACAGAAGAGAACATTTCTGCAAGGAATTTACGACCGGTCATAAAACTGGCCCCCAGGAGAGGGGGTTGTTCAAAACTTTGCCTAGCCAGCATCTTGAATCCTCAGCCCATGAGGGCAAGTCATGACAATACATACATACAGTATGCTACAGTAGAAACGACAACACGGTATACAGAAAATAAGGCACTTACTTTGATAGGAACGCACACAACAAGTATGAAACAACAACAAGGAAGGCAATGCGAGCGCCAGCCAGAAAATGTGCCAATTCGTGCAAGACCGCACAAATGTATGCATACTTGATCTGCGTTAACATTGGTGAAGTGCTTGGGCTCTCCTTGAAGAGAGAAGTTTGTCCGGCTCAGTAAAGCCTGAAACATAAATTGTCCGCAACGCTGAAAAGGGCTACTTCTATGTGAATTAATGAGGAGGTGGAACACACTTCAATTCAAACTGTTGTTAGAAAATAAAACTTGTTAGAAAATCATTTGAAATTGACAAGTTGAAACATAGCCTATAGATAATTAGCAGGCACCGCGTGTTAACTGTCCTGTTGCGTAACAATCACATTTTGGAACAGTGAGTGCATTATGACATCACGTGCATAAAACAACTCACTCTGGGGCGACTGTTAGAGATATTTGGAACTCACATGTGAAAAGGTTGATGCAGGACCGACAGACAATTTCCTTACCTTCCCCCTATTCCACTTGCCTCTTCAATTTTTTTGCAGTATTGCTGCAATTAGTTGGTTATAATTTTGAATAGAGCAGACATTTCCATATATTTCTGTTAGCTGTATGTGTGACATAACTCCACCAGTACTATTTATGATATAATTTACAAAGATTATACTTTATTTTTTTATTTTTTATAATGTTTTTTTTAAATCAATTAGTATATTTGAGTTTAAGCATAATATTTGTTGTAATATTTGTTCTGTCTTTTCTGGTAAGTTAAACTGAAATAGCAACCAAATTATTATGGCTTGTTTTAAAAATAGCAATATTTTTGGAGATGATTTCCTTTTCAAATAACCGAAAGTGAGAGGTTGTAATTTGAAAAAAAGGGAAAAAGGCCATTCTTGAACACGGGGTGAGCCATTCTTACTAATCTGCTAGAAAACCAGTTTGGATTTACAGTGGGGAAAAAAGTATTTAGTCAGCCACCAATTGTGCAAGTTCTCCCACTTAAAAAGATGCGAGAGGCCTGTAATTTTCATCATAGGTACACGTCAACTATGACAGACAAAATGAGAAAAAAATATCCAGAAAATCACATTGTAGGATTTTTTATGAATTTATTTGCAAATTATGGTGGAAAATAAGTATTTGGTCAATAACAAAAGTTTCTCAATACTTTGTTATATACCTTTTGTTGGCAATGACACAGGTCAAACGTTTTCTGTAAGTCTTCACAAGGTTTTCACACACCGTTGCTGGTATTTTGGCCCATTCCTCCATGCAGATCTCCTCTAGAGCAGTGATGTTTTGGGGCTGTCGCTGGGCAACACAGACTTTCAACTCCCCTCCAAAGATTTTCTATGGGGTTGAGATCTGGAGACTGGCTAGGCCACTCCAGGACCTTGAAATGCTTCTTACGAAGCCACTCCTTTGTTGCCCGGGCGGTGTGTTTGGGATCATTGTCATGCTGAAAGACCCAGCCACGTTTCATCTTCAATGCCCTTGCTGATGGAAGGAGGTTTTCACTCAAAATCTCACGATACATGGCCCCATTCATTCTTTCCTTTACACGGATCAGTCGTCCTGGTCCCTTTGCAGAAAAAACAGCCCCAAAGCATGATGTTTCCACCCCCATGCTTCACAGTAAGTATGGTGTTCTTTGGATGCAACTCAGCAATCTTTGTCCTCCAAACACGACTTGAGTTCAGTTTTTACCAAAAAGTTCTATTTTGGTTTCATCTGACCATATGACATTCTCCCAATCATCTTCTGGATCATCCAAATGCACTCTAGCAAACTTCAGACGGGCCTGGACATGTACTGGCTTAAGCAGGGGGACACGTCTGGCACTGCAGGATTTGAGTCCCCTGGCGGCGTAGTGTGTTACTGATGGTAGGCTTTGTTACTTTGGTCCCAGCTCTCTGCAGGTCATTCCCTAGGTCCCCCGTGTGGTTCTGGGATTTTTTGCTCACCGTTCTTGTGATCATTTTGACCCCACGGGGTGAGATCTTGCGTGGAGCCCCCAGATCGAGGGAGATTATCAGTGGTCTTATATGTCTTCCAGTTCCTAATAATTGCTCCCACAGTTGATTTCTTCAAACCAAGCTGCTTACCTATTGCAGATTCAGTCTTCCCAGCCTGGTGCAGGTCTACAATTTTGTTTCTGGTGTCCTTTGACAGCTCTTTGGTCTTGGCCATAGTGGAGTTTGGAGTGTGACTGTTTGAGGTTGTGGACAGGTGTCTTTTATACTGATAACAAGTTCAAACAGGTGCCATTAATACAGGTAACGAGTGGAGGACAGAGGATCCTCTTAAAGAAGAAGTTACAGGTCTGTGAGAGCCAGAAATCTTGCTTGTTTGTAGGTGACCAAATACTTATTTTCCACCATAATTTGCAAATAGATTCAGTAAAAATCCTACAATGTGATTTTCTGGATTTTTTTTCTCAATTTGTCTGTCATAGTTGACGTGTACCTATGATGAAAATTACAGGCCTCTCTCATCTTTTTAAGTGGGAGAACTTGCACAATTGGTGGCTGACTAAATACTTTTTTTCCCTACTGTAAGTATAGTTTTTGTATGACTGAAGCCTTTAGTGATAGGTCTAACGCTTTAATATTTAATCATTTCTGCCCTCTGAATTCATATTCATTATATAAATAGGCCCATTTAATTTTGTCTGGCTTGACATTCCAAGTAAAATTGAATATTTTTTGTTCATACAATTTAAAAAACAAGTCGCTAGGTGTAGGCAGGGCCATAAGCAGATAGGTAAACTGGGAAATGACTAAAAAGTTAATCAATGGTGATTTTTCCACAAATAGACAGGTATTTTACTTTCAATGGTAGCAAGATCTTATCTATTTTTGCTGACTTTCTATTAAAATGTATTGTAGTAAGATAATTTATTTATTTCGGGACATGAATACCTAGTATGTCCACTTCACCGTCAGAACATTTTATTTGGAAACTACACGGTAATGTAGAAGTTGTATTTTTTGTGATCCAACATGTAATATAGTACACTTATCATAATTCGGTTGTAATCCAGAGAGTATAGAAACATTATCTAGATCCTCTATGAGGCTGTAGAGGGATCTAAATTGTGGATTTAAAAGAAAACATGAGTCATCAGCGTACAATGACACCATTTGATTTTAAGTCCTGGATTTCTAGCACATTGATATTATAGTTGGATCTGATTTTAATAGCTAACATTTCGATGGCCATAATAAATAGATATGCCAATAGTGGACAACCTTGTTTTACTCCTCTTGACAGCTTAATACTTTCTGAGAAGTAGTAATTATTTACTATTTTACACCAAGAGTTACTATACATAACTTTAACTCATTGTATAAGAGATTCTACAAAATATCAAAAAAACAATTCAAAGTCAGCTATGAATAGTAGGCCTGTTTTCCCAGATTTTTTGTAGTGTTCATAGTGTTCAGTACTTGTCTTATTTCATCTCCAATATATCGTCCACTGATTTAGGATTAATAATATCTGACAATACCTTTTTAATTCTATGTCTATGCATTTTTCTAGAATTGTTCACAACACTGAGTGTAAGGGGCCTCCAAATCTTTTTATGGACTGGATCTTTATATTTACCACCTGGGTCCTGTTTCAGTAATAGTGAAATCAGACCTTCTTGTTGAGTATCTGATAGTCTACCATTTTTTATAGGAGAGGTTAAAACATGCTAATGGTCCTCTAAGTACATCAAGAACAGTTTGATATACCTCAACTCGTATGCCATCCAGCCCTGGAGTTTTCCCTGACTTTAATTGCATCAATAAGTTCCTCCATGCATCATGTTTGCAACAATGCACTAAAGTAATAGTACAAAAAAATTAATACAAAGTGTTATGTTTGGGGCAAATCCAATACAACACATTACTGAGAACCACGCTCCACATTTTCAAGCATAGTGGTGTCTGCTTCATGTTATAGGTATGTTTGTAATCGTTAGGATAGAATATACATGGAATGGAGCTAAGCACAGGCAAAATCCTAGAGGAAAACCTGGTTCAGTGTGCTTTCTAACAGATACTGGGAGATTAATTCACATTTCAGCAGGATAATACCCTAAGACACAAGGCCTGAACTACACTGGAGTTGCTTACTAAGACGGTGAATGTTCCTGAGAGGCTGAGTTACAGTTTTGACTTAAATCTATTTGAAAATGTATGGCAAGACCTGCAAATGGTTGTCTAATAATGATCAATAACCAATTTGACAATGCTTGAAGAATTTTGAAAAGAATAATGAGCAAATGTTGCACAATCCAGGTGCTGATAGCTCTTCGAGATTTACCCAGAAAAACTCAGAAAGTATTGACTCAGTGGTGTGAATACTTATGTAAATGAGATATTTCTGTATTTCATTTTCACTAAATTTTCTAAAACGTCTAAAAACATATTTTCACTTTGTCATTATCGGGTATTGTGTGTAGATGGGTGAGAAAAAATATATAATTATTCATATTTTATTCAGGCTGTAACACAATAAAATGTGGAATAAGTCAAGGGGTATGAATGCACTGTAGTCTCCCGAGTGGCGCAGTGGTCTAAGGCATTGCATCGCAGTGCAAACTGTGCCATTAGAGGTCCTGGTTCGTATCCAGGCTCTGTCGTAGCCGGCCCCGACCGGGAGACCCATGGGGCGGTGCACAATTGGCCCAGTGTCATCCAGGGTAGGGGAGGGAATGGCCGGCAGGGATGTAGCTCAGTTGGTAGAGCATGGCGTTTGCAACGCCAGGGTTGTGGGTTCGATTCCCACGGGGGGCCATTAAAAAAAATAAAATAAAATCTATGCACTCACTAACTGTAAGTCACTCTGGATAAGAGTGTCTGCTAAATGACTAAAATGTAAAAATGTATTTCTAAACCATACATACAGTGAGGGAAAAAAGTATTTGATCCCCTGCTTATTTTGTATATTTGCCCACTGACAAAGAAATGATCAGTCTATAATTTTAATGGTAGGTTTATTTGAACAGTGAGAGACAGAATAACAACAACAAAAAATCCACAAAAACGCATGTCAAAAATGTTATAAATTGATTTGCATTTTAATGAGGGAAATAAGTATTTGACCCCCTCTCAATCAGAAAGATTTCTGGCTCCCAGGTGTCTTTTATACAGGTAACGAGCTGAGATTAGGAGCACACTCTTAAAGGGAGTACTCCTAATCTCAGCATGTTACCTGTATAAAAGATACCTGTCCACAGAAGCAATCAATCAATCAGATTCCAAACTCTCCACCATGGCCAAGACCAAAGAGCTCTCCAAGGATGTCAGGGACAAGATTGTAGACCTACACAAGGCTGGAATGGGCTACAAGACCATCGCCAAGCAGCTTGGTGAGAAGGTGACAACAGTTGGTGCGATTATTCGCAAATGGAAGAAACACAAAAGAACTGTCAATCTACCTCGGCCTGGGCTCCATGCAAGATCTCACCTCGTGGAGTTGCAATGATCATGAGAATGGTGAATCAGCCAAGAAATACATGGGAGGATCTTGCCAATGATCTCAAGGCAGCTGGGACCATAGTCACCAAGAAAACAATTGGAAACACACTACGCCGTGAAGGACTGAAATCCTGCAGCGCCCGCAAGATCCCCCTGCTCAAGAAAGCACATATACATGCCCGTCTGAAGTTTGCTAATGAACATCTGAATGATTCAGAAGAGAACTGGGTGAAAGTGTTGTGGTCAGATGAGACCAAAATGGAACTCTTTGGCATCAACTCAACTCGCCGTGTTTGGAGGAGGAGGAATGCCGCCTATGACCCCAAGAACACCATCCCCACCGTCAAACATGGAGGTGGAAACATTATGCTTTGGGGGTGTTTTTCTGCTAAGGGGACAGGACAACTTCACCGCATCAAACGGATGATGGACGGGGCCATGTACCGTCAAATCTTGGGTGAGAACCTATTTCCCTCAGCCAGGGCATTGAAAATGGTTCGTGAATGGGTATTCCAGCATGACATTGACCCAAAACACACGGCCAAGGCAACAAAGGAGTGGCTCAAGAAGAAGCACATTAAGGTCCTGGAGTGGCTTAGCCAGTCTCCAGACCTTAATCCCATAGAAAATATGTGGAGGGAGCTGAAGGTTCGAGTTGCCAAACGTCAGGCTCGAAACCTTAATGACTTGGAGAAGATCTGTAAAGAGGAGTGAGACAAAATCCCTCCTGAGATGTGTGCAAACCTGGTGGCCAACTACAAGAAACGTCTGACCTCTGTGATTGCCAACAAGGGTTTTGCCACCAAGTACTGTCATGTTTTGCAGAGGGGTCAAATAGTTATTTCCCTCAATAAAATGCAAATAAATTTATAACATTTTTGACATGCGTTTTTCTGGATTTTTTTGTTTTGTTATTCTGAGTCTCACTGTTCAAATAACCCTACCATTAAAATTATAGACTGATCATTTCTTTGTCAGTGAGCAAACGTACAAAATCAGCAGGGGATCAAATACTTTTTTCCCTCACTGTAAATTAATACAATTACATCATTACATCATCATTCAACTACAATCAAACTTCATTTACACTGAACATTTTACAACAGTAAATTGTGCATCTATACTGAACAAAAATATAAATGCAACATGTAACAATTTCAAAGATTTTATTGAGTTACAGTTCATATAAGGAAATCAGTCAACTGAAATAAATTAATTAGGCCCTTGTCTATGGATTTCACATGACTGGGAATACAGATATGCATCTATTGGTCACAGATCCCCCCCCCCAAAAAAAAGGTAGGGCCGTGGATCAGAAAACCAGTCATTATCTGGTGTGACCACCATTTGCCTCATGCATTGCGACACATCTATTTCGCATAGAGTTGATCAGGCTGTTGATTGTGGCCTGTGGAATGTTGTCCCACTCCTCTTCAATGGCTGTGCGAAGTTGCTTGATATTGTCGGGAACTGGAACACGCTGTCGTACATGTCGATCCAGAGCATCCCAAACATGCCCAATGGCTGACATGTCTGGTGAGTATGCAGACCATGGAAGAACTGGGACATTTTCAGCTTCCAGGAATTGTGTACAGATCCTTGCGACATGGGGCCGTGCATTATCATGCTGAAGCATGAGGTGATGGCGGCAGATGAATGGCACGACAATGGGCCTCAGGATCTCTTCACCGTATCTCTGTGAATTCATATTTCCATCAATAAAATGTAATGGTGTTCGTTGTCCATAGCTTATGCCTGCCCATACCATAATCCCACCGCCACCATGGGGGCACTTCGTTCACAACGTTGACATCAGCAAACCACTCGACCACACGACACCATACATGTGGTTTGCGGTTGTGAGGCCAGTTGGACATACTGCCAAATTCTCTAAAACGACATTGGTAGAGAAATTAACATTCAGTTATCTGGCAACAGCTCCGGTGGACATTCCCACAGTCAGCATGCCAATTGCTCGCTCCCTCAAAACTTGAGACATCTGTGGCATTGTGTTGTGTGACAAAACTGCACATTTTAGAGTGGCCTTTTATTGTCCCCAGCACAAGGTGCACCTGTGTAATGATCATGCTGTTTAATCAGCTTCTTGATCTGCCACACCTGTCAGATGGATGGATTATCTTTGCAAAGGAGAAATGCTCACTAACAGGGATGTAAACAAATTTGTGCACAACATTTGAGAGAAATAAGCTTTTTGTGCGTGTGGAAATTTTCTGGTATCTTTTGTTTCAGCTCATTTAACATGGGACCAACACTTTACATGTTGCGTTTATATTTTTGTTCAGTGTATTTATCTGAAACCCACAGCATGAATGATTCAGTGTTGCTTTGCTTTCCTAAGAGTGTTGGCCACATTATCCTGTCTTTTATTCCCATCTTCTGACAGAAGATCGGTTTGTATTATATCTTTCTTCTTTCAGTTTTCACACGCAACAACTGTAGTTTAGACATTTTTGTGATCTAACTGCCCCACAATCCAAAGTAATAAGGTTGATATAGTAGTCTATCATAGTAATCAGACCAATTATTTTACTACATTTAACTTTGACTATATATATGTAACTGCTTTGCTTTCAATAGTAAATAATAACTTTTAAAACTTCGACCACTACCACAAAAAAAGTACTTTTATCCTTTTCACGTGTGAGTTCCAAATGTCCCTTATGTTGTTGTTACGCAACAGGACAGTTAATCCGCGTTGCCCACAAACCAAGGCACGCTGCCTGCTAATTATCTATAGGCTATGTTTCAACTTTTCAATTTTCAATTATTTTTAAAGAGGTTGTATTTTCAAACAGTTTGAATTGAGGTGTTTTCCGTCTCCTCATTAATTCACATTGAAGTAGCCCATTTCACTGTGGCGGATAACTTACGTTTGAGGCATTACGAGCATTATGAGCTGGACAAACCTCTCTTTGATGAGAGCCCAAGCACTTCCTCTGTGTTTCCCCAGGTCAAGTATGCAGACATTTGCACATCTCCAGTCAGAACAGAACTTGCATAAACTTTTTCTCCCTGGCGTATTTTCTGGCTGGTGCCCGCATTGCCTTCTTTATTGTTTTCCTTACTAATAATAACTTTGGACATGTGTGCATTCCTATCAAAGTACATGCCTTATTATGTTATCATAATAGTTTCTGTATATCGTGTTATGTTGTTTCTACTGTAGCACACTATATGTATGCATGGAGCATAATGTATTCTGTATGTATTCCTTTATAACCGTGGACACGTGAAGTACTAATTTCATAACTTTTATGGTGTAATACTCAACTGTGCTTATGTAGCTAGCTACATTATTATATTAGCTCTGTAAAACAATGCAAATTGCATCAGATAAGTATTATATTGTGTTGTATCTTTTGAAGCTGCCCTGGCCTTATGACCATGGTGTGTTTTAATTTGGCCTGTTTAATATAGCTCTGCTCTTTCTGGCCCTGCCCCCTTGTGCAGCTCAACAGTTGCTGTTTCTTACTGTTATATAATTCATATTTCTGATTTTGTCAATGCAACTTATTATTTTTATAGTATTGTTATTATGTTACTTCTTTGTAATATTGTTTTATTGCTATATCCTGATATTGTATTCTAATTACTAATAATTCCTCTTTATTCTGTAACTTTCAGAAACCACACACAGAAACAGTATTTAACATTATTTGCAAACATCATAACTGGAACTTGCCATCTTTCTTGCTGAAGATTGAGGTCAGATTTTGTGTGCTAGGAGCATATCGCTTGAACATACTGTCACGCCCTGACTTATGGGACTCTAGTATGTTGTGTCAGGGTGTGGAGTTCTATGTTGTTATTTCTATGTTTACGTTCTAGGTGTTGTATTTCTATGTTTGGCCGGGTGTGATTCCCAATCAGAGACAGCTGTCGCTCGTTGTCTCTGATTGGGGATCATACTTAGGCAGCCTATTGGCAATCATTAGTTGTGGGATCTTGTTCCGTGTAGAGGCTTGTATTGTGTTTAGCCTGAGGACTTCACGTTACGTTGTTTTGTTGTTTTGTTCGTGTGTTTAGTTTGTATAATTAAACATGTATGCATTTCACGCAGCGCCTTGGTCTGACCCGTCCTTAAACGAACGTCACACATACACTCCTTTACTATTTTACTGGGAGGAAAAACACCAAGAAAATACATACAGTGGGGAAAAAAAGTATTTAGTCAGCCACCAATTGTGCAAGTTCTCCCACTTAAAAAGATGAGAGAGGCCTGTAATTTTCATCATAGGTACACGTCAACTATGACAGACAAAATGAGAAAAAAAATTCCAGAAAATCACATTGTAGGATTTTTAATGAATTTATTGGCATATGATGGTGGAAAATAAGTATTTGGTCAATAACAAAAGTTTCTCAATACTTTTGTTATATACCCTTTGTTGGCAATGACACAGGTCAAACGTTTTCTGTAAGTCTTCACAAGGTTTTCACACACTGTTGCTGGTATTTTGGCCCATTCCTCCATGCAGATCTCCTCTAGAGCAGTGATGTTTTGGGGCTGTCGCTGGGCAACACAGACTTTCAACTCCCTCCAAAGATTTTCTATGGGGTTGAGATCTGGAGACTGGCTAGGCCACTCCAGGACCTTGAAATGCTTCTTACGAAGCCACTCCTTCGTTGCCCGGGCGGTGTGTTTGGGATCATTGTCATGCTGAAAGACCCAGCCACGTTTCATCTTCAATGCCCTTGCTGATGGAAGGAGGGTTTCACTCAAAATCTCACGATACATGGCCCCATTCATTCTTTCCTTTACACGGATCAGTCGTCCTGGTCCCTTTGCAGAAAAACAGCCCCAAAGCATGATGTTTCCAACCCCATGCTTCACAGTAGGTATGGTGTTCTTTGGATGCAACTCAGCATTCTTTGTCCTCCAAACATGACGAGTTGAGTTTTTACCAAAAAGTTATATTTTGGTTTCATCTGACCATATGACATTCTCCCAATCCTCTTCTGGATCATCCAAATGCACTTCAGACGGGCCTGGACATGTACTGGCTTAAGCAGGGGGGACACGTCTGGCACTGCAGGATTTGAGTCCCTGGCGGCGTAGTGTGTTACTGATGGTAGGCTTTGTTACTTTGGTCCCAGCTCTCTGCAGGTCATTCACTAGGTCCCCCCGTGTGGTTCTGGGATTTTTGCTCACCGTTCTTGTGATAATTTTGACCCCACGGGGTGAGATCTTGCGTGGAGCCCCAGATCGAGGGAGATTATCAGTGGTCTTGTATGTCTTCCATTTCCTAATAATTGCTCCCACAGTTGATTTCTTCAAACCAAGCTGCTTACCTATTGCAGATTCAGTCTTCCCAGCCTGGTGCAGGTCTACAATTTTGTTTTTGGTGTCCTTTGACAGCTCTTTGGTCTTGGCCATTGTGGAGTTTGGAGTGTGACTGTTTGAGGTTGTGGACAGGTGTCTTTCATACTGATAACAAGTTCAAACAGGTGCCATTAATACAGGTAACGAGTGGAGGACAGAGGAGCCTCTTAAAGAAGAAGTTACAGGTCTGTGAGAGCCAGAAATCTTGCTTGTTTGTAGGTGACCAAATACTTATTTTCCACCATAATTTGCAAATAAATTCATTAAAAATCCTACAATGGGATTTTCTGGATTTTTTTTTCTCAATTTGTCTGTCATAGTTGACGTGTACCTATGATGAAAATTACAGGCCTCTCTCATCTTTTTAAGTGGGAGAACTTGCACAATTGGTGGCTGACTAAATACTTTTTTTCCCCACTGTAGGCCTATATGTAATGGATGTCAATTTTATTGAAGTGTTGGTAGTGGTTGAAAAACAAAAACGAGTTTTACTAGAGGAGGAAACATAGCAAGAATATATTGACAACTTATTAATATGCAAAACCCATATTTCAATATTCATGTAGTGACTGAACAACGACTGCATTCCCACCCCCCACCCCTAAAGGCATAGTATCATGGCAGGTCAAATAGCCAGTCAGTAATTGCTGCATGTGCTCAATAGTGCTTGAGCATATGGTACTCCCCAAAGCATCGTGCAACACACAGGGATGTGTCACAAGCTAAACACAAGTACTTTGTCAACCTCTTCTGCTTCCTACTCCTGGTGCCAGACAGGCAGACTTTGCAGTGCCTCTGTGTGCGACTGACTTGAGCAGCAGTTTGAGGGACTTTGCAGGGAAAATGCTGTGCAGTGAGGCGTAGGGGATTGTCTGCAGCAGGATGGCCCCCAGTGGACGGGCGCCAAGGGGTGGGTGCTCCTCCAGCAGGTCTCTCATTAGGTTTTCTCTGTACTTTTAGTAGGTAATTACTTTACCTATGAGGGAGAGGGAGTAGGGAGGATGAGAGAAGGGAGACGATGATGAGGCAGTGGGTAGGTGGGTGAGATATTGTCACTATAATTGCATAATGGAACTGTATGTGATTTGTATGTGAATTGTGTTTACAATTACAAAAATAAAAACTTGTTCAGTAATCATCTCACCTGTTAGCTGGCAGTGAACTATGTGGCCATTAAGGACAGCAGTGTCGATCAGATGGAAAATCTGTGAGTCGTCTCCTTTTGAAAGACATTGCTAATGCTTCAGCTTAGCTCACTAGCTACATACATACACAACAATACTGAATTGCTCCAAGCGAGTGTCAGAAGTGATGTGATTGACTCCCGGCACGTCCCACTTGTATAAATAAATCATTATCAGAAAATGGTTTGTGTGGTCATTCTTTATTTATTTACTGTTTTATTCACGATTTCAAGTACTGGTGACAAATCATGCATTCCGATTCCTGCAGAGATTGTAATGGACACAAATGATGTGTAAAATACTTTTTATGATGAGTTTATGCTAAGCTATTTGCCAGCTGTGTGTGGAGTCATCTTTGTTGACATCATACAATGCAATCTGGGTGTCACATAAACATCTGTCAGACCAAAGATGTTATAATAAAACTCGGTGAAGGCATGGTTCACTCATCTTTCGAGTAAACTTCTGGAAGTGAATGATGGTAGACGACACACCCGCTTCAACATGCATACTGCAAACAGACCCAACTCATCTTGTCTCCTCTTCTTATCTTCGGTTGATGTGAAAAAACAAACATGTCGGCGCGCACAAACTACCCATCGTCGGATTACTTTAGACTTTTAATAAAGTGTTTGACTCAATTGTTTCTAATTGCTAATTCATATTATGGTTTCAGTCAGCCAATAGTTAGCTAAATATGATTGCATGTGTTAGGTCAGTTAGCGCTAGGAGTAACGTAGCCTACATTTTCCGGTTGGAATGTAAATTGTGTTATGCTGTTGCTACTTCTGTAACCGCCTGAACATTGCATCCCAAAACAAACTGCTCACATTGAAGATATAACGTTGTAAAGACTGTTTGTGCAAATTATTTCTGTGAAAAAACAGTGTGACCAGCTCAAACACTGACTGTTGTGACAATCGCAACTAGACGTTCTAAAGTGCAAGGACCACTGTAGAACGATCACACCCGTGTGCTCATAAGTGTTAAAGAGTTAAAGCAAGTCCCACCAATTTTACTTCATGTACAATTACCATCTAGTTATTATTATTATGATTCTTTGGAACGCTACTCCTCCTACACCATTTAATGTTCTTAGATGTATCCTTTGAAAATAGACACGTTAAAATATTCTGTGGATGAACATGCACATATTCCTCTTAAGTGCATTCAACTATACTGCCCTACCAAGCAAAAAGGCAGTAATTGCTAATTTGGTAGAAAATTAGTTAATGTAATTTTTGCTACATTAAATACATGCTTAATTATGTGGACAAGTATCCTGCCTCCATTGTATTGTGTTTTGGAGAAAATGGGGGTCATATTAGCAGTAACTGCAAAACGTTACTGTGAAACCAAGGTAAATGTCAGTAACTGAACTTACTGCCTTTTAGCTTGGATTCAACCTACCCTTGGCTGCAGTTACTGCCTTTTACCTTGGTATTGTATCATTTTATTCTGATAGTGATACAATCGAACCTGTATGACAGCTACATTTAACATTTACATTTTAGTCATTTAGCAGACGCTCTTATCCAGAGCGACTTACAGTTTTTAGTGAGTGCATACATTTTCATACTGGCCATCCGTTGGAAATGAACCCACAACACTGGCGTTGCAAGCACCATGCTCTACCAACTGAGCTACAGGGGACTACACACACATACATTGCTAATCTAGGGACACAACATCATGGCACAGCATTCCCGGGGGAAACTGATGGTTGAACTTGCTCTGAAACGCCGAGACCCAGACACTGGTAAGAACTAGCTAGCTAAGTAGATCTGAGATCAAAATGTATTAGCTAGCTAGCAAGCTAAGCTAGCTAACTAGCAAGCGAGCATAGACTAACAATGCTACCTGCTCTCATAAGAGGAAATCCGCAATTGATACTAACTTTAATCTATTAGCCCTATAATGAATTATATTTTGAAATTTCATCTGATGGTTTCTTTGAATCAGTACACCACACACAATTTCTAGCCAGTGACGGCACCTAGCTAAAACTGACGCGCCCCTACCAAAATGTCAAAACCTACCTAGCTAGCATTAGCATGAAGCAATAGATTTGTGCTACCTGATCCCATAAGAGGTGATCAGCAGTTTATACTAGCTTCAATCTATATAGTATAATCCCTATAATTGTATTCTGACATTCCATGGGTTATTTGAATCAGTAACATTACACCCCACAGACACGATCTCTAGCCAGCTGACGGTCAGTTGGACGTGAACCTCATACTGAATTGTCAAAAGCCACGCACCCTCGTTTTCCGGTTGAGCACACACACAGCATTGCTACCTCATTATGTCCAGGGTCTGGTTTTCTATTATGTTCCAGTGTTGAGTGACTGTCCCAGTCAGGAAAGTTTAAATCCCAGATTGTTTCCATCACCTTTGTTGGTGGCATATGTAATTAGTGCAACAAGCTTTGGCATGCCAAATGTGTGCTCAATGTGTCTGCTTCAGTGCCATCACTACATGAATGCGGGAAAAAACAGTTTTACCAAAATGACTTCCACAAATCCCTGTGGCCTAGATGATTAAAGTATCTATGCGGATCAAATTTGCCATGTGACAGTGCATTAGGACTGTACAACCACGTCAATACTAGGTTTTATTCCTGTCAATGTCCATCCATGCAACAAAAAAAAGGGCCTTTTTGGGAGCAGGTATGAAATTAATAGATGAACGGACTTATGACAGTGAAAATTATCATGATGTTTGCACAAGATAAAATCAACATTGATTATATCCTATATTATAGAATAGAATAACTGAAAAGGATTATGATCATATGTTTGCACACCACAAAATGTCAGTATTAATCATTATCATTCATGACAGGATAGAATCATTAGGATACATGTCCCTGATTGTTTGCTCTATATATTTCAGTTGATTGTGAGGGCCACATTCCAACAAAGATTCCTGATCTGCCCCCTTCAACTGAAGTCACAGTGTCAACACTATGTGAAGAAATAGAGAACCAGTGGTAGGTCTCTGACTCCTCAGACATCAGTCTACTAGATGAGAAATCAATTGTCGATGATGATGAGGATTATCATCCACCTTCAGAGTTGGATGTTCCAGCACAAGTGGCAGCTGAGCCTGTGGACACAACTCCAGACATACTATCAAACAAGAAATCCAAGATTCCACCAATGGGTAAGCCATGTGGTCCTAAATGCAAGAGGCAATGTACTCAGAATATTTCAGAGGGTAGGCAAAAGGAAATATGGGAACAGTATTGGGAGATGAAGTATAAGGAGAAGAGGACATGGATCTTCCATATGGTGGCACAGCAATCTAAGAAAAAGATCACCACATCGCCTCTACCTCCCGAGTGACGTCAATATTCGGTTCATGCATAATGACTACAAGGAGAAGAACAAAGATGTCAGCTGTGGTTACAAAACCTAATGCAAGGCAGTAAAGGGAAGGAACATCAGCTTTGTGAAGCTTGGAGAGGAGGAGTGCGAGCTCTGTTTGGTGCAGGGTCATCATCTGAAGATGGCGCACAGGGAGAATGAGGCCATGGAAACCCAAGCCTGCCAAGACAACAGCCATGCAGCACCTGAATTCACCATCACCAACCCCGACTGCATGCAATGTCGGAAATATGAGAAATATAAGAAGTCTGCAGGGCAGAGCAGAAGCCATTACCAGGCTGATGCACAGAAAGATTGGCCTGAGGACCGGTCTGTGAGGAGCGTTGACATGCAGAAAGTCATTATGCTCCCTCGCATGCCAGGTGTGAAAACAGCAGTGTTCACAAGAATAATCATTAGCTATCACGCGACAATCGCCACGGTTGGAAAGAAGTCTCAAAATAAGAAGAAAACAGTGGTATGGCACAAAGGAACAGCTGGACGGAAAGCAGAGGAGATTACTTCATTTTACGTAACAGCACTGGAGAGGGAAAGGGATGACAAGCATGCAGTGTATTGGGTGGATAACTGCACTTCTCAAAACAAAAACTGGTGAGTGTTGTCAATGCGGACTGAACTTTGATGGAGGACATCACCTCCCGAGTGGCGCAGTGGTTTAAGGCACTGCATCGCAGCGCTAGCTGTGGTCCTGGTTCGAATCCAGGCTCTGTCGTAGCTGGCCGCGACCGGGAGACCCATGGGGCGGCGCACAATTGGCCCAGCGTTGTCCAGGGTAGGGGAGGGAATGGCCGGCAGGGATGTAGCTCAGTTGGTAGAGCATGGCGTTTGCAACGCCAGGGTTGTGGGTTCGATTCCCACAGGGGGCCAGTATGAAAAAATTAAATAATGTATGCACTCACTAACTGTAAGTCGCTCTGGATAAGAGCGTCTGCTAAATGACTAAAATGTAAATGTAAGGTGGAGGTTGTCAAAATGAAAAAGGAAAACATCCTGACATGGAAAACTGGCCATTCCGTCATCAAGCTGAAGCAGCACCAAAGCTGGCAGAGATGGCTGAGATCCAGGTGAGGCGTGGATCCAGGAGCCTCTTCTACAAAGCTTGGCTTGACTTTATCATGAAGAAAGTCACTCTAGAGACACCCTCTGCACTACGT
The DNA here is from genome assembly GCF_020615455.1 of Coregonus clupeaformis. Taxonomy (NCBI): domain Eukaryota; kingdom Metazoa; phylum Chordata; class Actinopteri; order Salmoniformes; family Salmonidae; genus Coregonus; species Coregonus clupeaformis. The sequence continues at coordinate 2,670,254 of NC_059228.1, forward strand.
ACACAGGATAGAGGGATAGAAGAGTCCAAGAAGATGGACATCATCAACAAGCTGTGTCCTCTGATGCCTGCAAATCGAAGGCAGTTCTGGAATGCCTTGGCTGTGAACAGCATTGCTGAGGATGAGGAGTGATATGGAAGAGCACTGAAGAAGTTTTACTTAAAAATGAAATGTAACTATTCAGCATTTTATCAATTGTAGCTAAATGTCGTGTGTCCTCTTATGAATATGAAAATGTAAATATGTTTAAAATTAATTCTTAAAGCTGTTATTTATTCAAAATTGTCTATGTAAGTGTCATTCGAAACAATAAAAAAGTAAAACAAATTTAATTAGCAATCTCATGGTATTTTTTAAATAATTAGTATTACCCTACATCATACTTCTATCATGTTCCATCATTATAAATTATAAGATAGGCAATCATTTAATGTAATTCAAACAATTGCAATGCTGCTTTTCACATTTATTCTTATAACAAGACAAGGGTTACTTGTAAAACACAGTATGTAATGTGACTGATGCAGAACCTACATCTCCATGTAAATGCAATTGGTATCTTAGTGGAAGACACAAAGGATGCAGTTTCAACTCTGTTACGCTATAAGTAATTACACTGCTCTTTTATTAATAGCATAAATGAGAAGTATAGTAAACTAACAAATGAAAATGGCAGATACTGCTCTTTGCTTTGGTATTACCCTGCAATTTGTAACATATCATGCCAAGGAAGAAGGCAGTAACTGCTGTTTAAGAGTCAAAGGTCATGTCAGAGGTCAGGGTTAACATTAATTTAAAAATGCACTCATAGTAAGACAACAGATCACTACATCTTCAATGATCATCTTCAAACGTTGAAGCCATTTTTCTCAGTTCCACGCTATGAGCAGTTACTGCCTTTTTGCTTGGTAGGGCAGTTAATTTGTTGCAAGTAAAAGCCTTCGATAGTGCGTTGCTACAATTCCAAGTCTGGAAGGTTCAAACCACCCTCAGACATAGGAAGATGTAAAAATGTCCTTTTTATTCTATGAATTTTATTTGCCCATATAAAGTCTGTTATGACCTATCACGTTTCAGGAGAAGACCCAGATGCAGACAGTGTCGAAGTAACAAAAGTTTATTACAAAAACAGGTGCAGGCAAACGACAGGTCAAGGGCAGGCAGAGGTCAGTAATCCAGATCAGAGTCCAAAAGGTACAGAACGGCAGACAGTCTCAGGGTCAGGGCAGGCAGAGGTCAATACTCCAGGGTGGTGTGACAAGGTACAGAACGGCAGGCAGGCTCAGGGCAGGCAGAATGGTCAAAACTAGGAACTTGAGAAAGACAGCAGCAAGGGGAAAACCGCTGGTAGGCTTGACGAAATAAAACGAACTGGAAACAGAGAACACAAGTATAAATACACTGGGGATAATGTGGAAGATGGGTGACACCTGGAGGGGAGTGGAGACAATCACAAAGACAGGTGAAACAGATTAGGGTGTGACATGACCAAGTATACTTTTTTAAAGAATGTCTTCTTTGGGGTAATTGGTATTACCAAAAATAAAAATAACAACTTTTCTGCAATTCTGAAAAGTTTATTCTACCTGTAAGATTTATGGGAAGATTGTTCCATTTAATTAGTTATGCTTTCATATTGTTGAGTAGCTGAATAAAGTGATCTTTATATATTTGTTGTTTGTTGTCACTTATTAAGCATCCTAAGTATTTAAAATGGCTGTGGTCCACGTAAAGGATTGCTGTATCAGGATCATGTTATTCTTTTTATTTTTGCTATTGCCATTATTTATTTTTCCCCATAAATTTTATATCCTGAGATTTTAGAATATTCAGAAAACGTTTTTAGCAAAGGGGCCATTGAGTTTTCAATATTTGTCAGGTATATCAGGAGATAATTTTAAATAAGTTTAGTTTATATTATTGTTTGCCAACACTGATACCGGTTACGTTTGGGTCCGGTCTAATTCATTCTGCAAGCAGTTCAATTTCCAGTGGCAGCTGGAGGGGGGAGAAGGGAGAGGGGACAACCCTTTCTTGTGCCCCTTTCTAAAGCAATTTCATCAATGTATTATATTCGTGTATATTTTTGCTTTAGGACATTTATATAATATTTGGTAACACTTGACCTTTAGTAATTAATTAATATGTAACTAAATAGTAATAAATGCATTTACAACATAGTAGTTACATGTACACTACCAGTCGAAAGTTTGGACACACCTACTCATTCAAGGGTTTTTCTTTATTTTTTTTTATTTTTTTTACATTGTAGAATAATAGTGAAGACATCAAAACTATGAAATAACAGATATGGAATCATGTAGTAACCAAAAAAGTGTTAAACAAATCAAAATAGATTTTAAATTTGAGATTTTTCAAATAGCCACCCTTTGCCTTGATGACAGCTTTGTACACTCTTGGCATTCTCTCAACCAGCTTCATGAGGTAGTCACCTGGAATGCATTTCAATTAACAGGTGTGCCTTGTTAAAAGTTAATTTGTGGAATTTATTTCCTTCTTAATGTGTTTGAGCCAATCAGTTGTGTTGTGACAAGGTAGGGGAGGTATACAGAAGATAGCCCTATTTGGTAAAATACCAAGTCCATATTATGGCAAGAACAGCTCAAATAAGCAAAGAGAAACGACAGGCCATCATCACTTTAAGACATGAAGGTCAGTCAATATGGAAAATGTCAAGAACTTTGAAAGTTTCTTCAAGTGCAGTCGCAAAAACAATCAAGCGCTATGATGAAACTGGCTCTCATGAGGACCGCCAAAGGAATGGAAGACCCAGAGTTACCTCTGCTGCAGAGGATAAGTTCATTAGAGTTACCAGCCTCAGAAATTGCAGGCCAAATAAATGCTTCACGGAGGTCTAGTAACAGACACATCTCAACATCAACTGTTCAGAGGAGACTGTGTGAATCAGGCCCTCATGGTCGAATTGCTGCAAAGAAACCACTACTAAAGGACGCCAATGATAAGAAGAGACCTGCTTGGACCAACAAACACGAGCAATGGACATTAGACCGGTGGAAATTTGTCCTTTGGTCTGTATGTAAACTTCCGACTTCAACTGTATGTATGTACAGTAGTTGAAGTCGGAAGTTTACATACACCTTAGCCAAATACATTTAAACTCAGTTTTTCACAATTCCTGACATTTAATCCTAGCTGGTGTAACTGAGTCAGGTTTGTAGGCCTCCTTGTTCGCACACGTTTTTTCAGTTCTGCCCACAAATTTTCTATAGGATTGAGGTCAGGGCTTTGTGATGGCCACTCCAATACCTTGACTTTGTTGTCCTTAAGCCATTTTATCACAACTTTGGAAGTATGCTTGGGGTCATTGTCCATTTGGAAGACCCATTTGCGACCAAGCTTTAACTTCCTGACTGATGTCTTGAGATGTTGTTTCAATATATCCACATAATTTTACTTCCTCATGATGCCATCTGTTTTGTGAAGTGCACCAGTCCCTCCTGCAGCAAAGCACCCCCACAGCATGATGCTGCCACCCCCGTGCTTCACAGTTGGGACGGTGTTCTTCGGCTTGCAAGCACCCCCTTTTTCCTCCAAACATAATGATGGTCATTATGGCCAAACAGTTCTATTTTTGTTTCATCAGACCAGAGGACATTTCTCCAAAAAGTATGATCTTTGTCCATATGTGCAGTTGCTAACCGTAGTCTGGCATTTTCATTGCGGTTTTGGAGCAGTGGCTTCTTCCTTGTTGAGCGGCCTTTCAGGTTATGTCGATATAGGACTTGTTTTACTGTGGATATAGATACTTTTGTACCCGTTTCCTCCAGCATCTTCACAAGGTCCTTTGCTGTTGTTCTGGGATTGATTTGCACTTTTCACACCAAAGTACGTTCATCTCTAGGAGACAGAACGAGTCTCCTTCCTGAGCGATATGACGGCTGCGTGGTCCCATGGTGTTTATACTTACGTACTATTGTTTGTACAGATGAACGTGGTACCTTCAGGCATTTGGAAATTGCTCCCAAGGATGAACGAGACTTGTGGAGTTCTACAAAAAAAATTCTGAGGTCTTGGCTTATTTCTTTTGATTTTCCCATAATGTCAAGCAAAGAGGCACTGAATTTGAAGGTAGGCCTTGAAATACATCCACAGGTACACCTCCAATTGACTCAAATAATGTCAATTAACCTGTCAGAAACTTCCATGACATCATTTTCAGGAATTTTCCTAGCTGTTTAAAGGCACAGTCAACTTAGTGTATGTAAACTTCTGACCCACTGGAATTGTGATATAGTGAATTATAATTGAAATAATCTGTCTGTAAACAATTGTTGGAACAGTTTTGCACATTCTTGGCATTCTCTCAAACAGCTTCACCTGGAATGCTTTTCCAACAGCCTTGAAGGAGTTGCAGAGTAGGTGAACGGATGATCTCCGCGTGTGGTCCCACCGTCAAGCACGGAGGAGGAGGTGTGATGGTGTGGGGGTGCTTTGCTGTTGACACTGTCTGTGATTTATTCAGAATTCAAGGCACACTTAACTAGTATGGCTAGCACAGCATTCTGCAACGATACGTCATCCCATCTGGTTTGCGCTTAGTGGGACTATCATTTGTTTTCAACAGGACAATGACCCAAAACACACCTCCAGGCTGTGTAAGGGCTATTTGACCAATAATGAGAGTGATGGAGTGCTGCATCAGATGACCTGGCCTCCATAATCAGAGATGGTTTAGGATGAGTTGGACCGCAGAGTGAAGGAAAAGCAGTCAACAAGTGCTCAGCATATGTGGGAACTCATTCAAGACTGTTGGAAAAGCATTCCTGATTAAGCTGGTTGAGAGAATGCCAAGAGTGTGCAAAGCTGTCATCAAGGCAAAGGGTGGTTATTTGAAGAATCTCAAATATAAAATATATTTGGATTTGTTAAACACTTTTTTGGTTACTACATGATTCCATATGTGTTATTTCATAGTGTTGATGTCTTCACTATTATTCTACAATGTAGAAAATAGCAAAAATAAAGAAAAACCCTTGAATGAGTAGGTCTGCCCAAACTTTCAATCACAGTTTTGACGGTACAAAACTGAACTTCTCACTCCTCATGAGTCCTATCGGTATGCGCATGGGCATCAACCACACAATTACTGACCACACAACTACTGACCTCAACTACCGACCTAACCTACTAACCACAACTACTGACTTCAACTACTAAACACAACTACTGACCACAACCACACAAGTACTGACCACAACTAATGACCACAATTACTGACCACAACCACACACCTACTGACCAAAACTACTCACCACAACTACTGACTACAACCACTAAACTACTTACCACAACTACTGAACCACACAATTACTGAACCACACCCACACAATTACTGACCACAACTACTGACATAACCTACTGACCACAACCACTCAACTACTGACCAAAACTACTGAACCACACAACTACTGAATCACTCAACTACTGATCATAACCACACAACTACTGACCACAACTACTGACCACACAACTACTGAACACACAAATACTGAACACAACTCCTGACCACAACTACTGACCACAACCACACAACTACTGTCCACAACTACTGACCACAACCACACAACTACTGACCACAACCACACAACTACTGACCACTGCTGACCACAACTACTTAACACAACTACTTACCTTAACTTACCACAACTACTGACCAAAACTACTGACCAAACAACTACTGACCACACCACACTACTTACAACTGACCACAACTTCATACCACAACTACTGACCACACAACTACTGACCACAACCACACAACTACTGACCACAACTACTGACCACTCTCGATGATATGAAAGTATATTTTCCAACAACATAATGTGTGAGCAGCATTAGCTGAAGTTGGATGATAAATGGCATCATTAGGTTAATATGAATTAGAAACTACAGGACGAATGCAAGATGTTTTCAATCAAATCAAACAGTGTAACAAGACAGGCAGTTTTCATTTTTTCTCATGTGTCACTTCAATCAGAGTATAGACAAACATTGTCTTTCTCGTCATCATTATGAGGGCACTTGTTTGTCATGTCATCAGCTTGAGTAAAACGTTTTCAACTTCTACTACCACTAAAAAATACTTTTAAAGAGCTAAAGCAAGCACCACAAGTTTACTTGTAAAGTTACCATCTAGTTATTATTATTATTAGGAACGCAACCTCTCTTTCACTGTTTCAGCTAGAAACACTGTTCAAACTTTAAAACGTGTAGACTGGTCTGGATGGAGTTGCTTGGGTATATATATTTTATACTTCTTAAACTATTCAACTTTTGTCTTCCTTTTTGTTCTCCATCTACTTTCATAGTATTTCCTCAACATTCTAAAGGCCCTATTGTGACGTCATCACTTCCAACACTCCATTCACTGTAAATGCAACAGTGCAAACTTTTGACACAAATTGAGTATTTCGACCATTTTGCCAGCACCTGGCTAACCCCTGATCAACACCGATGCTCTCAACCAATGACAGGATCTTGGAACTCCTCACAGCTCTGGTTCCTTCGTCAGCACTGTGGGCCAGTTCAGAGCTATGGGCCGCCCACTCCTGCATTGGCACTGCTATATGCAGATGGTTGCTGTTGTCACGAATTCAGCCGAGGCTGCTCCTCCTCCTTGCTCGGGCAGGCTTCGGCGTTCGTCGTCACCGGAGTACTAGCTGCAACCGATCTATGTTTCTGTGTTCTACTTGTTTTGTCTTTATTGCACACACCTGGTTCCAATTATGATAATTTGTTTCCCTATGTTACCCTCTGGTTCCCTCATGGTGTTGTGCGTGATTGTTCGTTGTTTTGTTGTCATTGACATGTGAGTCTGTATTTTCTTCCCTGCGTGGAAGATATGTTTATTTACTTGTGATAAGTAAAGTACGTCATTGACTAAGTTCTGTGTCCTGCGCCTTACTCCGTCCTACCGCTACACACTGACGCATGACAGCTGTGTTCATAGTTAGAATATCCTCATGATCCAAGATGACAGCTAATCTTGCCTAATGCCAAACCATGCATTGTTATCTTTTCTAATAAATGGTTAAACGTACACATTGTGTTTTCTTTCTGAAATTAAGCATAGCCAGTTAAGAAGGGAAACCCAAGTGTGATTGCATCAGCTGATATCCAACCAATTGGATTCACACTTTAATTACATGCGGTCTATTTAGTTGACCAATTCTACACATGCTTCCTCAATGCTGGATGTCACGCACTCGCATGCGCTGGTTTCTCTTTCTGCCGTGCTGCTGTAACTAGCTGTTACACTCTCTATGCTTGCTGTTTCTGATATCCCACCACCACCCCAGCCTCCACCTTTATGGGTTCTGTGTTCCTTCCTTCGGGGGATTTGATATAGCATATCGTGCTCACTGCCTGTAGCTATATTATCATCTTCGTATGACTCTTCGCTCTGGCAGTGAGCTACCCTGAAGGAGCAGAGCACTAACGCCAAACCATTCATTGTTATCTTTTCTAATAAATAGTTAAATGTACACGTGGTGTTTTCTTTCAGAACTTCCATTACCACAAAAATAGCATATTTTACAGTGGCACTGTGTCTGTGGATCATTGGCTACGAAGGAGGCATGCATCAACGTGGGAAAATGTTCTAACCCTGATTATCAAATCAAATTGTATTTGTCACATGCGCCGAATACAACAGGTGTAGACCTTACCGTGAAATGTTTACTTACAAGCCCTTAACCAACAATAGTTAAGAAAATAGAGTTAAGAAAATATTTACCAAAAAATATATAGTTAAAAAAATAAGAAAGTTACACAATAAAATAACACTAATGAGGCTATATACATGGAGTACCGGTACCGCGTCAATGTGCGTGGGTACAGGTTAGTCGAGGTAATTTGTACATGTAGGTAGGGGTAAAGTGACTGTGCATAGATGATAAACAGTGAGTAGCAGCAGTGTAAAAACAGGCGGTGAGCAACCGGTCAGGATGCTCTCAATGGTGCAGCTGTATAACTTTTTGAGGATCTGGGGACCCATGCCAAATCTTTCAGTCTCCTGAGGGAGAAAAGGAGTTGTCGTGCCCTCTTCACGACATTCTTGGTCTGTTTGGATCATGATAGTTTGTTGGTGATGTGGACAACAAGGAACTTGAAACTCTAGACCCGCTTCACTACAGCCCCGTTGATGTGCCCCGTGTTCGGCCCTCCTTTTCCTGTAGTCCATGATCATCTTCTTTGTCTTGATCACGTTGAGGGAGAGTATCCTGGCCCAACACTGCCAGGTCTCTGACCTCCTCCCTATAGGCTGTCTCATTGTTGTTGGTGATAAGGCCTACCACCGTTGTGTCGTCAGCAAACTTAATGATGGTGTTGGAGTCGTGCTTGGCCACACAGTCGTGGGTGAACAGGGAGTACAGGAGGGGACTAAGCACGCATCACTGAGGGGCCCCAGTGTTGAGGATCAGCGTGGCAGATGTGTTGTTGCCTACCCTTACCACCTGGGGGCGGCCCGTCAGGAAGTCCAGGATCCAGTTGCAGAGGGAGGTGTTTAGTCCCAGGATCCTTAGCTTAGTGATGAGCTTTATGGGCACTATGGTGTTGAATGCTGAGCTGTAGTCAATGAATAGCATTCTCACATAGGTGTTCCTTTTGTCCAGGTGGGAAAGGGCAGTGTGGAGTGCGATTGAGATTGCGTCATCTGTGGATCTGTTGGGGCGGTATGCGAATTGGAGTGGGTCTAGGGTTTCTGGGATGTTGGTGTGAGCCATGACCAGCCTTTCAAAGCACTTCATGGCTACCGACGTGAGTGCTACAGGGCGGTAGTCATTTAGGCAGGTTACCTTCACTTTCTTGGGCACAGGGACTTGGTCTGCTTGAAACATGTAGGTATTACAGACTCGGTCAGGGAGCGGTTGAAAATGTCAGTGAAGACACTTGCCAGTTGTTCTGCGCATGCTCTGAGTACACGTCCTGGTAATACATCGGGCCCCACGGCCTTGTGAATGTTGACCTATTTAAAGGTTTTGCTCACATAAGCTCCGGAAAGCGTGATCACAAAGTCGTCTGGAAGTCGTGCTCTCATGCATGCTTCAGTGTGCTTGCCTCGAAGCGAGCATAAAAGGCATTTAGCTCGTCTGGTAGGCTCGCGTCACTGGGGCAGCTCGCGGCTGAGTTTCCCTTTGTACAATTGGCCCAGCGTCGTCCAGGGTAGGGGAGGGAATGGCCGGCAGGGATGTAGCTCGGTTGGTAGAGCATGGCGTTTGCAACGCCATGGTTGTGGGTTCGATTCCCACGGGGTCCATTATGGAAAAAAAAGAAAAAAAAAAGTATGCACTCACTAACTGTAAGTCGCTCTGGATAAGAGCGTCCGCTAAATGACTTAAATGTAAATGTAGTCCCTAATAGTTTGCAAGCCCTGCCACAACTGACGAGCATCAGAGACGGTGTAGTAGGATTCAATCTTAGTCCTGTATTGACGCTTTGCCTGTTTGATTATATGGCCATTTTACTGGTTCCCTCAAACTGTAACCAATCACTTGGCTTGGCAGTGGGTTGTACGGTCAACTGTTGTAGTTTGTACATAGAATCTACTGTAAAAAATAATAATATATTGTGTCACTGTAAATTACTGTATAATCAACAGTAACATACTGTATGAACTTAATACAGTAGATTACCGTAATTTACATTGAATTGTGGAAAAAATACAATGGCCGGGAAATATTTGATGTATTTTGAACATTACCATAAAAAATGCTATATTACTGTCTTTTTGAATATTCCAAATAGAATGCTACACAAGAAGCACAACGGCAACACATTCAAAGCACATCATATGAAGCAAGAAGATTTTTATATTTTCTTCTTAGTTAATTGGTACCTGTTTTGATATTTTATATGCATTGCTTTGTTTGTGGCCATGCTGTTTTAGAATTTTAAAAAAAGACTATCAGAAAGGCACAACATACAAGAAAATAATTTTCCATTGCTAAAATAAACCAAGAACAAACTAATAGGAGCTACATGTAAAACACAGGTCCCTTGTGGAAATTAGGCGAACTGCAACATCACTTAGACTGAGTTCAAACTACTCTCTCCCACCCCTGCCCCAACCCTTACAATAGTTTACAATACCAATAATGGTACCGTCAATAAATAAACAGCATTTGTACAGTAAAACTGTTTTGTTTACGGTAACTTACTGCCAGCCAGTTACTGTAAATCAACGGTAGTCATCACTGATCATATTTCCAAGCATGCTCTACTGCAGGTTAATTGTTTAGAATTGTTTTTAATATCTGTGTTTTTGCATGTACTGCACATTGATTGATTGACTAATCTTATGCTTCACAAAGATAAATTACATACATGTTTCTAAACTAATCCAATCAGTTAGATTTTTTTGCACCTGTTACTGAAATGGTTGTTACAGTTTAAAAGGCTTAGGTCACGTGTCAAACTCATTCCACCGAGGGCCGAGTGTCTGCGGGTTTTCGCTCCACCCTTGATTGATGAATTAAGGTCACTAATTAGTAAGGAACTTAATTGAAAGGAAAAACCTGCAGACACTCGGTCCTCCGTGGAATGAGTTTGACACCCCTGGCTTAGGTTGTCACCTTACAATGTTCCTAACTCTGACAGTCATTCTCAATGCAGGTTGCGTGTGAATTATTTCCAACTGTTGGATATCCTAACTTTGGCTGGATTCCAATAGGAATTACACATCACTTTGCAAGCCAGCATAATGTGACTTACAGGTAGGGCGGAACAATTCTGGTAACTTTCCCAAAAAGTGAATAGTTATGCACGCTCAAGTTTTCTGTTTTTTTGTCTTATTTCTTGTTTGTTTCACAAGAAAAAATATTTTGCATCTTCAAAGGGGTAGGCATGTTGTGTAAATCAAATGATACAAACCCCCAAAAAAGTCATTTTAATTCCAGGTTGTAAGGCAACAAAATAGGAAAAATGCCAAGGGGGGTGAATACTTTCGCAGGCCATGGGTGGTAGCACTACAATTCATTTGAAAGGCAAGGCCATCTGGGGAATATGCAAATAAGGCTTTGCAGTAAGAATATGGTACTGTAAAATGACTACAGTAGCATTATTGGTACTGTAAATCAATTACAGTAACAGTATTGGATACCGTAAAATACGGTACGGTCACATACTGTTCCTTTTATTACAGTAACTTACAGGTAACTGGGTGATAGTAAGTGTCTGTAAAAACAACAGGATTTTTTTTTACAGTGTACCATATAGAATTAATTATATATGCGATAGTCAGAAATACAGTCTGTGTGTGAATTCAGCCATATATGCATACTTTATAGTTTCTACATTGCTGAATGTGTCTGTGTATGGGCATGCATGTACATTCCAGTACAGTATGGGCTTGTCTGATGATCATGTCACCCCCAGTCTCACTTCCACTCGCTCTCCCAGCCAGTCATCAAAACGGCATTCATAAAGAAAAACTGATAAAGAAGCAGTCTATTCTCCAGCGCACTAACTCTCTAACAGCCCCGGTTTGTTCACACCACTGTAACAGCTCCACTCCTCCAGACTCCCAGGCTGGGCCCCAGGAGAGCAGGGAGGTGTCTGGCCTGATAACCCCACTCCATCATCCCAGACTGGGGCAACAGGAGAGCACAGTGAAGGCCCATATGGAAAGAGCCTCAACACAGCATAAGGGTCCCCTCTCTCTGAGTGAGGGAGAGGAGGGCTGGGGGTATGTGTGTGAGAGAGAGAGAGAGCGAGACAGAGACAGACACACAGAGAAAGAGAGAGTGCGAGGGAGAGAGAGAGATGTAGTGAGAGAGAATGAATGATAGGGGTTGAGGAGGAGGGAGGTGGCGTAATCTGTTTAGTCTGAGAATGTTTGACAGTCACTCTCTCTTCCCCTAGCTCCACCACGTGAAACCAGCGGTCCTGTGGTGCCAATGCGTTATCGGGCCTACAGGTGCCTGCAGGGGCCTGTCCTGCTGGGTCTGTGTGTGTCTATGATCATGGGGTTATCAAAGACAACCAGTACTGCATACCTTTAGGCTGGGCTGAGGTCAGCGAAGAGAGCAAGGGTACAGTATATACTGTACCTCATATGGTTAGATTAGAAAAGGTGCTTCTTAGGAAAGAATGTGGTCGTTTTTCAGTTAGGTACAATGCAGGTACAATACTACAGTAGATGTCAAATGTTTTGTCATTATCCTTGTGGTCATTCAACTTTATTTTTTGATTCATGTTGGAAAGGGTCTTTACATAATTGCTTTTTATGCACAAAAAAGAAATAGAATGATCATTACTGTATAACAATGCTGAAATCCCAGCACAAAAATACCCCCTCCCTCCCCAGCACCCCCATCCCTCTAATAGCCCAGCACCCTGACCCCGAGGCCACATCTCATGCCTTGGACTATATTTATATAGCTAGTTACTTCAGCCTTCATATCAGCCTTCACCTACCAAATCAACCACCACACAGACCCAGGAATACCTGTAATGAGAAGCAGCCATGTGCTCGCACAGCTGCACTGACCGCCATAGACTAAGCTTTACAACCCTTGACAACAATAGCCAGCTACACCACCTAATAGCTAACAATTCGATGGTGTGGTTGGAGGCATTTCAAGCTAAGGAATTAAGTTACCAATTGAACTAGGTTACACTTGGACCTGTACTATGTTGTAGCATGTGAAGAATAAATAAGTATGATGTGACATCATCTATCTATAATCTACACTAATATGAATCTTTATTATTAAATGCTTACTGAGGTAAACCCTTGGTTACACAATGTGTTGCTGTCTTATTTATAGCAACCCAAGAGCAACTCTTCAAGCTGAGACTAGTAAACCATTGTAGTGAAATGTGCTTGTCTTGCACAGTGCAACGTTTACACAAGGAGTTGAGCAAGGCTCCTGAAAAATGAAAGGTCTCTTGAAATGATCCGTCTGCTTTAGGAGCTAATTGATGTCACAATTTGTTTGATGATGTGGCTCTAAACCTAGCCTTATAGAGGCTTGGACCTATAAGGAGGAACTGTCCCATTCTGTGTGTATATTACTAAAACCTCTATTGCACAAGAGAGACTTTTGACAACTGTGTACATAGTGAGTGAATGTGTGTATGTGTGTACCTGCATGTGAGTGTTTATTACGTGTGTGGTTGAGTGAGTGTGTGTGTGTTTGTGTGTGTGTGCACAGTGCACAGAGATATGAAAAGACTGAGGTCTGTCCATCAGTTGTGTAGTGGGGGCTATGCGCAGTTGCCTTATACCCACTTTTTTCAGTGGCCATTGTGTATACTCAGTTCTTAATCCTCACTGATGTGTATCAAAGTACTATAGTGAAGGTATACGCCGTATCAATTATGTAGTACAATAGGGAAATCATGCACAAGGTAGCCTACACAATCACAAAGCACATTAAGTATATTTACATGCGTGCTGCACACATAGCTAGTTACAGCGGAATATCAGGCAGCAAGAGCGCACCATTGAATGTCATCGGTAGCCAGGAAAGGCATTTCAACTTATGATATCTACCCGTACATTTTAACTAAGGTAACAATGGGTATGCAAACCAGGTATGGAAAAAGTTTGGTCTGAGGTCTTGGTTGAATCTTTGCGATGCGCAATTCAGTCATCATTCTATATTTTTTTACAATTTAAAATACATAAAGAAGCCACACCAGGCAACCAATACATGTACCAAAATTGGAGAGGTTTACGTACACAAAAAATCTGACTTGTTTCCATTGTGGTCCTCTATTGGTAGGCAAGTGGCTGAAAGGAAAAAGAAAGTGACAAGGGCACTCTGTGCCATACATTCAATCATACACAATGTGCACGTATTTAGATATATACAAAAACAAGCTAATATACACATCTAACAAATCACTCCAGTGGCTGTACACTTGGCTAGGAGGCTATCTCATCATTAACCAAACAGTGCAGGAGTGTTTGAACCTAAGACTGGCAGAAACTGTTTTTATCTCAGCCGGGAGTTTGTTTCACTCTACCACTGCCGTATATAAAAACGTGTTCTGGCCAGTACCGCTCCTGAATCGACATGGCACAAAATCTGTGGAACTGCCTCTCGTGGCATAGGAATGAGTGTCTCTAACAGTAGTAAAATAGTTATTTAAATACTGGAGGACTGTACCATACCCGATATTATGGGCCAATCCCAACTTCAGCTGAATGACCCTTTTATCAACAGATAGCCACTGTAGTTCACTGAGCTGAGAAGGGCCAATATGAACCCAAAGGCTAAGATTCAGAATGGCCCTTGACATTTTATTCTGAGCTGTCTGTAGCTTGTTCTTGATGAACTACTCTACCAGGTAGTGCATGCATAGTCAAAGTGATGCTGCACCAACGCTGCTTTCAAGGTCCCTTTATCTAAAAATGTGGCTTTTCTGGACAGACATTTTACTTTCTGGTTGACCTTGGCAATTACTTTCTGCCCCATGCTCTCCCATGTCAGGAACCTGTCTAGTTCACAGCCTAAGTATTTAACACAGTTCTTGGCTGTAACTGCTGTGTCACCAACCGTGACTATAAAACCTGGTGATCTACCTAGCCTAATCTTAGAGGCAAATGAAGAGACGGCTTGTTGTCTGACAGCCAGTTACTGATTCTCGGTAGTTCTGCACTAAGTTAGCTCTCAACCATACTCTTGTCTTTGTGAGAGACCAAAAGAGCTGAAACGTCTGCAAATCAAAAAAGTTGATGGGAAAAAGCTGATTTCATATCATTGATATACACTGAGTGTAAAAAAACAGAATGAACATCTAGGGCTGTTGCAGTGACTGTATTACCGCCATACCGGCAGTCATGAGTCATGACCGCAGTAAAATTCTACGTGACCGTTGAGTCACGGTAATCTCCTCTTATGCTCTCTGGACATGCGTTGGTAGTACCCAACTCGCTAACGACCATCAGGTCCTCAGTGCTCTATTGTCCCTCTAATCACCGACATCAATGCAAATGCACTTATCATCAATAAAATCTCCCAATTTCTTCCCAAACTGACATTACTTGCTTTGGTTTTGAGCCATTTGCTGTGTGTATTGGGATTGTTCCTGTGTTCTTCGATTTTGTCATGGAAGTAGGACCTCTTTGCTCATTAAGCATTTCTCAATTTCTTGAAAATAATAAAATCAGACTGATCTGTAGACTTCCTAAATTCTAGAAAAACTTGACTTCTCTTGTTGATAGAATCCAAAATGTCATTAACCATCCATGGTTCAGACCTCTGCTTAACTCTTAACAGTTTTCATGGGTGCAACAAAGTCAACAACGTTTAAAAACATCCCTTTAAAAAGTTTCCAGGTATGCAAGATGAAGATGAATGTGTAATATCAACGTGATGTCCATAGCCGAAATGTTTGTAACTTATCTGGTCAAGTGCATAAAAACTAGGCACATTTTCTTCATTACCCTCTACTTGGAATTGTTGTGTAGAGGGAATCACGCGTGACTGAAACAAAGTTGTTACAAGTGAAAATGCATACAGAGCGCCCAGTACACCTGTCCCGCCCGCCGCCATCTTGACACCTTCAGTAGAGACACACACCGCACTGTTTGAATGAACATTTTGAAAGGCTTTCCCAACAGAACCTTCCAAATTAAATGTTAACCGCAAAGTAGGCCTTTGTATCAAATTGTATAAAAGGGCATTTGTTTAGAAAACTCTGCCACCACATGTAGCCTTCACTGTAGGCCTTGATTGTACAGTACAGAAACACTGCTAGCCAAACGGTCTCTTGCTAGGTGCGCAATTGAATTAAAGGGCAGTTACACAACCCCAAAAAATATATTTTTTTTTACATTTTTTCCAGACCTCAGAAATGGTCTCCTGATGTGATGTAAGCATTGTTATGGATTTACGATAGGAAAACTAATAAAAAACTATAAGAAAACATCGTTTTTCACATATGGCGCCTTCCCTTTTTCTGGTAATATTAGTGTATATCCACTTCTCCAGGCACCAGTACACTACTGCTGTCCATTGACCAGCTGTTTGCAGATGGATAATGCATCGCATGCACTGGCATCTCTCCCTATCCATGTGGTGGGCTACAGAAAAGTCTCAATTCAAGATGACGAGCGGGAACGGATTCAATGCAATTTTAGATTAAACAAGTCTTTTTTTTTCTTAGACCAAATGTGCTTCCCATTGCAAATACACAGCCTATTAATCAAAGATAAAGTAAATAGGACATGAAAGGGGCACTGCAATGGTCTCCATGTATCCTGGTATAAGGCTCAGTCAGTCTGCGAGTGAGATAAAGACGATAGTAGGGAGAAACACACACAAAGATGCATGCATGAATGCCCACATGAAAAAAGACTATACTTTGGTATAAATAGTATAGTATTCACTTTAGTGTTTTTCCAGACTTTACTGTAGTATATGTAGTATTTACAGTTAGCTATAGTATAATTACTGTAGTAAAATAAAACTGTTCTGGATACAGCCCTTAGCCGTGGTATATTGGCCATAAACCAGAAACCCCTGAGGTGCCTTATTGCTATTATAAACCGGTTACCAACATAATTAGAGCAGTAAAAAAAAATGTTTTGTCAAACCCGTAGTATACCACAGCTATCAGCCAATCAGCATTCAGGGTCCTAACCACCCAGTTTATAATGTAGTATTTACTGTAGTGTTTTTGCAGACTGTAGTATACTGTAGTATTTAGTATAATGTTTTATTACCTTTTACATAGAAGTGTAGGCTTTCTCCTTGAGGAAACCTACTGGAGAAATACAAAAATACATGTTTTTCCATAACCTGTAGGGAGATAGAACTGGGGTTTGAACGGATAGTTCAGAGAATCTGCTATTTTCTGAAAACACAATTTATGATCTATACTTGGCATGTAGGTTTCCAACTTATGGGTGGCACAAATTGGGATATGGGGGAGGGGAATGGGTAGGGTACATGCAAATTAAATACTGTAGTATTTACTGTAATTCAAAATAAAAAATTGCAGACTGTAGTGTTGCTGCGGACATTAATGAAGTATTTACTACAGTGTGTTTTTTGCGGATAATACTGTATTATTTACTAAAGTATTCTACAGTGTACTACAACATTCTATCGTAACTACTACACATGATCGAGGGATACAGTGTGTAGTATATTATTCTACATTATACTACAGTTTACTAAACAATTCTATATTAAGTACTGTAGTATTCTATAGTATTTTATCATGTGCGTGGGCACACACATCTACTCTCTCTCTCTCACACACACACACACACACACACACACACACACACACACACACACACACACACACACACACACACACACACACACACACACACACAGCCATGCTCAGACAAAGACCCTCTGGAGCCTTGGTCATGACCACATCCCATGGACTCACTGCTAGAAAGGCCTGCCGCCCTTCTTCCTTATCAGTGGGGAGACTGGTGGTGGCTAATGCTTTCTATGACTTTGAAATCCCCATTGTGTCAGAGCACCGCTGACATGGTTAGATTGATGTGTTTTTATACAAAGCAAAAAAGTGTTGTTTTAGCTCCTGCTCCACACGTCAGTGTGGTGTGTGTATTTGAAACCCACCCCAGTAAGAGAGTGAGTGATCAGCTCTGAGGAATGCATAAATATTTGATATTCTCAAGCCAGGCCACACCAAAACCAAGGCAGAGCAAAAATAAATAAAAGCAAAGTCTAAATACAGAAAATATATACAGTACCAGTCAAGTTTGGACACACCTACTCATTCAAGGGTTTTCCTTTATTGTTACATTGTAGAATAATAGTGAAGACATCAAAACTATGAAATAACACATATGGAATCATGGAGTAACCAAAAAAGTGTTAAACAAATCAAAATCTACCATTCCTGTGGCGGTCCTCATGAAAGCTAGTTTCATCATAGAGCTTGATGGTTTTTGCGACTGCACTTGAAGAAACTTTCAATGTTCTTGAAATATTCCGTATTGACTGACCTTCATGTCTTAAAGTAATGATGGACTATCGTTTCTCTTTGCTTATTTGAGCTGTTCTTGCCATAATATGGACTTGGTCTTTTACCAAATAGGGCTATCTTCTGTATACCCCCCTACCTTGTCACACATTAAGAAGGAAAGACATTCCACAAATTAACTTTTAACAAGGCACACCTGTTAATTGAAACGCATTCCAGGTGACTACCTCATGAAGCTGGTTGAGAGAATGCCAAGAGTGTGCAAAGCTGTCATCAAAGCAAGGGGTGGCTATTTGAAGAATCTCACATATAAAATATATTTTAATTTGTTTAACACTTTTTTGGTTACTGCATGATTCCATATGTGCCATTTCATAGTTTTGATGTCTTTACTATTATTCTACAATGTAGAACATTGTAAAAATAAAGAAAAACCCTTGAATGATGAAATCTGTACCCTTACTGATATCATGGACAGTAATGGTTTGAGAACATTCCAAGATTTGAAAGATACATACACACTACCAGGAAACTCATGTTTTCTATGTTTACAATTTACAGTGCATTCGGAAAGTATTCAGACCCCTTCACTTTTTCCACATTTTGTTATGTTACAGCCTTATTCTAAAATGTATCAAATTATTTTCCCCCCTCATCAATCTACACACAATACCCCATAACTTTTCCCCCAAATGTATTTAAAATAAAAAATGGAAATATCACATTTACATAAGTATTCAGACCCTTTACTCAGTACTTTGTTGAAGCACCTTTGGCAGCGATTAATGCCTCATGTCTTCTTGGGTATGACGCTTCAAGCTTGGCACACCTGTATTTGGGGAGTTTATCCCATTCTTCTCCGCAGATCCTCTCAAGCTCTGCCAGGTTGGAAGGGGAGCGTCGCTGCACAGCTATTTTCAGGTATCTCCAGAGATGTTCGATTGGGTTCAAGTCCGGGCTTTGGCTGGGCCACTCAAGGACATTCAAAGACTTGTCCTGAAGCCACTACTGTGTTGTCTTTGCTGTGTGCTTAGGGTTGTTTTCCTTCGCCCCTAGTCTGAGGTCCAGAGTGCTCTGGAGCAGGTGTTCATCAATGATCTCTCTGTACTTTGCACCGTTCATCTTTCCCTCGATCCTGACTAGTCTACCAGTCCCTGCCGCTGAAAAACATTCCCACAGCATTATGCTGCCCCCACCATTCTTCACCATAGGGATGGTGCCAGGTTTCCTCCAGATGTGATGCTTGGCATTCAGGCAAAATAGTTCAATCTTGGTTTCATCAGAACAGAGAATCTTGTTTATCATGGTCTTAGAGTCCTTTAGGTGCCTTTTGGCAAAGTTCAAGCGGGCTGTCATGTGCCTTTTACTGAGGAGTGGCTTCCGTCTGGCCACTCTACCATAAAGGCCTGTTTGGTGGAGTGGTACAGAGATGGTTCTCATTCTGGAAGGTTCTCCCATCTCACAGAGGAACTCTGGAGCTCTGTCAGAGTGACCAAGGCCCTTCTCCCCCGATTGCTCAGTTTGGCCAGGCGACCAGATATAAGAAGAGTCTTGGTGGTTCCAAACTTCTTCCATTTAAGAATGATGGAGGCCGGGCCTGAGTGGCGCAGTGCTAGCTGTGGCACTAGAGATCCTGGTTCGAGTCCAGGCTCTGTCACAGCCAGCCACGACCGGGAGACCAATGGGGCTGCGCACAATTTGCCCAGCATCGTCCAGGGTAGGGGAGGGTTTGGCCGGCAGGGATGTTCTTGTCCCATCGCGCACTAGCGACTCCTGTGGCAGGCCGGGCGCAGTGCACGCTAACTCGGTCGCCAGGTGTACAGTGTTTCCTCCGACACATTGGTGCGGCTGGCTTCCGGGTTAAGCGGGCAATGTGTCAAGCAGCAGTGCGGCTCGGTTGGGTTGTGTTTCGGAGGACGCACGATGCACGACTCTCGACCTTCGCCTCTCCTGTGTCCGTACAGGAGTTGCAGCGATGAGACAAGACTGTAACTACCAATTGGATACCATGAAAAAGGGGTAAAATACCAACAACAAAAAAAAGAATGATGGAGGACACTGTGTTCTTGGGGACCTTCAATGCTGCAGAATTGTTTTGGTACCCTTCCCCACATCTGTGCCTCGACACAATCCTGTCTCGGAGCTCTACAGACAATTCCTTCGACCTCATGGCTTGGTTTTTGCTCTGACATGCACTGTCAACTGTGGGACCTTATATCGCAGGTGTGTGCCTTTCCAAATCATGTCCATTCAATTGAATTTACCACAGGTGGACTCCAATCAAGTTGTAGAAACATCTCAAGGATGATCAATGAAAACAAGATGCACCTGAGCTCAATTTCGAGTCTCATAGCAAAGGGTCTGAATACTTATGTAAATAAGGTATTTCTGTTTAAAAAAGGGGTCTGAATACTTTCCGAATGCACTGTATATTTAACTTTGATTACAGTATATTTCACCGCTTGACTTAAAGGCCAAATCCACGTAAAAAATATTTGTTAGTATTGTTTTCATTAGTCTACTGTTAAAGCGGCAATATGTAACTTTTTGGGCGACCTGACCAAATTGACATAGAAAATGTATGTTATAGATCTGTCATTCTCATTGAAAGCAAGTCTAAGAAGCTGTAGATCTGTTCTATGTGCGTTATTTCCCGGTTTTAAGTTTAGTTTTTGTACACCAGCTTCAAACAGCTGGAAATACAATATTTTTGGTTCTGGAAAATATATTTCATAGCTGTTTCGATGGTACAATGTTTTTCTAAACTATACATTTACATTTACATTTTAGTCATTTAGCAGACGCTCTTATCCAGTGCATGCATGTTTTTTTTTTTTCATACTTACTTGTTTTGTCACATAAACTGAAATTAGGCAAACCATTCGAATTTTATCAACCAGGAAATAGCAGAGTGATTTCTGCTTAGTGCATCTTTAATACAGTCCGAACATGTTTTCAAGATATTGGACTTTCAAGAAGCAAAGTGTCACTTGCCACATCATCGTGATGATGCTAAATACATAATATGATGCAAAATGCTTCATCGTGATGATGTGGCAAGTGACACTTTGTAAAATACGTTCAAAGAGCTGAAGCAAGTCACAAAAATGTTCTTCATGGATAATTACCATCTAGTTTTAAATTGACAGTTTAGTGTGAACAGTTGAAGCATTGTTTAACTATGAACATTTTACGAACTCACCCATGAATGCCCCCACTTTGTATATCATTGCCAAATGTACATGTGAGTGTGTGCATTGCTAATGTTGCGTGTGTGTCAACATGTATATGTCTATGTGTGTATGGGGGCGGGGCGTCAAATTTTTTTGTCATTTGTCAATGACTGTGTCTTTGTCTACATGTCTCAATGTCTTTCATGCGGTCTGTCTGTCTGTCTAGCTTGTGAATCGGTGGTCTGTAGATGCTTCTAATCAGACCTTGCTTTGGCTGAAGACTGCATTACGTTTAGGCTCTCTCCCTTTCTCTGCCTCTCCATCAAAAACATTCCCCCTCTTTCTCCTTCACCTGTTGCACTAAGGAGCAAGTGATGACTAGCTCCCCATAGTGGTGGGGACTCCATACCACGTAAAAGTGTGAAAGCCATACATAGAATTCTCTCTGTATATATTTCTCTCTGTATATCCTACTGTTTTCCACTGTCCCACAGCATTCTACTACTGCAGTGCGATGTTTGCGCAGTGCAGTTTGTTTGAATCCCAACCATAGTCACATGTTCATTATGTCTCTCCCGTAGGGGTTTGTTTCATGATTAACAACTCATGGTATGATTGTGGTAACGTACAGGAACTCAAGACCTTTTGTTTTCCCCATCTGAAATACCTCACCACCAAATACCGACCGCATTACCTCTAGAGATAATATTATTCGGTCATCGTCACTGCCGTGTATATTCCCCCCCCCCAAGCCGACACCGCGACGGCTCTCAAGGAGCTACACTGGACTATGTGCAAACTGGAAACCGCATATCCTGAGACCACATTTATTGTAGCTGGGGCCTTTAATAAAGAAAATCTGAGGAAACCGCTACCGAAATTCTATAAACACATCTCCTGTGCTACATGTGCAACACAGAACCTGGAACATTGCTACGCTCCCTTCCGGGATGACTACAAGGCCCTCCCTGCCCTCCCTTCAGCAAATCAGATCACACCTTCATTCTGCTCCTCCCCACCTATAGGCAGAAACTTAAACAGGAAGCTCCCGTGGTAAGGACTGTTCAACGTTGGTCTGACCAATCGGAATCTATGTTTCAAGATTGTTTTGATCACTCAGACTGGGAAATGTTCTGAGTCACCTCTGAGAATAGTATCGATGTATACACTGACTCGGTGACGTGGTTAATCGGGAAGTGCATAGAGGATGATATTCCCACTGTGACAATTAGCGCGAACCACCGCATTTAACCATGGCAAGATGACTGGAAACATTGACATGTACAAACAGACCAGCTACGACCTCCGTAAGGCAATAAAAGAGGCAAAACGACAGTACAGGGACAAAGTGGAGTCTCAATTCAATGGTTCAGACATGAGATGTATGTGGCAGGGACTCCAGACAATCACGGATTATAAAGGGAAAGTCAGCCAGGACACCGACGCCTCACTCCCGGACGAGCTAAACACCTTATTCGTCCGCTTCGAGGAAAACAACATAGAGTCACCAAAGCGGCCCCGATGCTTACAAGGACCGTGTGCTCTTGTTCTTCGTGGCCGACGTAAGACATTTAAGCATATTAACCTCATGGAAGGCTGCCGGCACAGACGGCATTCCTAGCTGCGTCCTCAGAGCATGTGCAGAGCAGCTGGCTGGAGTGTTAATGGACATATTCAATCTCTCCATATCCCAGTCTGTTGTCCCCACTTGCTTCAAGATGTCCACCATTGTTCCTGTACCCAATAAATTGAAGGTGACTGAACTAAATGACTATCTCCCCGTAGCACTCACTTCTGTCACCATAAAGTCCTTTGAGAGGCTAGTTAATGACCATTTCACCTCAACCTTACCCGACACCCTAGACCCACTACAATTCGCATATCCCCCCAATAGATCCACGGACAACGCAATCACCATTGCACTGCACACTGCCCTATCCCACCTTGACAAGAGAAATACCTACAGTGCTTTCAGAAAGTATTCATACCCCTTGACTTATTCCACATTTTGTTGTGTTACAGCCTGAATTCAAAATGGATTAAATAGATTTTTTCTCTCACCCATCTACCCTATAATTACAAAGTGAAAACAAGTTTTTTGAAGTTTTAGCAAATTTATTGAAAATGCAAAACAGAAATAATATATTTACATAAGTATTCACACTCCTAAGTCAATACTTTGTAGAAGCACCTTTGGCAGCGATTAAAGCTTTGAGTCGTCTTGGGTATGTCTGTATCAGCTTTGCACATTTGGATTTTGAGATTTTCTCCCATTCTTCATTACAGATTTTCTCATGCTCTTCTAAGTAAGATGGAGAGCAGCGGTGAACAGCAATCTTAAAGTCTTTCCACAGATTTTCAATGGGATTCAAGTCTGGGCTTTGGCTGGGCCACTCAAGGACTTTCACATCCATGTTCTGAAGCCATTTCAGCATTGCTTTGGCTGTATGCTTGGGGTCATTGTCCTGTTGGAACGTAAATCTTTGCTTGCACTCTGAAGCAGGTTCTCATCAAGGATTTGCCTGTATTTGGCTCCATTCATTGTTCCCTCTATCCTTACCAGTTTCTCAGTCCTTGCTGCTGAAGAGCATCCCCATAGCATGATTCTGCCACCAGAATGTTTTATTTTTATTGCTAGGTATTACTGCACTGTTGGAGCTGGAAACACAATAATTTCGCTACACCTGCGATAATATCTGCAAATCTGTGTACGCGACCAATACAATTTAATTTGATTGTTGTTATCTGGCTGTATAGTATGTATGTATGTATGTATGTATGTACAGTATGTACGTCTGACCGTTACTATCTCTCTCTCCCTATCTCTTGCTCCACCTCCCCTTCCTTCCCTATTTTCCCAGATGAGCTAGAATAAGTGACAGTTGGAGTGACAGGCTCATTAAGGGTTCATTACATGGATGTCTGGAGAAGAGGGAGGGATGAGGGGAAGAGATAGAGAGGAGAGGTGGGGAGAGGCCCAGATTGGTGCTCATGGAGCTGAGTGACCCCGCTGGGATGAACCCTGGGGGCCCTCAACACACTGGCTCACTGTTGCCCCGAGGGGAGCACACCTGGGCAAGGTGAGGATTGGGGGCACTAGGTTCAAGTTCACCCAGAGTGGGTGGATTCCATGCATTCAGCCCAGGAGCCAGCCCCCAGGGGACCCACCTCACACTCATCACTGGCCCTGTCTCCACATAAACACACATACAGTATGTGAACGTACGCACACACACATGCACACACAGGCACATATGCACACACACACACACACACACACACACACAAACACACACATCCCTTGACGATACAGTGTTTGTGATTTGTCATTTTTATGTTGCTGAACTGTCAATCCAACAATGTGGCCTGGATTCATTTGGGGCGGCTAAATTACTTTTGACCATAACAATTTAATGGAATTTGAGAGGCTGTGCCCAGTATGTGAGTAAAATATAAATGTATCATCCAGAACTGAGATGATTCAGATGTTCAAGAACCATTAAGTACTTAAATGAAGTGGGTAAATTGAGACCAGGTTGCTTTTGTCAAAGTTGTTTTCATTTTCTTAAAATGTCTGTGAGTGTGTGTGTGTGTTTGTTTGTGTGCAAGACAAAGAGAGAAACAGAAAGAGAAAAAATATATAGAGGAAACATGTTTATGCCTCATTTTATGTAACTCTCCTCTCCTCGGAATCTAAGACCAGTAGTGGGATGTTCACTTTGCTGGGACTGTATTATTTCAGAGCATTTTTATTGGAGAAAGACTATTGTAAGTCATAGAAACATAACTGTACTATGTAACTATTTGACAGCATTTATATTGGAAAACATGTCAAGTAAGTTATAGAAACCTAACTGTACAATTTAAGTATTTGATAGCATTTGTAAGAATATTCGAAGATAAATATACACAACGCAGAGGACTAGTGGTCAAGAGGACTAGTGGTCAATAGAGGACTAGAGGTCAAGAGGGAATTAACGATCAATGGAAATAGTTGTTTTGATTCATAGCTACATGGCAAGTTTTCATTGGTCCAAATGGTCTATACATTGAGCCTGAAACAGGATACTTGGGGGTTTGGCCAGTAGCCCAATTTTATTGCAAGGAATTCTAATTGGTCAGCCACATGCTAGGCTTGAGGCTATAAACTACATCTGTCTCTTTGTTCAGTGGAGAAACATTGAGAACAGGGAAGAATGAACATACTTTCCAGCATAACAACTATGATTTGTTCTCTTTGAATAAATATATTTTTCTCCCCCTGATTTGCTTTGGGGTCTGTGTTATTGAAGAATAACATCAACTGCTAACACATTTTTATTGGAAAAAAGGCAATATAAGTTATCACAGAAACCTAACTGTAGACCAACAATGAGTTGGAGTTTTGTGTCAAAACAGAGGGAAGTTTCTATAGCAGGTTTCAGCACCTGCCCTAAGCTCCAACATGATATCATTAATAAGCATCAATCTGGAATGATTATGCAAAAATATTGCCTTTAAGGAACATGAAGGGGGGGGGGATTAGCATCACACTATGGATGCCTGGAGAAAGGACTCACGGACATGATCCCTAAGTGAACACATTATATTCACTAGGGGATAGATTAGTGTCTCACTATGGATGCCTGGAGAAAGGCTTTACGGACATGATTTATAAGTGAATAAATTGCATTCAATGGGGGGTGATTAGTGTCACTCTATGGATGCCTAGAGAAATGCATCGCGAAGACGATGTCTCAACAATCAGTCTGTGACACTTTAGCAGAAGGTTATATTGATCATGTGGCATGATGCATAAGGCAATACATTGCATTCTAGGCAAAAAAGTTGGTGATAAATCTGGGGAAAGACAGACTGAAAGAGATGTCTATCAGTTTGTATAGCTGTTCTCTCTCTCTCTCGCTATCTCTCTCTCTCTCTCTCCCACCACCTTCTTTCACCCCCTCTACACTTCCCCCCTCTCTCTCACTCCTCTCTCTCCCTCCCTCTCTCTCCCTCCCTCCTCCCTCTCTCTCTCTCTCTCCCCTTGTGCGTCTCTCCCACGCCCTCCTTCACCCTTTCCCCTCTCTCCCCCTCCCTCACTCTCCCCCTTCTCGCACTCTCCTTCCTCCCCCCTCCATTCTCTATCCCTGATTCTTTCCCTCCCTCCCCCTCCTGTCATCTCTCTCTCTCCTTACTCTTTCTCCCTCCTGTCTCCCACCTCTGCAGATAGGATATTGAACCATAAGTCAATACATTGCATTCAAGAAGTTGGTGATAAATCTGCAATCAGTAAATTGGTGAAAGACAGGCAGACAGACAGACAGGCAAGCAGGCAGACTAACCTCAACCCTAACCCTAACCCTAGCATCATGTCCACATCCCGGCTCAACCCTAACATTAGCGTAGGGTAAGGGTTAATGTTGGCTTTAGGGTTGAGCCGGGATGTGGACAAGAAGTTAGGGTTAGTGTTATGCCTAGGGTTGAGCCAAGATGTGCCGATGAAGCGTGGGTTAGGGTAATCTCGTTCCCACACACTTCCGCTTAAATGTGCAAAGTGTCTTGTGGACCAATGTGTCAAACTGGGCCTTCGTTAGCAAATAGAAAGACCAGGAGACTTCCCAACACATAGGCATTGGATTAATTGGCTTAATCTCCCAACCAATCATCTCCCATACCTTCCCCCTAACCCTCCCCGTACGTGTCTTCCATACGTGTCTTGCTTCCATTTGGAGCCATGCCTCACAGTCGTGTGATTCGATAAAATGTAATGATGACAAATACTTTACTCAGTAAGGTCATCCCATATAATTATATTGTCACTCCCACTAAGGCCAACAGAATCATTAATATTCCAGGCTTATATGTACTGTACACAATAGCCTGGGGATGAAGTTTGGGTTAAGGTGGAGCCGGGAGTGGACATGGGGTTAGGGTTAGGGTTAGGGTTGAGGCTAGGGTTAGGGTTAGGGTTGAGTCTTCGGTGAGGTTTGCGCCAGAATGTGGGCATGAAGCTAGAGTTAAGGTTAGGGTCTCCCCCCAGTGTTTTGTTGGAGACCACCTAAAGCGAGACCGAGTCAAGACCGAGACCGGGAGGGAGACGAAGAGTCTGAGACCAAGTCAAGACTGAGACCAGAACAATGTGAGTCCAATTCAAGACCATGATTGTAATTTTGGCAAATCGCAGCCATAGTAAGAGTTCAAAATGTCCAGTATTTGGATTTAGACATTCAGAATGGTGAAGAAATACTTGCAGCGGCTGCAGCTGGTGTTATCGAAGAGGATGTTGTTGCTAATTTATTAGCTTGTCCCTTTTCAAGAATAACTTTCAACAAGAAGTTAAGTTTCAAATGATCATCATCTGGTGAGTGTAACTGTGCTTTTTATTGCCACTCGCATGCTGTTAGCCATCTCTTTGTAAATCACTTGTGTGTGAAACATTGTTGCATTTAAACTTCAGATCACCGGTTACTTTGTGTGGTGAATGTGAAATGTTTTTGCAATGGGAAGTAATAGTTGTACATTTCAATTCGTAAATGCTTAGCCTAATGGTTGTGTTTTTGTATTCTTATGATTGGGACCTACTGGCTTATTTTGTCAGAGTGAATGAACTGCTGTCTTTTCATCTGCCCTATGCAATGGTGTAGTGGTGCTAAATACTGTTACAATTTCCCCGTCTCCCCTTACTAACAGTGAGCGTGCAACTTTCCAACAATTTCCCCCACTCTTCCCTACCAGCGAGTCAAGGAAATTGAGGATATTTTTCTATGAATGTAAAGGACAGTAATGTTACGAGTAAAGTAGGATTCCTAGGTTCCAATAGGCGATAAGATATTAATGTTTCAAGAAAGGAGTGTATATATTTGGCCTGGTTACGAGGTTTTATGCGCTGACTGAATGGAAGCTGATAATTATGAGTTTATTCCGCTGGTCTCGGCTCGTCTAGGGAAGAAATTACGAGTCCTCACTGTCTGAGACCAAGTCAAGGCTGAGTAAAAATGTATCCGACACAGAGACAACACCGAAACACTCAATATGTGGTCGCGAGACTGGACTCGAGACAGTACTACAGCACTGCTCCCCCCACTACATCGCAAAAAGGTAGGCTTAACTTGGAGCCTGACCTAGAGTTAATGTGCTTTTGAGTAAAATCGGCAGAACTGTTGAGGCTAGAAACACAATTCACATATTCACATATTGGATCTTTCAGCAATGAATGCAAACCTACACCTGACCATGTGAAATGTACTCTTCACAGTGAAAACTTGGTCCAACAGACAACAAGGCCTTTCTTCCATAGAACAGCATTACCTACAGCCATTACATAACTCTGTGGACTCAATTGAGCTAGCTAACCGTCCTTCCACAAAACCCATCGTGACCTTATAGGAATGCCCTGTGTTGAGGTTCAGCTTCCTGTGGCAATAGGACGTGTCTTAATTCATCCTCAACATGGTCCTTCATTCTTTCCTTGCAGTTTCACAAAAACAGTGCCTTCCATCCTCTGTAGAATTCTTAACGAGTGTCCCCAAGAGACTGTACGTTGAATTTCAGCTCGCTGCGATTACAGGAAGTGACTTAATTGGGGGTCATAGGGGTGGTTTTGAAGGTTTGATATTTGTGACCGGGCGACCGTCATGACCCGGCATATTAAATTTGATGTCAATCGGCCTAAAAGCATTTTTGACCTCCATTGGACACAATGGTCTTTCAGTTCAAGAAACTAAGAGCCTTGTTAGAATTAATTCTGAAGAGGATATTGGTCAATTTTGGGGGGAATGACTTGAAACTTAAAACTGTCTGTCTGTTTACCCATTGCAGTTTTAAATAATATGCCATTTAGCAGACGCTTTTATCCAAAGCAACTTACGGTCATGTGTGCATACATTTTTACGTACGGGTGGTCCCGGGGATCGAACCCACTACCCTGGCATTACAAGCGCCATGCTCTACCAATTGAGCTACAGAGGACCAATTTTTAACACCAACTTTTCTGGCTTGAATGCAATGTATATCGATGTAGGCACCATTTCCAGGTGTCAGAAATTGCATATACATTTGCAACACTTGGGGTCAATTCAACACAACCCATGAATTGAAATTCTAATTTGAATTGGCCACATCCCACAGGAAGCAGAATTTGAATTGAATTTGAATTGAGGCAAGACTAATTTAATTCAAACCAATTCAATGAAATTCAACTGAGACATGAAACAGTACCAATGAAAAATTTGGACACACTTACTCATTCTAGGGATTTTCTTTAATTTTACTATTTTCTACATTGTAGAGTAATAGTGAAGACATCAAAACTATGAAATAACACATATGGAATCATGTAGTAACCAAAAAGGTGTTAAACAAATCAAGATATATTTTATATTTGAGATTCTTCAAATAGCCACCCTTTGCCTTTATGACAGCTTTGAACACTCTTGGCATTCTCTCAACCAGCTTCATGAGGTAGTCACCTGGAATGATTTCAATTAACAGGTGTGCCTTCTTAAAAGTTAATTTGTGGAATTTCTTTCCTTCTTAATGCGTTTGAGCCAATCAGTTGTGTTGTGACAAGATAGGGGGTTATACAGAAGATAGCCCTATTTGGTAAAAGACCAAGTCCATATTATGGCAAGAACAGCTCAAATAAGCAAAGAGAAATGACAGCCCATCATTACTTTAAGACATGAAGGTCAGTCTATACGGAAAACTTCAAGAATTTTGAAAGTTTCTTCAAATGCAGTCGCAAAAACCATCAAGCACTATGATGAAACTGGCTCTCATGAGGACCGCCACAATAATGGAAGACCCAGAGTTACCTCTGCTGCAGAGGATATGTTCATTAGAGTTACCAGCCTCAGAAATTGCAGCCCAAATAAATGCTTCACAGAGTTCAAGTAACAGACACATCTCAACATCAACTGTTCAGAGGAGACTGTGTGAATCAGGCCTTCATGGTCAAATTGCTGCAAAGAAACCAGTACTAAATGACACCAATAAGAAGAGGAGACCTGCTTGGGCCAAAAAACACAAGCAATGGACATTAGACCGGTGGAAATGTGTCCTTTGGTCTGGAGTCCAAATTGGAGATTTTTGGTTCCAACCGCCGTGTTTTTTTGAGACGTGGTGTGGGTGAACGGATGATCTCTGCATGTGTATTTACCACCGTAAAGCATGGTGGAGGAGGTGTTATGGTGTGGGGGTGCTTTGTTGGTGACACTGTCTGTGATTTATTAACCACATGGCTACCACAGCATTCTGCAGCGATACGCCATCCCATCTGGTTTGGGCTTAGTGGGACTATCGTTTTGTTTTTCAACAAGACAATAACCCAACACACCTCCAGGGTTTGTAAGGGCTATTTTACCAAGAGTGATGGAGTGCTGCATCAGATGACCTGGCCTCCACCATCCCTCGACCTCAACCCAAATTGAGATGGTTTGGGATGAGTCGGACAGCATAGTGAAGGAAAAGCAGCCAACACGTAATCAGCATATGTTGGAACTCCTTCAAGACTGTTGGAAAAGCATTCCAGGTGAAGCTGGTTGAGAGAAGGCCAAGAGTGTGCAAAGCTGTCATCAAGGCAAAGGGTGGCTAATTGAAGAATCTGAAATATAAAATATGTTTTGATTTGTTTAACACTTTTTTTGTTACTACATGATTCCATATGTGTTATTTCATAGTTTTGATGTCTTCACTATTATTCTACAATGTGAAAAATAGTAAAAATAAAGAAAAACCCTTGAATGAGTAGGTGTGTCCAAACGTTTGACTGGTAGTGTAATTCTCAAACATTTTCCCAAAAGCATCTGCTACTTATGCAAAGAATACAGATAACATTTAAAATATGTGACATGCCAGCCAAACGAGGGCGGACGAAGCTAGTTCCTACTTCACAGTAGGGCCGTAAAAAATGTAAAGAATGTTTTTGTTACAGAAATGTCTTCTTGAACACGTGAACGTTCACATGCCTTAAAATCTTTCAAGGGCATTTTCTCATAAGTGGGAAAACAAGTTGATCAACTTTTAAAGCAGCATAACTTTCCCATGCTTCCTCCAATCCCAGTGAATGAAATACCATTTTGGAGCTCTAAATCCGAACTTTTGTCTGTAAGAACAAGCATTTTGGATGTTTTGACATCAGCCCCCATTTGGGAAGGGATATCACATATAAGCTTGATTATAATTAAAAGATGTCAAACTGTATTATGTTTGTATTTTTGCCATGATATGTTAAGCTGCTACCTTCCATTCTGGAGTGTTTGATCTAATGCATTCTGAGAAATATATTTTTTCCCTAATATTTAATAACATGTAAGTGAATTTTTTATTATTACAGGCAACCTACAAAACGATCTTAGAATATTTCCAAACTTTTTTAAAAACATATTATTGGTAACCATACATGATGTCAAAATGTATGGAATAAATGATCCATCTGAATTTCAATGA
This sequence comes from Coregonus clupeaformis, assembly GCF_020615455.1. NCBI lineage: Eukaryota > Metazoa > Chordata > Actinopteri > Salmoniformes > Salmonidae > Coregonus > Coregonus clupeaformis. The sequence continues at coordinate 2,701,819 of NC_059228.1, forward strand.
ATTTCATATAATTGAATTATACTCATTTAATTAATTCAAATTCTGTTTCCTGTGGGGTGTGGCCAATTCAAATTAAATTAAAGAATTGAATTGGATTTAAAAACTAATTTGCAATTCAATTCAGAATTGGGAATTAATGCTGCTGCAATCGTGCTCTGTGAAATGCATTGAGTGTGTGTGTGTGTGTGTGTTATGCTTTAAACTTTCTAGAAGATTTGTTTTCTATCCCCAAAGAAATGTAAGCTCCTTGAGGGCCGGGAATCCTTCCTGGCTCTGACCCCTAGATAACCTTTTAACTTCAAATCCTTGACCTCCAACCTCTTGACCGCAGCCATCACCAGTTATTTCCCAGTGATCATAAGACCATATTGGTCCTGCTTTAAATGCAGCTTAGAAAAGGCTTCATAAAGCCTACAAAAACATTACATAAAAGTGTTACAAATCCTCTATAACCATATGTCATGCTTTATAAAGGGTTCATAAATGTGGCATAACTGTGTGAAATAAACCACCAATGTAAAATGTGACATAACCCACTATGTCAAATACAACAAACCTGTGCTTTATAAAGGGTGGCATAAGCACTGCTTAATAAAGGCCTGCTCTTCTCTGTGTCACGGAGGCTCTCCGCACTGCTAAAGCTAACTCTCTCTCCTCTGCTCTCATCCTTCTAGACCTATCTGCTGCCTTTGATACTGTGAACCATCAGATCCTCCTCTCCACCCTCTCCGAGTTGGGAATCTTCGGCGCGGCTCACCAGGTGGCGTGGCTCCTACCAGGTGGCGTGGCGTGAATCAGTCTCCGCACCACGTGCTCTCACCACTGGTGTCCCCCAGGGCTCAGATCTAGGCCCTCTCCTATTCACTCTATACACCAAGTCACTTGGCTCTGTCATATCCTCACATGGTCTTTCCTATCATTGCTACGCAGACGACACACAATTAATCTTCTCCTTTCCCCCTTCTGATAACCAGGTGGCGAATTGCAACTCTGCATGTCTGGCAGACATATCAGTGTGGATTACGGATCACCACCTCAAGCTGAACCTCGGCAAGACGGAGCTGCTCTTCCTCCCGGGGAAGGACTGCCCTCTCCACGATCTTGCCATCACGGTTGACAACTCCTTTGTGTCCTCCTCCCAGAGTGCAAAGAACCTTGGCGTGACCCTGGACAACACCCTGTCGTTCTCCGCTAACATCAAAGCGGTGACCCGATCCTGTAGGTTCATGCTCTACAACATTCGCAGAGTACGACCCTATCTTACACAGGAAGCGGCACAGGTCCTAATCCAGGCACTTGTCATCTCCCGTCTGGATTACTGCAACTCGCTGTTGGCTGGGCTCCCTGCCTGTGCCATTAAACCCCTACAACTCATCCAGAACGCTGCAGCCCGTCTGGTGTTCAACATTCCCAAGTTCATTCACGTCACCCCGCTCGTCCGCACATTCCACTGGCTTCCAGTTGAAGCCCGCATCTGCTACAAGACCATGGTGCTTGCCTACAGAGCTGTGAGGGGAACGGCACCTCCGTACCTTCAGGCTCTGATCAGTCCCTACACCCAAACGAGGGCATTGCGTTCATCCACCTCTGGCCTGCTGGCCACCCTACCTCTGCGGAAGCACAGTTCCCACTCAGCCCAGTCAAAACTGTTCGCTGCTCTGGCACCCCAATGGTGGAACAAGCTCCGTCACGATGCCAGGACAGCGGAATCAGTCACCACCTTCTGGAGACACTTGAAACCCCACCTCTTTAAGGAATACCTGGGATAGGATAAAAGTAATCCTTCTACCCTCCCCCTATCCCCCCCCCCCCACCCCATAAGGTGAATGCACCAATTTGTAAGTCGCTCTGGATAAGAGTGTCTGCTAAATGACGAAAATGTAATGTAAATGTAAATGTTATAAATCATAATAAATTGAGGCTTCAAAAAGCATTTATTACCCTATCATGCATCTTGGTAGAGCATTGCAACGCTAGGATAGTGGGTTCGATTGCCGGGACCACCCATACATAAAAATGTATTCACGCATGACTGTAAGTCACTTTGGATAAAACTGTCTGCTAAATTTGATGTATTAAATTACTCTAAAACATTTCTAAGATAGCCCAACTTGGGTGCATAGTCAATATTGGACTTGACCTCAACTTTCCCCAAAATACTGTGGTGCAGGATGACACACACTCTAAAGTGCACAGCAAAACACTTTGGTGAGGCCTTTTAAAATCAGTCCAAATTTTGTTAATTTTTTCTCTGATTTTTTTCTCTCCAGGTTTTGGATTTCCCCGATTTTGTCAGGTTTTCCCCTGTTTTTTTCTCACTTTTTTAATAGAAAAACAACAACATTTGCTTGTCAGTGTTCACAACAATTCTTAAACCGCATCAGAAGATGAATTTTGAGGTCTGTGAAAAATCTAAGAAACTTAAATTGTTGAGTGTAGTTGCCCTTTAATTAAGTGCAGATGCCCTGCACTGTTGTTTGGTTAGAGGGATTTCTGTAGTGCAGTATTCACACGTGATAATTATGTATTCCATATACAGTGATTCGCATTGTGGCCACTAATGGAATGGGTGGAGTAAAAGGCCAGTAACACTCCATATTATTCAGAGCCCCATGAAATGACATCATATATACTGTACATTCTACAGACCCTACTGAGTACTCCCTACAATACTTTTACTGCGGCACCCAGAATAGTTTTTGCTCTATAAGCCAATATGTATTCCATATAAAGTGATTCGCATTGTGGGCATTTATATGTTTTAAAACCCAAATGTAATGCAAATACCACTTAAATATGAACAAATATGAATCATTGTTAATGTTTAGACAATTATTTTCCTATATCATTAATAAATACAGGTTGTTGACACTTTTTACTATTACGTGGGGGACTTTGTTTTGAAAATTTGAAAAGTTCAGGTGACCCGGAAGTACTTTTTTAGTGTTGCTGACAAGACAATGTTCATGTGATGAGTTTGCAAATCAATTGCCCAATTGTGGTGCCTCCGGACAGCGAAAAATTAAGTAAGTACACCTTTATTTATTGTAATTTTAATTAGTTTGTAGTACTTAAGTGTTGACTTAGATTACATAGTATAGCTACCTCAGTCGTTATTTCAAATAATTTTGTTGGCTTCACAGCAATTGCTTGCTAGCCGAAATTTAGCTAGCTAGCAGGCTCAGCTAAATAGAAATCCCCTTAGATACATCCACGTCTCGTAGTCAGTCATGAGATTTGTAAATAAAAGGGGAATATAATAATACAAATCGAATGGAGTTTACCATCTCCCCATTTAGAGTTTCTGGCGCAGCACAGAAATGCCCTTATCCAGATGGTGTGACAAAGGTATTTCCTAACAGACCTGCTAACTTTCTTTGTTGTTACTTTTAAGGTTGGAACCAACATGCAGTACCTCTAGCAGGCAGAGAGCCAAGAACCATTCCTCTGCCAGTTCAGGGACAAGATACACTATTCACAGTCATGTGTAATGTTCATTGTAATTGCATTGCTGGACTTTATGAAACGTATTTGTATTGTTTAAAAAAAATTACAAATAAAAGGAAATGTATGGTTTAAACATGTCTAATTTTTGTTTGTTTTAGCTGTTAGTGATAATTCCCTAAGTGTTAATACATTTGTGTTTATTTCATTTAGCCTTTATGTATCTGTCATGAATGACCAAAGGTGTCTGACTTTAAATTAAGTACAGTGTCATGCGATATAGAGTCTTTATGGATGTGTTATGAATGACCGAAGGTGTCTCACTTCAAACAGGACACTACATATTACAGAACACTACATAAAGTGTCAATAAATAGGTTATTAACGTTCTGCTGATTTATGAAGTTACTCATGATCCATAGGTTACTGTAGGGTGTGAGAGGTATTTAGAATGGGTTGATGGAGCTTGTGTGTGTGTCAGAGCCAAGATGATTTGGAGTAGTCCAACCTGAGACGACAGCACCAGGTATTCCTCTTCTGTTCCCCTGCTGGAGACCAGGGCTTGATTACAACCTGTTTCAATGGTGCCAACCTTTTGTGGCTGATCTTTCAGCGGGGGAGTAGATGAATGTGTCGTGATGGGCCCAACAGTACACGGTATGGCTGATTTTTTGTTTGTGTACTGAGGAACATGTATCTTTCTTCCAGAAGAAAGCCACTTTCAATTTCTTTAGGTTGGGGGCTTTCATCAATGTAAGTGTTTCTTAGTATAACGTTGTCCCCAGGCTATTGCACACACAGCACATATAAGCCTGGCATGTCAACCATTCAAAGTTGGCCTTAGTGGGAGTGAGTCACTCCGAGTGACCATAGAACTCTATAGGAGTGACCTTACTGTGTAAAGTATTTCTCATCGTCACTATTTAAAACAGTAAAAAAGTAGTAATTATGGCTAAACCCTGCCCATTTCCACAATTTATCTTCTTCAAATTGTATCTTAAACCTAACCCTAACTAATGAAGGCCAAGTTTGATGCTTTGGTCCACCAGACCTTCCGCACATTTGGGAGGAAGTGTCTGGGAACGAGATTAGGTGTAATGTGACTAACATGACTTCACTTCAGAGCATATTCCAATCCTTCGACCCAACATGTCACCCTTTATAAAGCACATGTTTATATCATATTCGACATAGTGGGTTATGTCACATTTGAAATAGGTGCTTATGTTACACAGTTATGCCACATTTATGAACCCTTTATAAAGCATGACATACGGTTATAGATGCTTTGTAACACATTTATGTAGTGCTTATGAAGGAATTATGAAGGCTTTATGAAGCCTTTATAAGCTGAACGTAATTTAAAGCGGGAACAAACTGGGTCTTGGGATATTTGCCTATTGGCCGACACTGGGGAAGTGATTATGTCTACAGTAAATGTGGAGTTGGACTTGGCTCAGGGAGAATGACTTTACATACTACAGGAAAAAGGAAACATGAACATGGGTGCACCATTTCTTTACCTCCGCCTAGAAGCCCCTCTCAGTCTTCACAACTGCTACTTCTCATATCAGAGTGAATACCTGAACAGCCTCCCTACGTGTGTTTTGCTTTATCCCTTTCTCTTCCTCTCTTTTTTCTTTCCTCTTTTCCATTTTTCTGCTGCAGTCCTCCAGCTCCTTCTCAGATGTGACCTTTGAACTCTGGTGGTACGAGTGGCAGGTACTTTCCTCGCTCTCTAAAGCCACACCCAAAGGGAGTGTTACCAATGAACTTTGGTTACGGATCACCTCTTGACTATCACCCAGAATGGAGAAAGATTGATCTTCTGTTTTTTGGGAGGGATGGTAAGAGTCTACAGTGCCTTCAGAACGTATTCAGATCCCTTGACTTTTCAACAAGTTACAGCATAACTCTAAAATTGATTCAATTGTTTTTTTCCCCTCATCAATCTACACACAATACCCCATAATGACAAAGCAAAAACAGGTTTTTAGGCCCTTTACTCAGTACTTTGTTGAAGCACCTTTGGCAGAGATTACAGCCTCGAGTCTTCTTGGGTATGACGACACTCAAGGACATTCAGAGACTTGTCCCGAAGCCACTCCTGTGTTGCCTTGGCTGTGTGCTTAGGGTCGTTGTCCTGTTGGAAGGTGAACCTTCGCCCCAGTCTGCGGTCCTGAGCGCTCTGGAGCAGGTTTTCATCAAAGATCTCTCTGTACTTTGCTCCGTTCATCTTTGCCTCGATCTTGACTAGTCTCCCGGTCCCTGCCGCTGAAAAACATCTCCACACCATGATGCTGCCACCACCATGCTTCACTGTAGGGATGGTGACAGGTTTCCACCAGACGTGACGCTTGGCATTCAGGCCAAAGATTTCAATCTTGGTTTCATCAGACCAGAGCATGTTGTTTCTCATGGTCTGAGAGTCTTTAGGTGCGTTTTGGCAAATTTAAAGCGGGCTGTCATGTGCCTTTTACTGAGGAGTGGCTTCCATCTGGCCACTCTACCATAAATGCCTGATTGGTGGAGTGCTGCAGAGATGGTTGTACTTCTGGAAGGTTCTCCCATCTCCACAGAGGAACTCTAGAATTCTGTCAGAGTGACCATCGGGTTCTTGGTCACCTCCCTGACCAAGGCCCTTCTCCCTTGACTGCTCAGTTTGCCCGGGCGGCCAGCTCTAGGAAGAGTCTTGGTTGTTCCAAACTTCTTCCATTTAAGAATGATGGAGGCCACTGTGCTCTGCAGACATTTTTTGGCAAACTTCCCCAGATCTGTGCCTCGACACAATCCTGTCTCGGAGCTCTATGGCCAATTCCTTTGACCTCATGGCTTGGTTTTTGCTCTGACATGCACTGTCAACAGTGGGACCTTATATAGACAGGTGTGTGCCTTTCCAAATCATGTCCAATAAATTGAATTTACCACAGGTGGACTCCAATCACGTTTTAGAAACATCCCAAGGATGACCAATGGAAACAGGATGCACCTGAGCTCAATTTCAAGTGTCATAGCAAAGGGTCTGAATACTTATGTAAATAAGGTATTTCTGTTTTATATAATAGTAGTGCTTACCACAACAGAAACTTCTGGGGTTTCTGCACTGCCATGCCAAACCACAGAACTTACACAACCCAGATGACAACATTACATGAGGGGAGGAAGCGCGAGAGAGACAACAAAGGGAGAGAGAGAGAGGAAAAGAGTGGGGTACTGTACAAGGCCCGAAAGACTTGGCTCGGTTGTATGATACTTTAGATGTACAGTATGCATTTCAATGACTTTGGTGTACGTTGTCTGACTTGCAATCTAAGATAAAAGCAGCATAACTGATTACAGAGGGTTTACTGTAGGCCTATATCATTCCTGATATGTGATCGGCCCTGTTATTAGTAATACCTGCTTTATTTATGCTTTATTGATGAGCTGCTTTTACATAATCTGTTTGTCTGTCTGAAGAAGCCCCGTTTGTACCCGTTTTTAAAATGCGTCCTTTGTCATGATCTTGTTCACATTCTGATTTTGCCCACATGTTTAGATAGGCGTTAGTGCTGAGCAATTAACCAATATTTCGGTTATTTTTCATTTTTTAAACAACTAATTGACCTCTGTGCACATTGCACAGTTTCTCTAGCGAGAAATCAGATCCAGCCTGAACTGTGCGATGTAGTAGGGAGTTGTAGTTTCCAACAGGCCAATATTTTACATACACTATATATGCACAAAAGTATGGTTTGGGCTAGGCACCTTAGTTCCAGTGAAGGGAAATGTTAATGCTGCAGCATACAATTACATTCTAGACGATTCTGTGCTTCCAGCTTTGTGGCAACAGTTTGGGGAAGGCCCATTCCTGTTTCAGCATGACAATGCCCCCGTGCACAAAGCAATGTCCATACAGAAATGGTTTGTCGAGATTGGTGTGGAAGAACTTGACTGGCCTGCACAGAGCCATGACCTTAACCCAATCGAACACCTTTGGGATGAATTGGAATGCCGACTGCGAGCCAGGCCTAAACGCCCAACATCAGTGCCCATCAGTGCAAGTCCCCGCATCAATGTTCCAACATCTAGTGGAAAGCCTTCCCAGAAGAGTGTAGGCTGTTATAGCAAAGGGGGGACCAACTCCATATTAATGCCCATGATTTTGGAATGAGAAGTTCGACAAGCCGGTGTCCACATACTTCTGGTCATGTAGTGTTGTGCATAAATGTGGGAATTAACTACAATGACCATAATCCATTGCAAATCTACTTGTCCAGCCTGTGTTTCTTTTACGCCTGCTAAGGAAGAGACAAGAATGCACGATCGTGAGGGGATAGAGAGCAGCTGCTTTGCAATGTATCTCTACCTTAAAATACATTATTTACATTTTTGTCATTTAGCAGACACTCTTATCCAGAGCAACTTACAGGTGAAATTAGGGTTAAGTGCCTTGCTCAAGGGCACATCGACAGATTTTTCACCTAGTCCGCTCGGGGATTAGAACCAGCGACCTTTCAGTAACTGGCACAACGCTCTTAACCACTAAGCTACCTGCCGCCTGATCAAAGTGATTGACAGTTGCTATTCAGCAGTCATAAAAGTATGCCTTATTTACATTTTAGCAGACACTCTTATCCAGAGCGACTTACAGTAAGTGAGTGCATACATTTTCATACTGGCCCCCCGTGGGAAACGAACCCACAACCCTGGCGTTGCAAGAGCCATGCTCTACCAACTGAGCTACAGGGGACCATTTACTTTGAAGAACTTCAAAATAGTGATTTTGTCACCCAGCATAAGCAGCAGCTCTATAGGGATGAGATGATGACTGGTAATGAAATAATAAAGTCATAAAATAAAACAAATGTAATATACACAACAACTTAAATATTTTAGTAAAGTAAAGTAATGTGAATAAATAATGGTTAATAAGTGATAAGCAGTAACGGGCAGTCACTACCCTCATGGGACTTTTATTAATTGTTTTATTCTGTATTGCTACAGCATTCAACTCAAATCATCGAAACCGAAATCAGTGATAATTTCTTTATAATCAAACCGATACGACCTCAAAAAGCACTAATCGTTCAGCACTAATAGGTTTTGATTGACCATTGCATGTTATATTTACTTTTTCCCTGTTCTCTTTTCTCCGTCAACCCTCCATATTCCCTAATGAAAATGTGCACACCAGCGGAAAACACCATTCCCTAAATAGTCACCAAATGGCGCGGCGATCCGCTCGCTCGTTATCTTGCAGGATGAAGGGATTAAATAGTAGCATTCCTAATGCACGATTTTTCAGATGAGCTTTAAGAAATTCTGAAAAATTGTTAACAGTGACACTGGAATCACAGAAAAATATTAATTATGACCAAAGGTGTTGATGTGATTAAAACTAATCTTCTAGTTTTTATTTTCTCAGTCAAAATGTATGTTTGCTAGCTCAGGATTGGTATTAACATGGGAAAATGGCAAATGCTAACATCTTTGTTGAAGGAGTGGTATTAAAGATATATAAGCTAATAAAATAAATATTTGTCACATGCACCAAATACAACAGGTGTACACTTTTCCGTGAAATGCTTACTTTCGAGCACTTTCCCAACAATGCAGAATTAAAAAGTAAGAAAATTAGTCCTGAATGAATCATGAATAATGATGAGTGAGATGGTTACAGACCCCCAAGACATGCTAACCTCTCAACAAAACAATAACAGGGTAGGTTTGCATTTTTTGGGGGGGTATGATATTTTGTTTTCGCTCTAACTAACAGGTTTTAGCTTATCAACCAGCTAATTATTAGAATCAGGTGCACTAGATTAGGGTTGGAGCAAAAACCTTCAAGACGGTAGCTCTCTAGGAACAGGGACATTGCAACATGCTGCTGGACAAGGGGACATGCAGGGGGGCTTTGCTCTGGGTCTTTCTGACCTCCCTGGAACTATCAGGCTGGCTGGGGGGCAGGAGGGGGCTGGGGCAAGGGATGTGAAGAAGCAAGGGGCGCCTCCTTTTCAACTCTCCCCACATCTAGAATCCAAGCCAACAAATTTAAGTTAATTCATTAAATCAACTACAAGGCAGACCTGGTGAGTTTAAACACGAATAAGCTAGCTAGCTATTATGCTCATCAAGGCATATTTGAAATAGGAAGTCAACTCAGCTGATTACAGCTAACGTTAACATAGCTAAGACAACTAGCTAGGATTCTTACAAGCTGAATGTCTCTCTGGTTGATAACGGTGGCCAGCTCAGTCAAAGCAATGTATAGCTAGTTAGCTAAGTCAAAAATAGCTAAATAACTGGTTAGGTACAACTTTAGCAAGACTACAGTTGTTAATGGTGTACGTGTTACGCTAACCGATACACCACCATCTTTGCCGAAGGTCTCAAGGCTGTGTAGCTAGCTGGCCAGCTAACTTGGACATCAAAACTACGAAATAACACATATGGAATCATGTAGTAACCAAAAAAGTGTTAAACAAATCAAAATATATTTTATATTTGAGATTCTTCAAAGTAGCCACATTTTGCCTTGATGACAGCTATGCACACTCTTGACATTCTCTCAACCAGCTTCATGAGGTAGTCACCTGGAATGCGTTCCCAACAGTCTTGAAGGAGTTCCCACATATGCTGAGCACTTGTTGGCTGCTTTTCCTTCACTCTGCGATCCAACTCATCCCAAACTATCTCAATTGGGTTGAGGTCGGGTGATTGTGGAGGCCAGGTCATCTGATGCAGCACTCCATCACTCTCCTTATTGGTCAAATAGCTCTTACACAGCCTGGAGGTGTGTTTTGGGTCATTGTCCTGTTGACAAGAGCAAACCAGATGGGATGGTGTATCGCTGCAGAATGGTGTGGTAGACATGCTGTTTAAGTGTGCCTTGAATTCTAAATAAATCACAGACAGTGTCACCAGCAAAGCATCACACCTCCTCCTCCATGCTTCACGGTGGGAACCACACATGCGGAGCTCATCAGTTCACCTACTCTGTGTCTCACAAAGACACGGCGGTTGGAACCAAAAATCTCAAATGTGGACTCATCAGACCAAAGGACAGATTTGCACCGGTCTAATGTCCATTGCTTGTGTTTCTTGGCCCAAGCAAGTCTCTTCTTATTATTGATGTCCTTTAGTAGTGGTTTCTTTGCAGCAATTTAGCAAATAGGGCTATCTTCTGTATACCAACCCTACCTTGTCACAACACAACTGATTGGCTCAAATACATTAAGATGGAAAGAAATTCCACAAATTAACTTTCTACAATGTAGAATTTTTTTTAAAAAAATAAAGAAAACCCCTGGAATGAGTAGGTGTGTCCAAACTTTTGTTAACGACCATTGAACAGATTCCCAGATGTGTGTCTTACGTGAAAATAATGGAAATACTTGAGTAAATGAGGGATACAAAGTATATTGAAAGTAGGTGCTTCCACACAGGTGTGGTTCCTGAGTTAATCTTTTTGTTTTCTCATGATTTGGTTGTGTCTAATTGTGTTGCTGTCCTGGAGCTCTGTGGGGTCTGTTTGTGTTAGTGAACAGAGCCCCAGGACCAGCTTGCTTAGGGGACTCTTCTCCAGGTTCATCTCTCTGTAGGTGATGGCTTTGTTATGGAAGGTTTGGGAATCGCTTCCTTTTAGGTGGTTGTAAAATTGAACGGCTCTTTTCTGGAGATGGTATCGGCCTAATTCTGCTCTGCATGCATTATTTGGTGTTTTACGTTGTACACTGAGGATATTTTGGTGTCTCAATTTGGTGTTTGTCCCATTTTGTGAATTCTTGGTTGGTGAGCGGACCCCCGACCTCACAGCCATAAAGGGCAATGGGTTCTATAACTGATTCAAGTATTTTTTGCCAGATCCTAATTGGTATGTCAAATGTTATGTTCCTTCCTTTTATTTTCCTTTCTTCTTGCCATTTACAGCTTTGTGGAAGTTACCTGTGGCGCTGATGTTTAGGCCGATGTATGTATAGATGGAATTTGTATTTGTGGTCCTGGCAACTGGACCTTGTTTGGAACACCATTATTTTTGTCTTACTGAGATTTACTGTCAGGGGCCAGGTCTGACAGAATCTGTGCAGAAGATCTAGGTGCTGCTGTAGGCCCTCCTTGGTTGGGGAGGGTCTGTCTCTTTCTCTCTCTCTCTCTCTCTCTCTCTCTCTCTCTCTCTCTCTCTCTCTCTCTCTCTCTCTCTCTCTCTCTCTCTCTCGCTCTCTCTCTCTCTCTCTCTCTCTCTCTCGATTTCTATTTGCCATATATTTTTCAACTGTGCTGTAATGTTTCACAGAAGTTCTGAACCTATATACATTTTACGGACACAGTATATTTTAAAATGAGTTATTTATTTTTTATTTATTTTTTGTCCCACCCTTCAGCTCCCCTCAAACCCTCCCACTATCTCTGAACACTATCCAGTTTTGATTTCTATTTGCCATATATTTTCAACTGTGCTGTGATGTTTCACAAAAGTTCTGAACCTTTTTATTCTCATAGTTTCTACAGATAGTAAATTAAAGATAAACATTTTTGCTAAGATGATTATATTATTGATTGATTGACTATGCCTTTTCAGATCACCCAGCAGTGCTATTTGCAGAGTTAACTCCAGGTAAATATTACAATTCTTCAGTCATTCCCAGCAGTGCTATTTGCAGAATTAACTCCAGGTAAATGTTGCAATTATTCAGCCATTCCTGAACCTGCGAACAAAAACCGTACCAAAACAAACGATCTAATGATTCTGTCTCTTCGCAGCAACATCTGCAGAGCTGGGATGGTTGTATCCCCCATATACAGTGGGGAGAACAAGTATTTGATACACTGCCGATTTTGCAGGTTTTCCTACTTACAAAGCAAATAGAGGTCTGTAATTTTTATCATAGGTACCAGTTCGGATTTAAGTATAGCTTTTGTATGACTTAGTGAGAGGTCTAATACTTTACTATTTAATCATTTCTGCCCTCTGAATTCATATTTTATAAATAGTATAAGTAGTCAAGATGACTAGCTTGATTGAGCCTCCACCATGTATATCTCACTAGGTCAGGATATTTAAGCCTCCATAGATCCACTAGTTCCAATATATCCATGATATTCGTGATTTCCTTAAGTACATGAGGGTGATAGTTTGTAATGTGATTTCCTTTATGATCCATTGAGGTATTTAAAACCATATTATAATCTCCCACCATAATAATAGAGTCTTGTATGTAGGCTTGATCAATTATTATATATATTTTCAAAAAAGCATGGATCATCAAGCATTGATCATCAATATTTGTCCTTTTCCCACACAACATCTAAAATTGTTGAATGAGTCTCCTGTAAACAATATTATATTCCTTCTCTTTTAGCCAGGTAAAAACTGATAAACTTTTCTTATTATCTGCTAAGCCATTACAATTATAACTGGCTATACTTATTTCACCATTTACCATAATGAGATACAAGTTTAAATTCTATTTATCATAATATATGTTTGTAAACTAACCATTAAAAAGTACCATGATAATTGAGTGTCCATATAGATGTGCCATGATTTCACTGGTGCTGAGTAAACCTCCAATTGTTCGACACTATTCCACCCGCTAAAACCTTTCCCCATCCCAAGTTGGGTTGTCATCCCAGTGACTGGCAGACCACCCCTGTCCACCTTGATCGTAGGGCCTTTGAGAGATTGGGACCCATCCTTTAAAAAGACCACACAGTGCCACCTACAGAACAGAAGCAGATTAACAGCCAAAAAGCATTTCCAAAGCCCTCACATCGATTGTATTGTATAATGTTATTTTAAAATATTGCATATCTTAATTTATTTCCACAATTAACGAATAATATGTGTAATAATGTAGGCACTTCATATCAAGGATTGTTACCTATAAACAGGACTTGCATTGTTTTTTCAAACAATTATTATTTTGGGAAACAATTATTGTGATTCATCCTATACTCCCCCTAACATCATTACCTCTTAACAACAGATGTGGGATACATACACACGCTCTCCCCACCCTTCCCCCACTAACAACCACATGTTCAGATGTTCAACAGTTGTTCCATCCCCGAGCCCAACTCCAGAGAAGACTTGATGTGCAAATGCATATACAGTTGTAGTAACGTTATCCCCACAAGCTGGCTACTAGATGACCAATAGAACAGTTGGTCCTAATTTGGGATGAATCTAAAACAATTATAGATAACTAACTAGCTAGTTGGCTTGGTAAAATATGTTTGTATTAACCGGCTTCTGCGTTTGGAGACGCTTTCTCTCCGTTGGGACAGACGCGAACTGGCTAAATCGATTCAGTAGCTAGCTTTACACTTAACTAGCTAACAGTAGCTACTAAGGGTAAGTTTAGAACCTACATTTATTTTTACATACTGGTAACCAGAGTCGTTCAAAAGGAATTCAAGACATGGGTGAGTAGTTAACGTTAGCTTGGCTCTCTCTGTGTGTTTCATACCGTGGGAGGAGCGGTTGGTTCGTTGACAGAGAGCAATGGCTAGCTAATATGCTAACTATTCTAGCTAGCTAACTAACTGGCTGAATAAGTTGACGACGTACTCACTCAAACTGTCAAAACTAACCGCAAAGCTTTACACAACGTTAGACACGGACACAAATGATCTGTTTAGCGTGTTAACACACTATTGGTAGTTTGTTGTAACCAAGTATTGGTGCTAAACCGTGTGTTATTGGAAGCTAGCATGCTAGTTAACTATGGCGTCATAGGATACGGTGCCCTGGGCGGTTTTCACGGAAGAATACTGTACCAAGTTAGCTAGCTGAATAAACTAAGTTAGAGTCTATTCCTAGAAAACATTGAACCGCTGTAGTTTACAACAATTAGAATTTCTAAAGTGCGAAGGTCTCCGGCAGCCTCTGGAACTGCCGTTAACTGCCAGAGTTAATCTCAGCCTATGCTACCCTCCAGTCCCTCGACTTCTTGGCGCTGACCGAAACATGGATTACCACAGAGAACACTGTTACTCATACTGCTCTTTCCTCGTCTGATCATGTGTTCTCGCATGCCCCGAGAGCATCTGGTCAGCGCGGCGGTGGCACAGGAATCGTCATCTCTCCCAAGTGGACATTCTCTCTTTTCCCCCTGACCTATCTGTCTATCTCCTCATTTGAATTCCATGCTGTCACAGTCACTAGCCCATTCAAGCTTAACATCCTTAGCATTTATCAACCTCCAGGTTCCCTTGGAGAGTTCATCAATGAGCTTGACGCCTTGATAAGTTCCTTTCCTGAGGATGGCTCACCCCTCACAGTTCTGGGTGGCTTTAACCTCCCTACGTCTGCCTTTGACTAATTTCTCTCTGCCTCCTTCTTTCCACTCCTTTCCTCTTTTGACCTCACCCTCTCACCGTCCCCCCCTACTCACAAGGCAGGCAATACGCTTGACCTCATCTTTACTAGCTGCTGTTCTTCTACTAATCTCACTGCAACTCCCCTCCAAGTCTCCGACCAATACTTTGTATCCTTTTCTCTCTCGCTCTCCTCCAACACTACTCACTCTGCCCCTACTCAGATGGCAATGTGCCGTCATAACCTTCGCTCTCTCTCTCTCTCCCGCTACTCTCTCCTCTTCCATCCTATCATCACTTCCCTCTGCTAAATCCTTCTCCCTCCAAACTCCTGATTCTGCCTCCTCAACCCTCCTCTCCTCCCTTTCTGCATCTTTTGACTCTCTATGTCCCCTATCCTCCCGGCCGGCTCGGTCCTCCCCTCCTGCTCCGTGGCTTGACGACTCATTGCGAGCTCACAGAACAAGGCTCCGGGCAGCCGAGAGGAAATGGAGGAAAAATAGACTCCCTGCGGACCTGTCATCTTTTCACTCCCTCCTCTCTACATTCTCTTCCTCTGTTTCTGCTGCTAAAGCCACTTTCGACCACTCTAAATTTCAAGCCTCTGCCTCTGCCTCTAACCATAGGAAGCTCTTTGCCACCTTCTTCTCGCTGCTGAAGCCTACTCCTCCTCCTCCTCCCTCCTCCCTCTCTGTGGATGACTTCGTCAACCATTTTGAAAAGAAAGTTGACGACATCCGATCCTCATTTATTAAGTCAAATGACACCACTGGTCCTGCTCACACTGCCCTACCCTATGCTTTGACTTCTTTCTCCCCACTCTCTCCAGATGAAATTTTGCGACTTGTGACGGCCGGCCGCCCAACAACCTGCCCGCTTGAGCCTATCCCCTCCTCTCTTCTCCAGACCATCTCCTCTGCTCTTATCCTTCTAGACCTATCTGCTGCCTTTGATACTGTGAACCATCAGATCCTCCTCTCCACCCTCTCTGAGTTGGGCATCTCCGGCACTGCTCACTCTTGGATTGCGTCCTACCTGACAGGTCGCTCCTACCTGGTGGCGTGGCATGAATCTGTCTACACACCACGTGCTCTCACCACTGGTGTCCCCCAGGGCTCAGTTCTAGGCCCTCTCCTATTCTCTCTATACACCTAGTCACTTGGCTCTGTCATATCCTCACATTGTCTCTCCTATTATTGCTACACAGACGACACACAATTCATTTTCTCCTTTCCCCCTTCTGATAACCAGGTGGCGAATCGCATCTCTGCATGTCTGGCAGACATATCAGTGTGGATGTCGGATCACCACCTCAAGTTGAACCTCGGCAAGACGGAGCTGCTCTTTCTCCCGGGGAAGGACTGCCCGCTCCATGATCTCGCCATCACGGTTGACAACTCCATTGTGTCCTCCTCCCAGAGTGCAAAGAACCTTGGCGTGACCCTGGACCACACCCTGTCATTCTCCGCTAACATCAAAGCGGTGACCCAATCCTGCAGGTTCATGCCCTACAACATTCGCAGAGTACGACCCTACCTTACACAGAAAGCTGCACAGGTCCTAATCCAGGCACTTGTCATCTCCCGTCTCGATTACTGCAACTCGCTGTTGGCTGGCCTCCCTGCCTGTGCCATTAAACCCCTACAACTTATCCAGAACGCTGCAGCCCGTCTGGTGTTCAACCTTCCCAAGTTCTCCCATGTCACCCCGCTCCTCCGCACACTCCACTGGCTTCCAGTCGAAGCTTGCATCTACTACAAAACCATGGTGCTTGCCTACAGAGCTGTGAGGGGTAATCCTTCTACTCCCCCCCTCTCCCACCCCCCCATTAAAATAATAAATAAAAATGGGGTGGTTGTCCCACTGGCTATCATAAGTTGAATGCACCAATTTGTAAGTCGCTCTGGATAAGAGCGTCTGCTAAATGACGTAAATGTAAAACGTAAATGTAGCTGTTTGAGAAGGCATGCAAAATTGAGCAAGAATGGGGAGATTTGATTAACCAATGTCAAGTCCTAGCTGATGGAGCTCAGATACACCACTTTCCCCTGAAACACACACGCTGGTCCCCCGTTGTGACCATTTTCCCAAGCATCTCTGAGCAGTCAGACCTTTTGATTATTTTGTGGTGCCAGGGCCACAATAATTTGCCCCCTCTCTGATTGTCCAGTGTGACCGCCTCCCCATGGGTTACTGCAGCCAGTGTTGCCAGCACTGCCACTACCTGGATGGTGGTCTCCACCGGAATTCCCACTGGCTAGGTACAAGGTCTTTAATGTTCTCATTAGCAGTATTGAGAAATTCCTTGTAAATTATGCTCACCCACCCGGGGGCTTTGGCTTTGTTAGGCAGGCTCAGACCCTTTAGTGAATCTCTGACCGCTTTCATCTTTCTGTCTTGGCTGCGTATAGGCTACTTACAGTAGGCCTATAAAACAGATAAGGACTTCTCCTTAGTGTGTGGGTAGCTCAGGGGGTTGTCTAGGGTATAGGAGTGGGGACCGTTCCATCATGATAGGACAATAAATAAATAAACTATATTTGTAATTTATTAAAAAATGTATATCCCATATCTGCACAAAATTGAAAACTCTCTCTGTCACAACTCCTGCTCGCAGACACACATGGGCTCTGGCATTTGCAACCATTTTCCTTTTTAACTCACCACACTTTTTCAATCACAAAACACACACCCCATCTTCCATCACAACCACACTCCCCCCACATATACACCTGCACATACCCACATACTGTGCCTTCAATGTCCTCTGTTTGCTGTGTTTTTATCTCCACCATGTTGATTCCTACCTAATTTTGGGCTTTTGAGTACTTTTGTGTTCCAGTTCCTTATATTTGAAGATGTATTATTTAAATAATTGTCCTTTCTTCTAATGCTGTCTTTTATCTATTTATAAATACTATACATCTAATGTAGAATACTAATTATTTTACATTATAGTGTATTTGTAGTTTATTTCTTTATCAATTGATATATTTGATTGTTTTCCTGTTATTTATTACATTTATTAATGTGTTTTATTATTACAATCCCTACCATGGATAGTATTGGGTGTTCCATTTTCCCACTCCTCTATGGGAACTTTGTATTATTTAGAATACCATGGAGTAGTCTTGGTGTCTCGGAACAGTTGGTTATCAATGTACAGTCTATCGACTACGAGACCTACACGTTTCCCTTTTAGTCTATTAACTTTGAAAAGTGGGTACAGAGCTTTGCGTCGTTCTGCAATTTCCTTCGGGAACTGATCATTCATGCCTATTTTCGTGCCAGCGAATCTTTTGCCCAGGCTTTTAACCATTATTTTATCTTTAAAGAATGCACATTTGGCAACGATTGGGTGCTCGTATTGCTGTCCTCTCTGTCCAAAATCATGTACACGTTCAAGTTTGATTTTGTTGACAGTATCGCCTGGGATCTGTAGCACTTTAACCAAGAAATCTTTCACCACTCTCTGGATCTTCACCCTCATTCTCTTTAATACCGGTAAGTACCCGTTTTTTTTTGCATAGATCTAATCTGTATTTCAGGTAAGGCTTCTCTCAGAAACATATTCTCTTTTTAAGTTCTTTAACGTCTGTTTCAATAGTATTGACTGTACCTTTTAGCTTGTTTCTTTCTTTCTCCATTGCCGTGGCTTTTTTGTCACTCATCTCAAGGCTCGCCTTCAACTCCTTTATGTCTTTACTGACTAGTATGCCCAATTGATAATGTATCTACTTTAGCAAGTCGGTTTCTACACTTACCGTTCCAGGTGGTGAAAAGCATAAATTGTCTGTGTAAGTCGAGGAGACTCGTTTTCTTTTGGAAATTGGTTCTCCATACTTACTCTCCGACATGTTTTGGTGTTGACTGTGTTGGTAATATTGGTCGATACATTTCTCTAGCCTTATAATTGATTTTGTGTTGTTATCCAGATTGAAGGTTATTGCCGATGAGTATACAAGTATGTGGAGTGAAGTGCTGATATTTAGTCAGATTTACAGATATTTAATATTACGTTTTTATCTTGAGGCATTCTGCTCCGCTGTCTTCAGTCCGCCACTGTCCCTCCCTACACTCTGTCCTAGGAAGGAATTAGCTGTTGTATCTGAAACGGTCTCATGTGCATGGAGTTTCCACTGAGCCATTGGGCCCGCCCTGCAACCTCATTGGATAACTCTGGGCAGGCCTGGGCCAGCCTTCTTCTTTCACTGTGCAACCTCATTGGATCTGATCATATGATTGTGCCTTCTCCGGGGGAAAACATTTCATGCACTTAGCTCTCTCTCTCTCTCTCTCTCTCACTCACTCACTCACTCACTCACTCACTCAGTCAAGCCAGCCATAGAGGAAGGTTGCTCTAGCCATAATTGTACTAAAAATGTAGCTAGGATGCTATTGAATATTGATTAGAAAAAATTATACATAGCAGAGGATTTTCCGAGATGGCCTCAAGGAAAAGAGGCACTGTTGCCTCATCCAGTGTTGGACATCCATAAAAGTAATCTTCGGATTAGAAACCATGTTAATATTTTTTCAGTGAGAAGCCTATTTTGAGTGTTTGTGTAAAGAGGACCGGATCTGTGTTAGCTAGGCTAGCCAACAGTAGGGGTGAACAACTCCAGGATTTTTGGGGTCGACTCCGCACACGTACACGGCTGTGCACATGTACACACCACCTCATTATTGCAGTCCTACTAGGAAGACTAATATTGCATTCTAGAGAGGACTGGTATGAGCATGAAGCTTTGCATTTGCTTATCAATTTAGCCTATAAAAGGCCTATTTTGTTTGAATACAGAAGGTGATGTGTAGGAACTAGAATATTTCAGTGATATTTCTGCTGTGTGCCACCTTGACAGATCGAATGGGATAATGTGGCGCACTTTACGCTGATAAGCCTATTCTTTGCCATGTTACAGTGTGTAGGCCGTCATTGTAAATAAGAATTTGTTCTTAACTGACTTGCCTAGTTAAATATAGGTAAAATAAAAAATATATAGCCCTATTGGACAGGACTAGGATTAGTAGAGACCAGTGGCGGTCGGTGCCGTTTATGATGAGGGAAGACACTTTTTTTTTTTAATGAGCATGGCCTTATTTCTATTATACTACGGTGCCCTCCACAATTATTGGCACCCCTGTTTAAGATGTGGTCGAGGACTTCCAAAAATTCTCCTTTTTTTTTAAACAACATAGAACCCAAATGCAAAAAAAGAGAAAAATCCAACCTTTTATTTAAGTACATTACTTTGGTGGGAGGAAAAAAAATCACACATTTAGAAAAAAAAAAACTTGAAATCATGTGTCCCACAATTATTGGCACCCCTGATGTTAATACTTTGTACAACCCCCTTTTGCCAACAAGACAGCACTTAATCTCCTCCTATAACATTTCACAAGATTAGAGAACACAGAGAGAGGGATCTTTGACCATTCTTCTTTGCACAATCTTTCTAGATCATCCAGTGTCCTGGGTCCTCTCTTATGCACTCTCCTCTTTAGCTCGCCCCCACAGGTTTTCGATTGGGTTGAGGTCTGGGGACTGAGATGGCCATGGGAGGACCTTGAGTTTGTGACTGCTGAACCATTTTTGTGTAGATTTTGCCACATGTTTTGGATCATTATCCTGCTGAAAGACCCAATGACGACCCATCTTCAGCTTTCTGGCAGAGGCCATTAGGTTTTTATTTAAAATGTCCTGGTAGTTCAAAGCGTTCATAATGCCATGCACCCTAACAAGGTTCCCAGGGCCTTTGGAAGAGAAACAGGCCCACAGCATCACAGATCCTCCACCATACTTCACGGTGGGCATGAGGTGCTTTTCGGCATACTCATCTTTTGTTTTACGCCAGACCCACTTAGAGTGTTTGTTGCCAAAAAGCTCAATCTTAGTCTCATCTGACCAAAGCACACGATCCCAGTTGAAGTCCCAGTGCCGCTTAGCAAACTCCAGACGTTTACGTTTGTGAGTGTTAGTGAGAAAATGCTTTTTCCTTGCATGCCTCCCAAACAGCCTGTTGGCATGTAGAGAGCGTCTGATGGTTGTTTTGGAGACTTTGTGACCCCAAGATGCCACTCTTTGATGCAATTCTGTGACAGTGAGCTTAGGACTTTTTTTTACTTCTCTTACCATCCTCCTCACTGTGCGTTGTGGCAAGATAAACTTGGGACCTCTTCCAGCTGTAATGAATACTCGGACAGAGTGGTAAGATCCAATCGCAGAATAGCGATGCTTTATTAGAGTACAGACAAGGGAATAGCTTAATCGTGGTCGGGCGGGCTGTGGTCAAAACCGGGCCAGGCAGAGACAGGCAGAGGTACCAAGGGAGCGGGCTTAGTCGTAGTCGAGGTCACAGGCACAGGATCAGAGAACGGTAATCACTGGGGTAGACAAGTAGAGGATTAAGCAATTCGGGGAGTCAAACAACAAGGCACAGGTCGGATACACGGGTAATCAAAAACAACAAGCTCTCTCTCTCTCTCTCTCGGAACAAAACGCTTAGCAAGTCACAATGGAACAATACCTCACACCGACTGAACTTCTGAGCACACCTTATATCCTACCCTAATTACGGACAGGTGTGCTCAGAACTCAGGTGAACCAGATCGAGTCTGATGACTCCCCCTCTCTGTAGATCGGGGAAGTGTCAGACTCTGTCTAGACCCAGCCAACCCCCAATCCCTTACAGTATCCCCCTCCCCAGGGCCGGCTCCTGACGGCCTTCTACCTCTACCGGGTGGTCTTCCTCTGGGTCGGGGTCCGGGATGATCTGGGTGTTCAGCATGGAAAGTGGCCTTGAGAGCGGGGTCTAGTATGTCCTTAGCAGGGACCCAGGACCGTTCCTCTGGTCCATATCCCTCCCAGTCCACGAGATATTCGATGCCCCCTCGTCTCCGTCTTGACTCCAGTATCTCGTGGACTGTATAGGTGGTGTCCTGTTCATCCTCCAAAGGTGGTGTAGTAGGTTGTTGAGCGATTGGTGGGTACATCGGGCTATAATGGACAGGTTTCAACAGGGAGACGTGGAACGTAGGGTTTATCCTGTAGTGTCGAGGGAGTAACAGACGGTAGGTGACAGGGTTAATACGTCTCTGTACCTTGAAGGGACCAATGTACCTGGGTTGGAGCTTCTTGCAGCTCCGTCGGAACCGCAGGTCTCGGGTAGACAGCCACACTCGCTGCCCGGGTTGATAAGTGGGAGTAGGTCTCCGGCGTCGGTCGGCGTAGGTCTTTTGCTGTTGTGAGGCTTGACTGAGATGTTGATGGGCCGTCTCCCAGACCTGCGCACTCCGACGGAACCACTCGTCCACCGCCGGTACCATCCCGGGTGCGGTATCCCACGGGAACAGGGGTGGTTGATACCCTAGAACACACTGGAAGGGCGTTAAGCGTAGGGAGGTGTGAATGAGTGAGTTCTGAGCATACTCTACCCAAGGAAGGAATCGACTCCACTCTTGCGGCTGCCGCGAACATTGTTGCCGTAGATATTTCCCAATTTCCTGGTTGAGCCGTTCTGTCTGCCCATTGGCCTGGGGATGATATCCGGAGGTTAGGCTAACCGAGATGCCCAAGCGTTCGCAGAAGGCCTTCCATACCCGGGATACAAACTGGGGTCCCCGGTCGGAAACAATATCCTCCGGGACACCAAACTGCCGGAACACCTGGGTAAACATAGTCTCAGCCATCTGAGTGGCGTTAGGCAAACGGATCATGGGTACTAACCGGCACATCTTGGAGAAACGATCGATGACCACGAGAATTACAGTATGGCCCTCTGATTCTGGTAGGTCGGTAACAAAGTCCATAGCAATGTGCGACCATGGTCGTTGAGGAGTTGGCAATGGCATCAGCTTACCCTCCGGTAGTGCACGAGGTACCTTGGACTGAGCACATACTGGACAGGATAAGACATAGTCTCTGACGTCATCTGTGAGGGAATCCCACCAGTATTTTCGGCTGATGAGTCGTGTAGTTCGAGTGATTCCGGGATGACCAGATCCCAGCGACTTGTGGCACCATTCCATCAGTTGAGGTCGAAGAGGAGCTGGCACAAACACCTTAGACCCCGGGGTTTCTGGAGGGGCTGGTTCCGCTTGTAAGCTCTCCTGAATCGTGTCA
This sequence comes from Coregonus clupeaformis, assembly GCF_020615455.1. Classification (NCBI taxonomy): domain Eukaryota; kingdom Metazoa; phylum Chordata; class Actinopteri; order Salmoniformes; family Salmonidae; genus Coregonus; species Coregonus clupeaformis. The sequence goes on from NC_059228.1 coordinate 2,724,686, forward strand.
TCAATAGCCCACCTCACCGGACCAGCACGGTAACTCATGGGGAGAATAGGTTCTGGCTCCACGGGTCTTTCCGTGCGCTCGAACCGTCGGGAAAGCTCGTCCGCCTTACCATTCTTGGAGCCGGGGATATAAGAAACAGTGAATCGGAAACGGTTGAAGAATAAAGACCACCTTGCCTGTCGGGAGTTCAGTCGTTTGGCACTGTGAAGATACTCCAGGTTGCGGTGGTCCGTGAGCACTTGGAACGGATGCTCTGCTCCCTCCAACCAATGTCTCCACTCCTCCAGTGCTAACTTCACCGCCAGTAATTCCCGATTACCCACGTCATAGTTCTGCTCGGCAGAATTCAGTTTCCTTGAAAAGAAAGCACAGGGTCGTGATTTAGGCGGCTCACCTTGGCGTTGGGATAACACGGCTCCAACTCCAACCTCCGAAGCGTCCACTTCCACGATAAACGGTAAGGTAGGGTCCGGCTGACATAGAATAGGAGCGGTGGTAAAGCGTTGTTTCAACGTCTCAAACGTACGCACTGCCCCCTCCGTCCAGTTCAGACCACGACCCTTGTAGCTGGTCATCGCCGACAGGGGCGCTGCGGTTGTGCTGAAATTACGCGCGAACCGTCTATAGTAATTGGCAAACCCTAAGAACCTCTGGAGCTCCTTCACCGTCTTGGGTTGAGGCCAGTCTTGTACCGCTTGCACCTTGGATTCATCCTTGGTAGTATGCACCTTGGTGGTCCTCTGTAGCTCAGCTGGTAGAGCACGGCGCTTGTAACGCCAAGGTAGTGGGTTCGATCCCCGGGACCACCCCATACACAAAAAAAAAATGTATGCACGCATGACTGTAAGTCGCTTTGGATAAAAGCGTCTGCTAAATGGCATACTATCCAGTTTAACCCCGTCGGGAGTGAGTATGGCCCCAAGGAAGGAAATCGTACTGACATGGAATTCACTCTTTTCTGCCTTCATGAACAGAGAATGTTGTAGGAGCCGATCCAGAACCTGTCGTACATGGGACACATGTTCACTCAGAGAGTTAGAATATATTAGGATGTCATCAATGTACACTATAACAAATCGATCAATCATGTCCCTGAACATGTCATTCATGAACGCCTGGAATACTGAGGGCGCGTTGGTAAGTCCATAAGGCATGACACAATATTCGTAGTGTCCTCGATGTGTGATGAAGGCGGTCTTCCATTCATCCCCCTCTCTAATATGCACCAGATTGTACGCACTCCTGAGGTCCAGTTTACTGTACATGGAGGCCTGTCCCACCTGTTCAAGGGCTGCTGGAATCAAAGGAAGAGGGTAACGATTTTTGATGGTAATATCGTTCAACCCTCGATAGTCTATACAAGGACGCAGTCCGCCATCCTTTTTCTTCACAAAGAAAAAACTGGATGCGGCGGGAGACGTCGATGGGCGAATGGCCCCTTGCTGTAGCGCCTCATCAATATACTGGCTCATCGCTTCTCGTTCCGGCTGTGACAACGGGTAGATTCTTCCACGAGGAGGTGTAGCTCCGGATAGCAGATCAATCCCGCAGTCCCAGGCCCAATGAGGTGGCAACACGGTACCCCTCTCCTTGGAGAACACCTGCGCGTAATCCTGGTATTCTGTAGGGACCACAGTAGACACCGCACCCTGCGCATCCTCCACAGTAGACATTTTGCACGGTAAATTGAGGCACTCTGCCCTACATACCTCACTCCAAGCTGTGATATCGCCAGATTTCCAGGAGATGACCGGATCATGGAGGATGAGCCAGGGGTGGCCGAGAACTAGTGGCTCCCGTGGAGCGGAGATGACGAAAAAAAAGATGTTCTCCTGGTGTATGGAGCCCACTTGTAACTTGATTACCTCTGTACGGTGCGTAATGAACCCAGTGCCCATGGGCTCACCGTCTAGCGCGTTGACTCGCAGGGGAAGTTGAATTGGGATAAGTTGAACTCCCAACTCCTCAGCAAGACCCATATCCAGAAAGCTGGCAGCCGCTCCGGAATCAATAAGTCCTTCCAACCTGCGCACTTTCTCTCCGACAGATAAGGTACAGTGGGGGAAAAAAGTATTTAGTCAGCCACCAATTGTGCAAGTTCTCCCACTTAAAAAGATGAGAGAGGCCTGTAATTTTCATCATAGGTACACGTCAACTATGACAGACAAATTGAGAAAAAAAAATCCAGAAAATCACATTGTAGGATTTTTTATGAATTTATTTGCAAATTATGGTGGAAAATAAGTATTTGGTCACCTACAAACAAGCAAGATTTCTGGCTCTCACAGACCTGTAACTTCTTCTTTAAGAGGCTCCTCTGTCCTCCACTCGTTACCTGTATTAATGGCACCTGTTTGAACTTGTTATCAGTATAAAAGACACCTGTCCACAACCTCAAACAGTCACACTCCAAACTCCACTATGGCCAAGACCAAAGAGCTGTCAAAGGACACCAGAAACAAAATTGTAGACCTGCACCAGGCTGGGAAGACTGAATCTGCAATAGGTAAGCAGCTTGGTTTGAAGAAATCAACTGTGGGAGCAATTATTAGGAAATGGAAGACATACAAGACCACTGATAATCTCCCTCGATCTGGGGCTCCACACAAGATCTCACCCCGTGGGGTCAAAATGATCAGAAGAACGGTGAGCAAAAATCCCAGAACCACACGGGGGGACCTAGTGAATGACCTGCAGAGAGCTGGGACCAAAGTAACAAAGCCTACCATCAGTAACACACTACGCCGCCAGGGACTCAAATCCTGCAGTGCCAGACGTGTCCCCCTGCTTAAGCCAGTACATGTCCAGGCCCGTCTGAAGTTTGCTAGAGTGCATTTGGATGATCCAGAAGAGGATTGGGAGAATATCATATGGTCAGATGAAACCAAAATATAACTTTTTGGTAAAAACTCAACTCGTCGTGTTTGGAGGACAAAGAATGCTGAGTTGCATCCAAAGAACACCATACCTACTGTGAAGCATGGGGGTGGAAACATCATGCTTTGGGGCTGTTTTTCTGCAAAGGGACCAGGACGACTGATCCGTGTAAAGGAAAGAATGAATGGGGCCATGTATCGTGAGATTTTGAGTGAAAACCTCCTTCCATCAGCAAGGGCATTGAAGATGAAACGTGGCTGGGTCTTTCAGCATGACAATGATCACAAACACACCGCCCGGGCAACGAAGGAGTGGCTTCGTAAGAAGCATTTCAAGGTCCTGGAGTGGCCTAGCCAGTCTCCAGATCTCAACCCCATAGAAAATCTTTGGAGGGAGTTGAAAGTCTGTGTTGCCCAGCGACAGCCCCAAAACATCACTGCTCTAGAGGAGATCTGCATGGAGGAATGGGCCAAAATACCAGCAACAGTGTGTGAAAACCTTGTGAAGACTTACAGAAAACGTTTGACCTGTGTCATTGCCAACAAAGGGTATATAACAAAGTATTGAGAAACTTTTGTTATTGACCAAATACTTATTTTCCACCATAATTTGCAAATAAATTCATAAAAAATCCTACAATGTAATTTTCTGGAGAAAAAAAATCTCATTTTGTCTGTCATAGTTGACCTGTACCTATGATGAAAATTACAGGCCTGTCTCATCTTTTTAAGTGGGAGAACTTGCACAATTGGTGGCTGACTAAATACTTTTTTTCCCCACTGTAACTGGCACATACATTTGTTTCGATGTAATGTTCAAAACTTGATTCTCACTCACCGGTTTGGCAGTTCCGAGGCGATATCCTGGTGTACGGTTAGGTCGTACCGGACATTGACGAACGAAATGACCCGACTGACCACAATACAGGCATAGTCCGTCTTGCCGACGTTGTTGTCTCACCGAACCTTGTAGAGGTGACCGTCCCAGTTGCATAGGTTCCTCCTCAGATTCTCTCCTCCGCTCTGTCGATTGCTTAGGACCAGTGATCGAGGGCTCCCGGACTGTGGATACCTTGTGTTGCACTGTCAGATTATCAATAGAGATGGCTATTTTGATAAACTCATGTAGCGCAGTGATATCTCCTCGACAAGCCAACTCAGTCTGTACGTCTTTGCGCAGCCCTCTTCGGAAAACGGTGAGCAAGGCCGTCTCGCTCCATCCGCTACCGGCTGCTATAGTACGGAACTCTAAAGCGTAGTCGGCTACGGTGCGACGGCCCTGCTGAAGTTCGCATAGTTGGTCTCCCACACTACGCCCAGATACTGGGTGGTCGAACACCTCCTGGAACAGTCTCTTGAACTGAACTTCCGCATTCAACTCGGGAACCTCAGCTGCCCAAAGCGCAGTAGCCCAATCCAGTGCTCTTCCCGTTAGTAGAGAAATCATGAAATCCACCCTGCTACGGTCATCGGAAAACATAGTACGATTATACGACATATACAGGGACGTCTGAAGTAGAAACCCCTGACATTTGCCAGGTTCCCCGTCGTACCTAGTCGGTAGAGAAATCGGAGGTGTAGGACGAGGATTGACCGTGCTCGGGGTGGTGCCTTCAGCCGCACCAGCGTTGAGTAGCTGCAGGAGTTCATCCATCCGTTTCTCCTGTATCTCCCATCGCCTCTGTAATTCCGCTGGATCCATGGTAATGGCGAGGTATTCTGTAATGAATACTCGGACAGAGTGGTAAGATCCAATCGCAGAATAGCGATGCTTTATTAGAGTACAGACAAGGGAATAGCTTAATCGTGGTCGGGCGGGCTGTGGTCAAAACCGGGCCAGGCAGAGACAGGCAGAGGTACCAAGGGAGCTGGCTTAGTCGTAGTCGAGGTCACAGGCACAGGATCAGAGAACGGTAATCACTGGGGTAGACAAGTAGAGGATTAAGCAATTCGGGGAGTCAAACAACAAGGCACAGGTCGGATACATGGGTAATCAAAAACAACAAACTCTCTCTCTCTCTCTCTCTCGGAACAAAACGCTTAGCAAGTCACAATGGAACAATACCTCGCACCGACTGAACTTCTGAGCACACCTTATATCCTACCCTAATTACGGACAGGTGTGCTCAGAACTCAGGTGAACCAGATCGAGTCTGATGACTCCCCCTCTCTGTAGATCGGGGAAGTGTCAGACTCTGTCTAGACCCAGCCAACCCCCGATCCCTTACACCAGCCTTGTTTGTCACTGTTCCAGTTGTTTTAAACTTCTTAATGATTCCTCTGACTGTAGATACGGGCAAGTTAAGGCGAGTGGCTATTTTCTTGTAGCCATTGCCTGACTTATGAAGGTCGACACAAATCTGCCTTACTTGAATGGTGTGTTCTCTTGTCTTTGCCATGTTGACAAATGGGTAAGAGAATTAGGCCTCTGTGTCACGTCATATTTATACCCCAGGGAAACAGGAAGTCATGAATTACTAATTAAAAGTTCCTAGATACCCTGACCAACTTTAGCAACTATAGAAAAATATATTTTTTAAAAAATCAATTAAAATTTTCAGCGGAATTGTTAGGGGTGCCAATAATTGTGGGACACATGATTTCAAGTTTTTTTTTTTCTAAATGTGTGATTTTTTTTTTTACCACCAAAGTAATGTACTTAAATGAAAGGTTGGATTTTTCTCTTTTTTTGCATTTGGGTTCTGTGTTGTTTAAAAATAAAAGGAGAATTTTTGGAAGTCCTCGACCACATCTTAAACAGGGGTGCCAATAATTGTGGAGGGCACTGTATATTGGATGACTGTTATTCATATTCCATTCACCCAGCTCAATGAAACATCGATAGGTTTAGGCTACTAAATGATACTCAAATTGGCCCTAAACCCACCATGAGGTTGCTACAACCTAGCCAAGGAATAAAAGATGGCAATGTAGGTGCACAGGTCGAGAGAATAATTTGTGTAATCAAGGTGAAAGTGACACATTCAATACCGCCTTGCACACACTTTCCTGCATCTAGCTGATCTAGGGTGTAATGATTAGTCCAACATTTGCAAAGGAGAGTTTCTATTGGACAAATTCAGGCATGTTTTTTCACTTTTCATTCCGTTTGCTTCTGTTTAAGAAACGTTTTTCAACAGAACCTGCAGAATCAATACAACCCTGATCACCCGCAGTGATCACACAGTTCACTTTCATAGCAGCCACATACAAACAGCATGATCACTTTTCTCATTGTATAATTCCTTCTAGCATCTACGCGCTCTCCTCCTCTCACCTTTTCCCTTCGCTTGTGCACAACACTACAGCTGTCATTGACCAGGTGGAAAAACATCTCTGGTGAGGACGGGTGAGGTTGTGTTTTCTCTAGCAGGAGGTAAGCTTGGCTTCTTATATGGTGTTGAGTAAAGCTTAAACCATGTATTTAGATTGTAGGTAGGTATTGTAGTTAGGTATTAGTTAGTAGTTAGGTATTGTAGGTAGTTTAGTTAGGTAGTTATTGTAGGTAATTATTGTAGGTAAGTATTGTATTCGAGTGAGCCCGGTGAAGCACGAGGCTAGCTAGAACGAGGCTAGCTAACCCACTACCTGGACCAATAAAGCTAGCTAGCTAGCGGGTAGCTACTGGTTACTTTTAGCAACTGTGGATAGTTGTTTCCAATGTTAGGTAGGTATTGTAGTTAGGTATTATAGGTAGTTTATTTAGGTAGTTATTGTAGGTAATTATTGTAGGTAAGTATTGTATTCGAGTGAGCCCGGTGAAGCACGAGGCTAGCTAACCCACTACCTGGACCAATAAAGCTAGCTAGCTAGCGGGTAGCTACTGGTAACTTTTAGCAACTGTGGATAGTTGTTTCCAATGTTATTTCACGCTTAAGAGTACCTGTAATTAAGCCAGCTAGCTACCTACCATTCAGCTGTTTTTCTAACCTCATTATCTGAAGCATTAACGTTAGGTAGTTAGTAGCTACTGTACTTAATTACAGCTACTGATTGCAGAAGACCAATGTCTTCTTGTCTGCCACCCAGACAGCTGGCGTCGGGTAAGTTTGGCTTTATACATAGCTTGGGCTTTGTCGAGTAAGGCTTAAGCTATGTATTTAGATTGTAGTTAGGTATTGTAGGTAGGCATCGTGGGTTGTTGTGGGTAGTTATTGTATGTAATTATTGTAGGTTAGTATTGTGCTTGAAATTTAGCTAGCTTGTTGCTACCTGGATAGCTACTAGTAAACAATAGCTGGAACGACCTAGCGAACAGACGCGAACTGGCTGAGTCAATTCAGTGGCTAGCTTTGCACTTGGCTAGCTAACAGTAGCTGCTAGGGGTAAGTCATAACCTACATTTGTGTTTTGTTTTTTACATATTGATAGCCCGAGTCGTTCAGGGAATTCAGGACATGGGTGACTAGTTAACGTTAGTTTGGCTCTCTCTGTGTGTTCGTGCCGTTCGTGCTGCGCCTAGTTAGCTAGCTGAGTTAGTCTATTCATAGAAACATTGAACCGCTGTAGTTTACAACAATTATAGTTTCTGAAGTGGAAGTTGGGAGAGTTATATTTGGGAGTTGTGGTGAGGGAGGCCCGCTCTCTCCTTTCCCAGATGTTTAGTTCATTTCATTCCGATCTCCTCTGCATTATTGTAGCCATTTGCTGCAGCCTGTCAACTATGCCTCTGCCTATCCCTGTTCTCTCCTCTCCGCACAGGCTACACAAACGCCTCACACCGCGTGGCTGCTGCCTCTCTAACCTGGTGGTCCCTGCACGCACCACTCACCTGGAGTTCCAGGTCTCAGGCAGCCTCTGGAACTGCCGTTCTGCTGCCAACAAGGCAGACTTCATCCCAGCCTATGCTACCCTCCAATCCCTCGACTTCTTGGCGCTGACCGAAACATGGATTACCACTGAAAACACTGCTACTCCTACTGCTCTCTCCTCGTCTGACCATGTGTTCTCGCATACCCGAGAGCATCTGGTCAGCGGGGTGGTGGCACAGGAATCCTCATATTTCCCAAGTGGACATTCTCAATTTTTCCCCTAACACATCTGTCTATCTCCTCATTTGAATTCCATGCTGTCACAGTCACTAGCCCATTTAAGCTTAATATCCTTGTCATCTATCGCCCTCCAGGTTCCCTTGGAGAGTTCATCAATGAGCTTGACGCCTTGATAAGCTCCTTTCCTGAGGATGGCTCACCCCTCACAGTTTTGGGGGATTTCAACCTCCCTACGTCTACATTTGACTCATTTCTCTCTGCCTCCTTATTTCCACTCCTCTCCTCTTTTGACCTCACCCTCTCACCGTCCCCCCCTACTCACAAGGCAGGCAATACGCTTAACCTCATCTTTACTAGGTGCTGCTCTTCTACTAACCTCACTGCAACTCCCCTCCATGTCTCCGACCACTACTTTGTATCCTTTTCTCTCTCGCTCTCCTCCAACACTACTCACTCTGCCCCTACACAGATGGTAATGCGCCGCCGCAACCTTCGCTCTCTCTCTCCCACTACTCTCTCCTCTTCCATCCTATCATCTCTTCCCTCTGCTCAATCCTTCTCCCTCCAATCTCCTGATTCTGCCTCCTCAACCCTCCTCTCCTCCCTTTCTGCATCCTTTGACTCTCTGTGTCCCCTATCCTCCCGGCCGGCTCGGTCCTCCCCTCCAGCTCTGTGGCTTGATGACTCATTGCGAGGTCACAGAACAGAAATGGAAGAAAACTAAACTCCCTGCCGACCTGGCATCTTTTCACTCCCTCCTCTCTACATTTTCTTCATCTGTTTCTGCTGCTAAGGCCACTTTCTACCACTCTAAATTCCAAGCATCTGCCTCTAACCCTAGGAAGCTCTTTGCCCCCCCCCCCCCTCCTCCCTCTCTGTGGATGACTTCGTCAACCACTTTGAAAAGAAGGTTGACGACATCCGATCCTCGTTTGTTAAGTCTAATGTCACTGCTGGTCCTGCTCACACTGCCCTACCCTATGCTTTGACTTCTTTCTCCCCTCTCTCTCCAGATAAAATCTTGCGACTTGTGACTGCAGGCCGCCCAACAACCTGTCCGCTTGACCCCATCCCCTCCTCTCTTCTCCAGACCATCTCCGGTGACCTTCTCCCCTACCTCACCTCGCTGATCAACTCATCCTTGACCGCTGGCCATGTCCCTTCTGTCTTCAAGAGAGCGAGAGTTGCACCCCTTCTCAAAAAACCAACACTCGATCCCACTGATGTCAACAACTACAGACCACTATCCCTTCTTTCTTTTCTTTCCAAAACTATTGAGCGTGCCGTCTTTAGCCAACTCTCTTGCTATCTCTCTCAGAATGACCTTCTTGATCCAAACCAGTCAGGTTTCAGGACTGGTCATTCAACTGAGACTGCTCTTCTCTGTGTCACGGAGGCTCTCCGCACTGCTAAAGCTAACTCTTTCTCCTCTGCTCTTGTCCTTCTAGACCTGTCTGCTGCCTTTGATACTGTGAATCATCAGATCCTCCTCTCCACCCTCTCCGAGCTGGATATCTCCGGCGCGGCTCACTCCTGGATTGCGTCCTACCTGACCGGTCGCTCCTACCAAGTGGTGTGGCGAGAAGCTGTCTCCGCACCACGTGCTCTCACCACTGGTGTCCCCCAGGGCTCAGTTCTAGGCCCTCTCCTATTCTCCCTATACACCAAGTCACTTGGCTCTGTCTTATCCTCACATGGCCTCTCCTATCATTGCTACGCTGACGATACACAACTAATCTTCTCCTTTCCCCCTTCTGATAACCAGGTGGCGAATCGCATCTCTGCATGTCTGGCAGACATATCAGTATGGATGACGGATCACCACCTCAAGCTGAACCTTGGCAAGACGGAGCTGCTCTTCCTCCCGGGGAAGGACTGCCCGTTCCATGATCTCGCCATCACGGTTGACAACTCCGTTGTGTCCTCCTCCCAGAGTGCGAAGAGCCTTGGCGTGACCCTGGACAACACCCTGTCATTCTCCGCTAACATCAAGGCGGTGACCCGATCCTGCAGGTTCATGCTCTACAACATTCGGAGAGTACGACCCTGCCTTACACAGGAAGCGGCACAGGTCCTAATCCAGGCACTTGTCATCTCCCGTCTGGATTACTGCAACTCGCTGTTGGCTGGGCTCCCTGCCTGTGCCATTAAACCCCTACAACTCATCCAGAATGCCGCAGCCTGTCTGGTGTTCAACCTTCCCAAGTTCTCTCACGTCACCCCGCTCCTCCGCACACTCCACTGGCTCCCAGTTGAAGCTCGCATCTGTTACAAGACCATGGTGCTTGCCTATGGAGCTGTGAGGGGAACGGCACCTCCGTACCTTCAGGCTCTGATCAGTCCCTACACCCAAACGAGGGCATTGCGTTCATCCACCTCTGGCCTGCTGGCTCCCCTTCCTCTGCGGAAGCATAGTTCCCGCTCAGCCCAGTCAAAACTGTTCGCTGCTCTGGCACCCCAATGGTGGAACAAGCTCCCTCACGACGCCAGGACAGCGGAGTCACTCACCACCTTCCGGAGGTATTTGAAACCCCACCTCTTTAAGGAATACCTGGGATAGGATAAAGTAATCCTTCTACCCCCCCTAAAAAAATTAAAAATTAAAAATTGTGAAGTGGTTATCCCACTGGCCATAGGGTGAATGCAGCAATTTGTAAGTCGCTCTGGATAAGAGCGTCTGCTAAATGACGTAAATGTAAATGTAAATGTATTCACCCCCTTTGCTATGAAGCCCCTAAATAAGATCTGGTGCAACCAATTACCTTCAGAAGTCACATAATTGTTAAATAAAGTATATATACACCTGTTCTGAAAGGCCCCAGAGTCTGCAACACCACTAAGCAAGGGGCACCACCATGCAAGCGGCACCATGAAGACCAAGGAGCTCTCCAAACAGGTCAGGGACAAAGTTGTGGAGAAGTACAGATCAGGGTTGGTTTATAAAAAAATATCCGAAACTTTGAACATCCCACGGAGCACCATTGAATCCATTATTAAAAAATGGAAAGAATATGGCACCACAACAAACCTGCCAAGAGAAGGCTGCCCACCAAAACTCACGGACCAGGCAAGGAGGGCATTAATCAGAGAGGCAACAAAGAGACCAAAGATAACCCTGAAGGAGCTGCAAAGCTCCACAGCGGAGATTGAAGTATCTGTCCAAAGGACCACTTTAAGCCATACACTCCACAGAGCTGGGCTTAATGGAAGAGTGGCCAGAAAAAAAGACATTGCTTAAAGAAAGAAATGTGGGAGACTCCCCAAACATATGGAAGAAGGTACTCTGGTCAGATGAGACTAAAATTGAGCTTTTTGGCCATCAAGGAAAACACTATGTCTGGTGCAAACCCAACCCGAGAACACCATCCCCACAGTGAAGCATGGTGGTGGCAGCATCATGCTGCGGGGATGTTTTTCATCTGCAGGGACTGGGAAACTGGTCAGAATTGAAGAAACGATGGATGGCGCTAAATACAGGGAAATTCTTGAGGGAAACCTGTTTCAGTCTTCCAGAGATTTGAGACTGGGATGGAGGTTCACCTTCCAGCAGGACAATGACCCTAAGCATACTGCTAAAGCAACACTCTAGTGGTTTAAGGGGAAACATTGAAATGTCTTGGAATGGCCTAGTCAAAGCCCAGACCTCAATCCAATTGAGAATCTGTGGTATGACTTAAAGATTGCTGTACACCAGCAGAACCCATCCAACTTGAAGGAGCTGGAGCAGTTTTACCTTGAAGAATGGGCAAAAATCCCAGTGGCTAGATGTGCCAAGCTTATAGAGACATACCCCAAGAGACTTGCAGCTGTAATTACTGCAAAAGGTGGCTCTACAAAGTATTGACTTTGGGGGGCAGGTAGCTTAGTGGTTAAGAGCGTTGTGCCAGTAACCGAAAGGTCACTGGTTCTAATCCCCGAGCCGACTAGGTGAAAAATCTGTCGATGTGCCCTTAAGCAAGGCACTTAACCCTAATTGCTCCTGTAAGTCGCTCTGGATAAGAGCGTCTGCTAAATTACGTAAATGTTATTGGACAAAAACAAGGACATTTCCGAACTTTTGAACGGTAGTGTATGTGAAAATATATACTGTCAAACATATAGTTCTGTGTTATGCTAGTGTATGATTGTGGCCTACTTCACATAAGACGTAGTCTACTTCTGTTAGTTACTTGAGGAGTTTCTCATATAAGAATCCTTTTGCTTCATAGAGACCCTTTTGAAAGTTCCTTACGTGGCACATTTACAGTGCCTTCAGAAAGTATTCACTTCCCTTGACTTTTTCCACATTTTGTTGTGTTACAGCCTGCATTTAAAATTGATTAAATTGAGATTTTGTGTCACTGGCCTACACAGAATTTCCCATAATGTCAAAGTGGAATTATGTTTTTAAAACATTTAAAAACATTTATTAAAAATGAAAAGCTGAATTGTCTTGAGTCAATAAGTATTCAACCCCTTTGTTATGGCAAGCCTAAATAAGTTCAGGAGTAAAAATGTGCATAAAAAGTCACATAATACGTTGCATGGACTCTGTGTGCAATAACTACCTCATCTCCGTACCCAACACATACAATTATCTGTAAGGTCCCTCATTCGGGCAGTGAATTTCTAACACATATTTAACCACAAAGACCAGGGAGGTTTTCCAATGCCTCGGAAAAAAAGGGCGCCTATTGGTAGATGGGTAAAAAAAAAAGCAGACAATGAGTATCCCTTTGAGTAATTACACTTTGGATTGTGTAAGATTATTTAATGGTTTCTTGGCAATGAAATGAAAAATACAGATGATCTACTTTTTTTCTCCCTTTGATCATGGTGAAGTTATTAATTACACTTTGGATGGTGTAAGATTATTTAATGGTTTCTTGGTTGTTGTTTTTTTTTATACAGATTATGTACATTAAATAATTAATTACACTTTGGATGGTGAAAATGTGGGCACAATCAAAATGTGGGCGAGATCAGGACACAGGATGCATGTTAGATCCATGTATAAACGGGGCTATATACTGTCCCAGCCAGTCTATAGTGACTGACATGCTAGAAGAACAAGGTATGAAAAAATTAAAATTATGCACTCAGTAACTGTAAGTCGCTCTGGATAAGAGCGTCTGCTAAATGACTAAAATGTAAAATGTCAGAAACACCAAATGCTACAAACCTACTGTGAACCATCTCCTAGGTATGATGTACCAGAGGCTAACACACATCCATATTATAAGACAAAACTACTGCTGCAAGAAAGAAAAGAGCTGCTATCTTGACCAGGTCTCTCACAAAATAGATTTAATCTCAATGAGATTAACCTTGTAATAAATAGAGGTTAAATTAAAATAAAAAGAAGGGGAGGCCCTCTCCCTGGTCCTGCAGCCTCTGTGTCCAGTCATTCCTCTGTCTCTGGCTAGTGTCACTGGCTAGTGTTCTGGTTTTCCAGGATTCTCCAGGAATGCTCCATGTTCCCGGGCCTGTCAGGGAATGACTCTCAACAGCGCCGGGGGAGATGAGGTGGAGTGTGACACACAAAACAAGTGAGATTAATGCTCTTCCTCTTCATCAACACCTCTCTGATTTATATCGCACCTAATCTCCATTGCCTGGAGAGACACTGTGCTCACTGACATTTTATGAGATGGGAAGACTATCATTTCGAAACTCCTTTTTTAAAAAGCTTTATGAGATTGAATATTTTCTTGGATCAATTAAATAAATAAAAGAAGTAATGTCCGTAACTATGTAATGCTCCCGAGTGATTCAATCAAGACGCACAAACAGACAACATTTCGATCCCACTGCACAGGATCTTCATCAGGTCAACTTAAGACAGTGTACACCTGTTTAAATAAACTCATGAAAAGTACCATATCCACAGAAAATTGTCTTCGACAGAGAGATCGCAAGCAAATTAGTCTGCACCATTCATGTGATTTTGTTTTTAACAGAAAAACTCTCACTTTCACTCTTTCTCCCTATCAGGTGGGTATGGGATCAGGAAATAGGCATTGAAGGTTGAGAAGGGGAGAGTACTCTCAGCTGATGTTAGAAACTGTCATTGAGCAAAATTCTACACTGTCCTCATAGCATAACCCTTTTTGGTTCCAGGTAGAACTCTTCTGGTTTTCATGTAGAACCATCTGTGGAAAGGGTTCTACATGGAACCCAAAAGGGTTTTACCTGGGGATAAAATGGTTCGACCTGGAACCAAAAGGGGTTCTTGAAAGGGTTCTCCTGTGGGGATAGCCGAATAACACTTTTTGGTTCTAGTTAGCAACTTTTTTTGTAAGAGTGTAGCAATGACTAGATGAATTAGGCTTTTTGAGAAATTGAAAATAAGTGAAAGTTTCAGATGGAGTGTGTGTGTTTAGGTAACCCATGACGGGGCCGTGTTCAGGTTTGTGTCAGCGTTTCCAGTGGCGGTGGTAATGGCGGGGGGTGCTTCGTCACCACAAAGATGGTGAGGCCCTGGCCAGGGCGGCTGACGTGCTGCGCAGTGAACCCTCAGAGGGAAACACAATGGAGGTATATGTGTGTGTGTGTCTGCATGTGTGCCATGCATTCACATGTGTGAGCTTGCGTGCATGTCTGTATATGTGTGTGTGGTGAATCCTAAGCCAGTGGTGCCCCCCTCTATGCTACCCCCGGGGCTTGGTAACAGTGTGAACAGCAGGTCAGGGCCATCCTCTGCTTTTTCTCACCCACACTGGCTGTGCTAGGCCTGGCTTTGGCTCTGGCTCCACACAGAGCCCAACGCTCTGCCTTTTCTCACCCACACTGGTGAGCCTCAGTGGGGCTAGGGCTGATCCATGGCAGGGCCCACTGTGGCAAACAGGGTCAGGCTGCCTCACCTCTGAGAAACTGACTCACAGAGAATGGGTATTGGTGGTGTAGGCAGTGCACAGGATTCTTATAAAACTATGACAACATACTGTAAGAAAATATTTTGTCAATATCTGTTTTCTAAGTGGCACTGCAGTCATAGCGACACTTTCCATATTGACTATCATCATATCACAGGTATGTATTGTAATACAGTATCTATCAACATTGCACTTTAAAAAAAGAGTTGACGTCATATTGTGACTTGTCCAGCAATACCACCCCCCTCCCTCCCCAACACACACACACACACACACACACACACACACACACACACACACACACACACATCCAACCAGCCATGTCTGGGAATGAGCACACTGCACAGCGGTCTTGTGATTATTGTTGAATTCTTAACTCCCCTGATGGCCTCCCTGCCTGAACAGCACAGGAACCAGAGAAGCCGTACAGTGGCCCGCTGCTGCCAGGCAAGAACCGCTCACTCCAAGAGGGAGCAAACTCCAAATTGGCCCAAATGGGTGCAATCAGAACCAATAAGCGATAAGAGCTGGATTGTTCCCCAGATCGGATAGCGATAGCATTCTGCATGGGGCGACCAGGAGAAAGATTGCACTATTGACCAAACAGAGCAGGTGTGCAAACGCTCTTAATCGCTCTCCTTTACCCAGGTGTATGTACTTCTCATGACATGAACCTACGGCCCACTCCACTTCACGGCTGGCGTCACCTCGCCCTGAGCAAACACGCCTGGATGGCTGGATGGATGTACTCTTTATGCTTCATTATGCTTTTATATACCTGAGGAAGTAATCTGTCTGTCTGTGGTCCACTCATTTTTTGCCGGTTGGTTGGAGTGGATCTGTAGGGGACTGCAATCTTGGATATGGGAATTCAAAAACAAGTGGCGGGCGGGGCTGTCGTTTTGCTGAAATCCCGGAATGTAGCTTTAATGAATGCTTTAACCTTTTGAGATGTAGGAACACATGGGTGTGATCATTCTACAGTGGTCCCTGTAGCATACGCTCAAACCGGTGTGATTAGCTAGAACACTTAATTGGAACGTCTAGTTACGATTGTCGCAACAGTCAGCGTTTGCGCTGGCCACACTGTTATTTTCACAGAAACATTTTGCATAAACACGTTATGTCCTCAATGTGAGCAGTTTATTTTTGGATGCAATGTTCAGACATTCACAGAAATAGCAACAGCATAACACAATTGTCATCCAAATCTGAAAATGTAGGCTACATTAGTCTTGGCGCTAACTGAGTAACAAGTGAGCTAACACAAGCGGCCATATTTAGCCAGCTCTCAGCTGATAGAATATGAATTAGCTAATAGAAATTACTATTTACAATACATCACATCACGAGTGTGCTCACTAGTGATCGAAATAATTGAGTAAAAGACTTTCGAAAGGTGGAAAGCAATCAGACGGTAGGTAGTTTGTGAGTGCTGCCATGTTCGTTTTTCTGCGTCAACCAAAGATAAGAAGAGGTGACTAGATGAGTTGGGGCTGTTTGCAGTATACATGTTGAAGACAACGGGGGTGTGTCATCTACCCTCATTCACATCCCATCATACACTTCCGGAAGTTTACTCGAAAGACGAGTGAACCGTCCCATCACCTCATTTTAATATAACATCTTTGGTCTGACAGACATTTACGTGACACCCAGAATGCATTGAATGCTGTCAACAAACATGGCTCCACACATAGCCGGCAAATAGCTCAGCATTAGCTCATCATAATCAGTACAACCTTCAAAAAAGTTTTTTACACACATCATATGTATCTATTACAATCTATGCAAGAATTGGAATGCATAATTTGTCACCAGTACTTGAAAACGTGAATAAAAGAGTAAATAAAGAAATGATTACACATCTCCTTCACATAGAGTTAATCAGGCTGTTGATTGTGGCCTGTGGAATGTTGGCCCACTCTTCTTCAATGGCTGTGCGAAGTTACTGGATATTGGTGAGAACTGGAACACGCTGTCGTACGCGTCGATCCAGAGCATCCCAAACATACTCAATGGGTGACATGTCTGGTGAGTATGCAGGCCATGGAAGAACTGGGACATTTTCAGCTTCCAGGAATTGTGTACAGATCCTTATGACATGGGGCCGTGCATTGTTATGCTGAAACATGAGATGATGGCGGCAGATGAATGGCACAATAATGGGCCTCAGGATCTCATCACGGTATCTCTGTGCATTCAAATTGCCATCGATAAAATGTAAGTGTTAGTTGTCCGTAGCTTATGCCTGCCATTAGTATAACCCCACCGCCACCATGGGGCACTCTGTTCACAACTTTGACATCAGCAAACCACTCGCCCACACGATGCTGTACACGTGGTCTGCGGTTGTGAGGCCGGATGGACGTACTGAAACATTATATGATTTTTGTGCATATGGAAAATTTCTGGTATCTTTTGTTTCAGCTCATTAAACATGGTACCAGCACTTTATGTGTTGTGTTTATATTTTTGTTCAGTGTATTTTAAATAATTTGTAGGAAATACACCGATTTCTGCATAGTGCATCTTTAAATTCATTATACTTTTAGTATACTATAAATATATTATCATCAATCTTCAATAAACGTGTTAAAAGTGTACTTTAAATTAATAGTTTTTCAGTCCTTAAGTACACTATATGTTCACAATCATTAAACTTAAACACACATTAAAACTGTACTTCAATTTCAAACGCCTTACTTGTAATTTAGCATATTCATTCAAAATAGACTTGGAGTTGTTTTTAAATTGAAGCGATGATTTTTTGGTTAATGAGTAGACGTACCATTTTAGTATATTTCTAATTGATGAGAAATATACATAAAATGTACTTAAGGTGTATTCAAAGTTAATTTATTTTGTTCTTTATCTAATATAATTAGAATATACTTACAGTACAAGTCAACATTTTGGACACACCTACTCATTCCAGGGTTTTCCTTTATTTGTACTATTTTCTACATTGTAGAAAAGTCCTGAAGACATCAAAACTATGAAATAACACATATGGGATCATGTATTAACCAAAAAAGTGTTAAACAAATCTTAATATATTTTATTTTTCAGATTCTTCAAAGTAACCACCCTTTGCCTTGATGAAAGCTTTGCACACTCTTGGCATTCTCTCAACCAGCTTCATGAGGTAGTCACCTAGAATGATTTCAATTAACAGGTGTGCCTTGTTAAAAGTTAATTTGTGGAATTTATTTCCTTCTTAATGCATTTGAGCCAATCAGTTGTGTTGTGACAAGGTAGGGGTGGTATACAGAAGATAGCCCTATTTGGTAAAAGACCAGCTCAAATAAGCAAAGAGAAACGACAGTCCATCATTACTTTAAGACATGAAGATCAGTCAATCAGGAAAATGTCAAGAACTTTGAGTTTCTTCAAGTGCAGTCGCAAAAACCATCAAGCGCTATGATGAAACTGGCTCTCATGAGGACCGCCAAAGGAAAGGAAGACCCAGAGTTACCTCTGCTGCATTAGAGTTCACAGAAACATCTCAACATCAACTGTTCAGAGGACACTGCGTGTATCAGGCCTTCATGGTCGAATTGCTGCAAAGAAACCACTACTAAAGGACACCAATAATAAGAAGAGACTTGCTTGGGCCAAGAAACATGAGCAATGGACATTAGACCAGTGGAAATCTGTCCTTTGGTCTGATGAGTCCAAATGTGAGATTTTTGGGTCCAACCGCCTTGTCTTTGTGAGACGCAGAGTAGGTGAACGGATAATCTCTGCATGTGTGGTTCCCACCGTGAAGCATGGTGGAGGAGGTGTGATGGTGTGGGGGTGCTTTGCTGGTGACACTGTCAGTGATTTATTTAGAATTCAAGGCACATTTAACCAGCATGTCTGCCACAGCATTCTGCAGCGATACACCATCCCATCTGTTTTGCGCTTAATGGGACTATCATTAGTTTTTCAATAGGACAATGACCCAACACACCTCCAGGCTGTAGTATTTCGTAGTTTTGATGTCTTCACTACTATTATACAATGTAGAAAATAGTACAAATAAATAAAAACCCTTGACTGAGTAGGTGTGTCCATAGTTTTGACTGGTACTGTATGTACAAATAAAGTGTCCCAATTTAGATAATTTTGAATGTATTTAATATACTTAAATGCTAATATACAAATAAAATTGACATTAAATGCATGAAATGTATCTAAAATTGTTCCAATTATAAATATATTATAAATATGTTAATGAAGTATGATTTAAGTATATTTACAATTATTATTTTTTCCGCTTGGGTTATATGTGCTGTGTGTGCAATAGCCTGGGGACGACTTTACACCAATAAACACTTACCTTGATGAAAGCCGCCAACCTAAATGAATTGAAAGTAGCTTTCTTCTGGAACGAAGTTACATGTTCCTCAGTACACAAACACCAACAAAAATGAGCCATACACGCGTTTCTGGGCCCAGTCAGGTCTTTGACACATTCACCCACTCCCCCGCTGAAAGATCAGCCACAAAATGTTGGCACCATTTGAACAGATTGTAACCAAGCCCTGGTCTCCAGCATTGGAACAGAAGAGGAATACCTGGTGCGGTAGTCTCAGGTTGGACTACTCCAAATCATCTCGGTTCTGACACACACACACACACACACACACACACACACACACACACACACACACACACACACACACACACACACACACACACACACACACACACACACACACACACAAACAAACAAAAGCTTTGCAGGTCCATCAACCCATTTAAATACCTCTCACACCCTACAGTAACTTGTGGATCATGAGAGAACCTTCATAAATCAGCAGAACGTTAAAAACCTGTTTATTGACACTTTATGTAGTGTCCTGTAATACTTAGTTTGAAGTGAGACATCTTCGGTCATTCATAACACATCCATAAAGACTCTATGTCGCATGATGCTGTACTTAATTTAAAGTCAGACACCTTTGGTCATTCATAACACGTACATAAAGACTTAATGATGAAAACACAAATGTATTAACAATTAGGAAATTATCACTAACAGCTAAAACAAATAACCATTAAAGACATGTTTAAACCATACATTTCCTTTTATTTGTACATTTTTAAAACAATACAAGTACATTAATTTTTTGAAAGTCTAGCAATGCAATTACATTGAACATTACATAGGGCTGTGAATAGTGTAACTTGTCCCTGAGCTGACAGACGAATGGTTCTTGCCTCTCTTCCTGCTGGAGGTACTGCATGTTTGTTCCAACCTTAAAGTAACAAAGTTAGCAGGTCTGTTAGGAAATGCCTTTGTCACACCATCTGGATAAGGGCATTACTGTGCTGCGCCAGAAACTCTAAATGGGAAGATATGAAACTCCATTCAATTCATATTATTATATTCCTCTTTCATTTACAAATCTCATGATGTGACTATGAGAAATTACTGTATCTAGGGGGATTTTTACTGAGCTGAGCCTGCTAGCTAGCTACATTTCAGCTAGCTAGCAATTGCTGTGAAGTCACTGAAATTATTTGAAATAATCATTGCGGCAGCTACAGTATGTACTCTAACTCAACACTTAACTACTACAAACTAATTTAAATTACAATAAATAAAGGTTAACTTACTTGTTTTTCGCTGTCCAGTGGCAGCACAAGTGGGGCATTTGATTTGCGAACTCTTCACATGATCAGCGTCTCATCAGCAGCACAAAAAATTTACTTCCAGGTCACGGAATTTCTTAAATGTTCAAAATAAAATTCCCCCAAGTAATAGTAGAAAGGTGTCAATAACCATTCATGATATATGAAAAATAATTGTCTAAACATTAACAATGATCCATATTTGTTCATATTTAAGCGACATTTGGATTAAATGTAGGTTTTAAAACATGTTCCACGGTCAAATAAACGCCTCCAATGCGAATCACTCTATATGGAATACATATTGGCTTAGAGCAAGAACTATTCTGGATGCCGCAGTAAAAGTATTGTAGGGAATACTCAGTATTGAATGTATATATGGTGTCATTTCATGGGGCTCTGGCCTTTTCACCGATTCCATTGGTGGCCGAATCACATCACATGTGCGCTTACTGCACTACAGAAAACCAGCAAACCAGGGCAATTAATGTTTCTTAGATTTTCCCAGACCTCAAAAGTTATCCCCTGATGTGGTTTTTAAAGCATTGTTGTGAACACAGAAAATCCCATTTTGTTGTTTCCTATGAAGAAAGTGATAAAAAAAATGGGAGAAATAATAAACCAAGAAAACGGAATTTGGGAAAAAACAGAAATAGGCTAAATATAAAAACTGATTTTAAAAGGCCCTACCAACGTTTTTTGATGTGCATAACTGCACTTTAGAGTGTGTGTCATCCTGCAAGACAGCAATTTGGGGGAAGTTGAGGTCAGATCCAATATTGACTATGCACCCAAGAGGGAAAGAGGTTGGGCCATCCTAGAAATGTTTTAGTGAAATATAATATAATATATCAAATTGAGCAGATACATTTATCCAAAGCGACTTACAGTCATGCGTGAATACATTTTTACGTATGGGTGGTCCAGGGAATCGAACCCAATATCCTGGCGTTGCAGTGATCTACCAAGATGCATGACAGCGTTATAAATGCTTTGTGAAGCTTCAATTTAATATGCTTTATAAGGCCTTTATCAAGCGGTGCTTATGCCACCCTGTATAAAGCAAAGGTTTATGTCATATTTGTCATAGTGGGTTATGTCACATTTGACATTTGTGGTTATGTCACACAGTTATGCCACATTTATGAACCCTTTATAAAGCATGACATACGGTTATAGATGATTTGTAACACATCTATGTAGTGTCATTCAAAGCGCGACCAAAACAGGTTTGAAAATAATTTGAAATTGACAAGTTGAAACATAGCCTTGGTTTGAGGGTAACTGTCCTGTTGTGTAACAATAACATTTTGGAACACTAGCTAGGTTTCCATCCAATTTGCGACAGATTTTCATGAGAATATTATAAAATCTGCATAAAGAAAATATGTGCAGTTTCCCACCAGTGGTGTGTTTCCACCAAATGGACTTGTTGCAGATAAAAGTGAGTGCGTGATGACGTAATGCACACAAAATGTACTTTTTTCACCTACATTTTCATGTACCAAATAAAAATCTAAAGTTAAATGTTTCCATCACATTTTCAACTCTGCTGATAGTTTTGTCACAAAAACTGTTGCGTTAAATAGCAAATGTGCCTACTCTGGTCTTGGCACGTGCTCTAGCCAACAGCTCGCAGATATTGTGCAAATAGGCTAGTCTACATTATTAAATTACTATGGATAAGACTGACAATGTTTTTATTTGTCAAGCATCGATCATGTCACCAGAATAAGACCCTCGATATTTATTGGAAAGGAGCATCAAGATCACCTTGCACGTCCACCACCCTGTGAAGTTCATCATAACATATTTAATCTGTATCCTAATAAACTGCATGGTTTCCCGGGTCACGGTGGGAGGACCACACACCATATCATTGTGTGACTCCAAGTTTAATTCGATATGATGGTTATTATATAAATATTTGCGCATAAAGGCGTTTCCACCACAGTTTCTAGCACAATGAATTTTACAGACACAAAAATATCCCACCATGTCAAATGAACAAATTATCTGTCGGCATTTATAGAATTGTACCGAAACTACCTGCTTCCATCACAGCTGTCATGATTTTTTATTTTTTTTATCCGGTATGACTTTCCAACTGTGGATGGAAACGTGGTTATTGAGTGCATTCTGATATCTCGCGCATAAAAAAACGACATAGTAGTGCAATGTAGGCTAGCATTGCTCCATTGATTTGAGTGATATGAGGCTGGTGGTGTATGGAGGTAGTTTGTTGTTGGTGAGATAACGGGGTGCATGTACTGTTCCCTACTAATAGGGAGATTGTTTGGTTAAATCACAATACGGCGGATGGCTAACTGCCTTGCCTTCCCCCAGAGACTGTGCTGGATATTAATTGCACACCCCCTGCCCCATATCTGATACAATTATTTATATTTCACAAACAATATATACTGTAAATGTTTGGCTCCAGATGGCCCTCTTTGTTTTGATAAAGAGTGTATATAAATATGCCTATAACCCTCTTGGCAAGCAGCCACTCTAAGAAATACTTTCCAGAAGGCAGAGGACCAATAGAAGAATGTTAACAAATTCACATTTAGCATTGTAAACAGGAAGAATAAGGAAAATAAAAAGCAGAATGATCTAAAAACAGCATGAGCAGAGAAAGAAAGTACTGCGTACATTCATTATTTTCGCTCTTTGTATAATTTTCCCTTTTGACTTCTTTGTTCTACCACTTCATGTATGTTCAATACATCTACAGCTTGTGTACCTACTGATGTAAATGGTGAATTAATCATTCATTTGGAGATTGCGTTTCTACAGAGAACAGAGTGACTACTATAAAAGTGTGGGAAAAGCATGAACGGAGGAAAACTGTAGAAACAGACTGTAAAATAGAGGAGTATTTGTGTGTGCGTCCGTGCGTGCATGTGTGTGTGTCCTTACACCTTGTATTTAAGTCCACAATCCACATTAGAGTGAGTGAGGAAGTGTAAATTTTTTCAAGCTTTTCGATAACAGAGAGAAATTAAGAGAAGAGGGGGGGATAATATCCACATCCTGTTCCCGAGCTCTGCACACTGTTTCCAAACTCTTTCTGAAGTGAGGGGTGCACTGAAGACCTGGGTTCAAATATTATTTGAAATAATTGCCAATACTTTAGCTGGGCTTGATTGATGTTGCCTGGCACAATGAAATCAATAGAATAGTCACAAAACTGCAAACCCTGCCCATCTAGCACCACAGCCAGGCTAAAGCAAACGCTAAAAGTATTTGAAAGATATCTAATAGTATTTGAACCCAGGTCTGGTGCACTGTGCTGGGCTAGGGGATAATGAGGGAGGGGATCAGTATTGGGGGGTGAAGGCATTCTGGGATAAGCCACAGCTAATGACCAGTAAATCAGACCTCAGTCTTTGATCTGCCAGGGCCGTTTGCTGTATCGAAGAGCCGCCTAATCTTCTTAGGGATACGCTTAACATTCCTATAGTCCACATTTGGGGACCCGAAGAAAGAAAGAAAATATCTCTTGCTTTCAGGGTCTAATATAAAACAGTTTCCAGTTTTGAGGCCACGGTGGTAGAGCCTGATCACCAGCAACAATGAGACAGCTTACAGGGAGAAACCTGGTAATGTGGTGCCAGGTCAACAACCTCTACCTCAACGTCAGTAAAACCAGAGGTGATCGTGGACTACAGGAAGCAGAGGAGGGAGCACATCACCATCCACATCGACAGGGCTGCAGTGGAGAGGGTCAAGAACTTCAAGTTCCTTGATGTACACATCAGAGAGGACTTAACATGGACCCATCACACCGGCACAGTCGTGAAGAGGGTGCAGCAGTGCCTCTTCTCCCTCAGGGGGCTGAAGAGATTTGGCATGGCCCCTCCGATCCTCAGGAACTTCCACAGATGCACTATTGAGAGCATTCTGTCTTGCTACATCACCGCCTGGTACGGCAACTGCACCGCCCTCGACCGTAAGGCTCTACAGAGAGTGGTGCGGATGGCCTAGTACATCACCGGAGGCGAGTGCCTGAGGAAGGGACGGAAAATTGTCAAAGACTTCAGTCACCCCAGCCATGGACTGTTCTGCCCATTACGGTCTGGCAAAGGGGTACCTGAGCATCAGGTCTCGGACCAACAGGCGCCGAGAGATTCTACCTCCATGCAATAAGACTGATGAACAGCTAATCAATCACCCATGGACTATTTGCACTGACTATTCCTACACACACTCATATGACTCTGTCCACACGCCACACACACACACTGTTGCACCCTCCCCACACACACGCACACAAGCACACTCACACCCTGAAGCTCACACACTAACACATTACATGCACTCACACACTACACACACACACACACATATACACACAACCACACATATACACACACACACAATTGCCATACAATTGAAAAATGGATTGTGTATGTGTGCCATTCAGAGGGTGAATGGGCAAGACAAAAGATTGAAGTGCCTTTTGAACGGGTTATGGTAGTAGGTGCCAGGCACACAGGTTTGTGTCAACAACTGCAACGCTGCTGGGTTTTTCACACTCAACAGTTTCCTGTGTGTATCAAGAATTGTCCACCACCCAAAGGATATCCAGCCAATAAAGCACCTCGGGGGTTTGCGATGCGTCGTGCCTAAGAATAGCCCTTAGCCGTGGTATATTGGCCATTTACCACACCCCCTCGTGCATTATTGCTTAAATAGCTTATCTCAACTGTCACCAGTACCCCTGACATTGATATTGGTACTATACCTTGTGTATATTCTCGTGTGTATTTCTTCTATTCTCACTTATTTCTTGTGTGTATTTCTTTTATATGATTTAGTATTAGCGCATTGTTGAGGAGTTTGCAAGTAAGCATTTCACTGTACTGTTTACACCTGCTGTATCCTGTGCACATTACAAACAAACTTTGATTTGATTTCAGTCAGTGTGACAGTGTCTTGTTTTTGGTTTTGAGAGAGGGTGTTAGAGTGTTTGGATGGTAGATTCTGACAGTGGTTTTGGTTTGTGACACAAAAGGCTGTCTTCTTTTGGCACTGTCTGGGATCCAAAGGCTTGAATATGTTTGCGTGTGTTTGGAGGATGAGGGAGTGTTTTTCAGCAAACTACTTGCAATTTTGCAATCAATTACAACCTTGTTGGAGGGTGTGAGAAGTTCATCCATTTACAAATATCAGTTTGAGACTGTTTCAGTTTATTGTAAGAGACCTGATTAAATGCATCAAAAGGACAGCAATTCTTCCTCTTTTACATCAATTTATTTTCTCTCATTCTTCAGTCAACAGGAGATTTCCCCCCTAAAATGACAGATTATTGGCCCCTGAAATGACAGATTAATGCTGTGCAGTGGTCTCAGCATATTTATAGATGTGATATTTCCAATTAGCCGTACTGGGCCTCAGAGCTCTATGACATTAAGGACTATTCTCAGGAGTGTTTTGAGAAAGGAGGGCTGGAAATTACCATGTCAATGCCAGCCTGGTGCCTCTGCGCCAGTCCAGTGAGAGGAGAACCAAAAGGGCAGGAGATAAAAGGATGGGAAATGTGGACCATTCCTTCTCTTTCTGGATGAAAAATGTATGCACTCACTAACTGTAAGTCGCTCTGGATAAGAGCGTCTGTTAAATTACTAAAATGTAAAATGTAAAATGGATGGACTTCCACTGCGTCTGCAACTACTTCTTCAATTGTGTGACTTTTAGGGTGCAGAATTTCTCCTTACTCCCTGTCTCTTGCTCTCTCATTACACTTTCTCTTGCACTACACATTCCCTCTCACTTTTTCTTTCTTTCTTTCTTTCTACCCCCCCTCTCTCTCTCTATCTCTGTCTCTCTCTCTCCAGCTCCCTTTCTCTCTTACACTTCATTTTCTCTCTATACAGTCAGATTATGCCAATTAGCTCATGCTTCCAATTGGTGTTATGGTTATGTCTTGCTGCTCCGGTATACTAAGATGGATCAGGAATCAGAGAAAATAGACAGTAACCCCCCAGCCAGCCACTCAGGCAGGAGTCAGTCAGGGGGCTCTGCAGCCACATCCGCTGCAGATGGAGGAGGCCCCAGGTCCTGCTGACAGTCTTAGGGAGCCGTAGCCAGCCAAGGCATGCGTGCCTGCGGGGGCTTAGGCCTGCCTCCATTCCCCGGCTGCAGCCAAAGCAGCAAAAACCCTCTCCCCTCCCAGGCACAAAGAGAGGAAAGAACCCCCACCCTCTTCTCCCCACTATGGGAGCCCCTCATGGAAATCAACCAAGACCCCAACCCTTCTTTAGCCTTTTTGGCCTCTTGTCTTTTTTCCTCCTTTTTACCTCTCCTCTCCTCTCCTCTCCTCTCCTCTCCTCTCCTCTCCTCTCCTCTCCTCTCTCCTCTCCTCTCCTCTCCTCTCCTCTCCTCTCCCTCTCCTCTCCTCTCTCTCTCTCTCTCTCTCTCTCTCTCTCTCTCTCTCTCTCTCTCTCTCTCTCTCTCTCTCTCTCTCTCTCTCTCTCTCTCTCTCTCTCTCTCTCTCTCTCTCTCTCTCTCACCCTTCCTTTCTCTTTTCCCTCACTCTACATCTTGTTCCTTTGTGTGAGGCTTGTTTGCAGTGGCAGTGTACACAGTGTGGCATATACAATATCAGCTGGAACTCAGAGTTAGGACTGTGCTGTGTTGGCCCAGACCAAGCCAAATTGGGGCCCCAGATAAGGGGAGCCTTCAAGGCAGCTGCGAGGGCCTGAGAGCACAAACATTATGCCACTGAGTAAACGCACCCTGGGGCCCTACTGGAGAGCAACCATTGTTATTGCTGCTCTCACTAAGCGGGGTCACAGCACTGCACTGATAGGGAACGTAGCTCATATGACCAGCTTATCGCTGGGATCCAAGCCCGGAACCTCACGGCAACGAACAGCCTATTCTTGGAATTAGGAGCATGTTAGTGCAAGCTTTGTTATTTCTTTCCTCTTTTTCCTTTTTTCGGGTTAACACAGAGCTATTTGGATGTGTGTCGCTCATATGAAACTTAAGGGCACTTTAGGTTATAGTCACTGCGAGACAGATGATATCAGGGAATATGTTTGTTTAGTTGCGGTACACAAGATCAATCATTTATTTTGAATGTTTGCTTGCCACACTCATTTTAAATTAAAAAGGAAATACTGCCTTTTTTCAAATCAGCCTTAATCTAAGAGATACATTGGTTAACTTGCACCAGTGTGGGAAAGTTTAATGTCTCTGTTCAGAACTGATACAGATGCCCTTGAACCCACCTACAACAACAAAGACAGTTTTTCCCCCTCGGACATCATTGCATGCGCAATAGAACAGCAGAATATGTAACGCAACTTTTTTTTAACATGATGCTGGATGCTCCTCTCCTCAGTTTCATCAACAAAACTAAAAACAATAACAATGGCCCTGGGGTGAACAGTGGCGCTGTTTCCCCCTTTACGGATTTCAGCTTTAAGTATAGGTGTACTTCCTGAGCTTTTATAGTATAAGTATTTCTTATACTAAAAGCTCAAGAATTTATATGTAACTTTTATTTAGTGAAATTATTAATCTGGACCATTTAAAAAAAGGATGTACATAAAAATATGCCCCTCGTGTAATTTGTTATTTTTTTCATAGGAGCACTAGAGTCACTCCAGTGATTATGTTAATGTAAACTCTAGTGTTATTTTTGGGAAGTGTGTTTCCATCACCTAGAGTCACTCTTAGGACATGGAAAGAGAAGAGTCAACAACCTCTGCATAATCAAAACAATTGTTTGTAAGAAGGTGTTAACCGTGGAGAGTTTTTCCGAGTCAAGTGATGCGGTCTGGAAAAACTCAAGGCAGTATTCATCATTACTGTTTTTTGCTCCTTAGAAATAGAAGAAGTCATTCTATTCTAATTCTATTTATATGAATTGTACCTCTTAGCACCACCTAGTGACAGAGCCCATTGGCTGTTCCTTCTGTCTGTAGTGCTGTATCTATGTGGCTCTGTTTGTCTCCCTGGTGTTTTCTCATTTGGGAAAAAGTCCGTCCTCCGTCCTCTCTCCTCCGTCCTCTGTCCTCCGTGACCTGTAAACCGATAAGTGGTCGAAGAGTGTGTCAATTCGTTAGTAGGCAAACGGAAGAGTGTCCTCAACCTCCTCGATAGCCACCTTTCATTAAGGACACTCGTGGTGTCCATCGCGGACACAGGAGGTGAGCAAAACTAATTGATAAAAGGCCCTGTTTCCAGTACTCAACTCAGCTCCACACACACACAAACACACACACATACACACACACACACACACACACACACACACACAACTCATGGGGTAGTGGAGGTGAAGAATAATTAGAGGAAGGGGATGGCGGGATGAAGTGAGTTATAGACAGGAAATGGACAAGTCGTTTAAGAGATGTCTAAACTAAACACTGTCAACGTCCGTGTTCCTGGGGTTTTACTGAGCGGAATCCCTCTGTCACTGTGTGTCATGGAGCCTGTCTCTGATGTGACATTAGAGGCTCTGGCTCTTGTCTCTGGTTGAGTCCCAAATGGTTCCCTACTCTCTACATAGTGTGCTACTTTTGACCAGAGCCCTATGGTCCCTGGTCAAAAGCAGTGGTGTAAAGTACTTAAGTAAAAATACTTTAAAGTACTTAAGTAGTTTTTTTGTGTATCTATACTTTACTTTGCTATTTATATTTTTGACAACTTTTATTTTTACTTCACTACATTTCTAAAAATATATATGTACTTTTTACTACATACATTTTCCCTGGCACCCAAAAGTACTCGTTACATTTTAGTGCTTAGCAGGACAGGAAAATGGTCAAATTCACGCACTTATCAAGAGAACATCCCTGATCATCCCTACTGCCTCTGATCTGGCAGACTCACTGAACACAAATGCTTAGTTTTTTAAATTATGTCTGAGTGCTGGAGTGTGCCCCTAGCTATCGATAAATAAAAGAACAAGAAAATCGTGCCGTCTGGTTTGCTTAATACAAGGATTTGAAATAATTTATACTTTTACTTTTGATACTAAAATATATTTTAACAATTACATTTACTTTTGATACTTACTCTATGTATATTTAAAACCAAATACTTTTAGACTTTTACTCAAGTAGTATTTTACCGGGTGACTCTTTTACTTGAGTCATTTTCCATTAAGGTATCTTTACTTTTACTCAAGTATGACAATTGGGTACTTTTTCCGCCACTGGTCAAAAGTAGTGCACTATATAGGGAGTAGGGTGCCATTTGGTACGCAGCCTTGGGTTCTCTGGTCCTGGCATTGGCTCTGGACCATCTCCATGCAGCCCACTGTCAGGGGGGAAGTGGTGTGGACACAGGGTGGAAGACCTCAGTTACTGTGCATGTGGGCGTGCATGTACATGTGCACACACCAGGGCTGTGCCCAGACCTTATAGTAAGGTTGAGTTTTTTAGATGTACAACCAGGGACGGCCTGTTCAATAGGGCGATATGGGCGACGCACTGCCAAACGGGAAAAGGAAGGGATTTTTTTTCTAATCAATTATATCACGGCAACAGTAGTTATCAGTGTTCACGTCTGATCTGCCAGCCACTAAATGTCAAATCAGGCTAAAGTCGTGCTTCAAATGGCCCCGCCCGTTTTTGGGGCGATTTCAGTCAAGTTGAAAATCGCCCAGAAGTCTCTCATAGCCTGTCATGTAAAATCTATTTTTTTCAAATTTCAAAGCTTTCAATACATTCTCTATGGGTGTCTGTGGGCTTGCACTTACGCGCTTTCGTCATACGTGACGTAACCATGAACGTAACTAAGACAATAGCGGCTAGCAGCGTCTCTGTTGCGACCTGCAGTGTGGCGTTATTTTATGTTTTTAATTTGTAGACTTAGTTTACAAACATTCTGCCAACCATGGATTTCCAGTGGTTGGTTTTGGACTGATCTTGTTGATCGTGTACATACCCGCTACGAACGGACTAAATAATGAAAACGCTGCTGGCAGCGGAATCCCAATACAGCTGGGAGACTTGGCTGGATGACAGAGTCCCGGACAGAGAAGTGGAGCCGGCCGGCTTCACCCTGGTCAGAGCGGACCGCGATCCTGGTAAGAGAGCGACTCTGTACCCCGACATTGAACTGCTTTCTGTGTCATTGCGACCTTACTATCTGCCCCGTGAGTTCCCCCAATTGTTTGTTACCGTTGTGTACTGTTGATAATCACAAGTTTACTGGAGAACTGAGACCAAGTAGAGACTTTGGACAGGGTGGATATGGTATAATAAAGGCAGTTTATTCAGAGGTAAAGATATCTGGAATCGCGTGCACGGACTCGTTCGTCAAACTCTTAGGGAGAAGAGAGCCCCGAAAACATAGTGTGCAGACATTTTATACAATAAATGATGTAGGTTGAATCTAGTAGTTCTGATCTTCTGATTGGTCCTGATGAGTTGGGCGAGGTCCCCTCCACTGTTGCATTGGCTCTGAGTCGGGTTCTCTGTCTTCAAATGTTCAGCCTAAAGAGAGGGGATTTGTGTGTGTGTGTGTGTGTGTGTTTAACAGTGATGATGTGTGTGTGTGTGTGTGTTATCAGTGATGATGTGTGTGTGTGTGTGTGTGTGTGTGTGTGTGTGTGTCCTCAGAGCAAGAACTCGTGAGTTGGAAGAACTGAGAGACCTATGGCGTGGGTGTTGTCCTTGGCCACCTGCTGACAAGGCTGACAAGATAGGACTCTTTTGTCCATTGTTATAGGATAGGAACAGCATTGATTGAAAACAAACGCCCAACACAAAATGGGTCATGCACAAGATTTTAGTCAGACCAAGCTATAACATTATATATTTACTACGACAGTACATTCAACCAAAAGCTAATATAACAAAGGCATCAGAGATTATTTATAATCTGTCACAGAAACTGGAATCCATCTCCCCAGATCAGTCAATAAATGCTTCTGGTATTGACTTATATGCTGCCCCTGTCTTCATGTTGTTGCTGGACATATCTTTTTTAAAATGTGTGTAGGTCACCTAAATCATCAGAAAAATTGCCCCTCCTGAGAATTTTTTCAGGAGCCGCCACTGTGTACAACTATGGTAGCTGAGAGTCCATCTAAATAAATAAACAAATAATTAAATCAATCAATCAATCATGTGAAATCGTGTGATTAATGTCTTTGTGAGGAGGGAGGGAGCGTCACGGTCAGTCACAGCCAGGTGAAAGCCTCAGGTGTCTTGGTCAGGGACAGGGTCAGACTCAGAGCAATGATGACTGTGGTCAACAGCGCAACTGGTCTATCTCTGTTGCCGGTAGCTAGCCAGCTACTCCTTGACCACCACCAACATGCAGCATTAGGAAGGATTACCTACACATACTGACCAGTTCATGTTATAGAGAGAAGCATGCGACATGACAGACCAATCCGAACTCATTTCTCTGGATGTCCAGCCCACTCATTATCTCAGCCAATCATGGCTAGAGGGAAAGTTGCTGTCTTTTTCTGTAGCTACATTTACATTTTAGTCATTTAGCAGACGCTCTTATCCAGAGCGACTTACAGGAGCAATTAGGGTTAAGTGCCTTGCTCAAGGGCACATTTACGTCATTTAGCAGACGCTCTTATCCAGAGCGACTACAAATTGGTGCATTCACCCTATAGCCAGTGGGATAACCACTTTACAATAGCTAAACCAACTAGGCTCATAATTTAACAATTGTATTCCTATTTACAGATGGCATATACGTTTGTTATTAAGGCACATGAAAGTTCACATGTTCCAGAAGGCATTTCTGCCAAGAAACGCATTTTGAGTTTAAAAAAAAGTTTACCTTCAAATGGCTCTCCTGTGAAGTAGTGACGCACGACATACGCCTAGTTTCCTGAAACGAGTCACATATGAGACGAGATTGAGCCACGAGCCATTTAGCAAACACATTAGAGTAGAGTTGTGAGTTTAAGGGCTAAAATGTTCCTTAAAGTGACAGTTTAGGATTTAATTCATGGGTCTCAGTTATGGCCAGCAGACCTGTGTTCAAATTCTATTTGAAATATTTCAACTACTTTTCCTGCCTAAGGAGCCAGATGTGTGGAGTTAGCAGTTTTGAGACTATGCTATTGGTTCAATTAAGACAGACAAGCATAATCAAGCATAGACAAAGTATTTTAATTTTAAAAAGAATTTGGTCTGATGGGCCACTTTACCTTTCCTGTCCTCACAACTCCCCCTCTTAATTCCTCCTCTGAAAACACAACCTATTTTCTTTCTGTTTTGGAGGAATCTGAAAAAAAAAAATCCTAGCCACCTGATCCCTGTGAATGGATTCTCATAAAGAAGGTGATAGTGACGATAATTTGCAGTGAAAGGTTTTCCCAAGCTGTCTTGTCTGGGTACAGCAGATTAACTAACTCTGACTCCGGCTCCGGGCACACACTGCGTCCTCCAATACAGACCTGGGTTCAAATACTATTTGAAATAATTTCAAATGGTTTACCTGTGCTTTATTTAGCTTGCCTGGTTTAGTAGACCAATGGAATAGTACCACAACTGCTCTCTTCACCCCCCCTGCAAGGTGTTGCCCTGGCACACCTTCCCTACTGCTTGAGGTGAATCGGTGCAGTGTTTGTGTGCCTGAGGGGGGTGACATCCCCTGCACAGGCTCTAGCAGAGCCACCCCGAGCACCAGCGCACAGAAGCTTAGTGACTGACAGCTTTTTAAGCCACAGGGCCTGGAGCTGGACCAGGTGTGTTAATCGTGAATCACCCCGTGGCTTATTCTGTACCTGCTTTCTCTGGATTTAAGAGCTGTCTTTCAAGTCAACAAACTGATAATAGATCAAAACATTGTTTCATTTTCACTGAATATGATTAGTCCACGTAAATCCTCTCTTCCAAAACACAGATTATTTCTCGGCTCCATATGTGAGTAGCCGAGAAGCTTGGGCCCTGAGGCTACGGTAGATCAAGGCCCCTGACTTGGCATGACTTCCTGTCAACAGCAGCATTAGGAAATGGATGGAAGCAAAGTGGTATGAATCGACTACTACAGACCGAGGCAGGCATCTGTTTAGCCGCCACAGCTGAGTGTGTTTTGGCATTTGTCGGGAGCGCTGAAAAACATTCTGCATGATGCATAGCCACATACCCTCTGTCACATGCGCTCATGTTAGACTCTGTGGAGCCATGTACTAGTCATTGAGATATTTCTTATGGCATTGTTTCATTTGGCGCTGCAAGTTCAGTTAGTCAGATGTGAGTCTTTTTGATGCCCTCGGGTTCACATCATGTACATACTTTTGTCCATGTAGTGGAATCACCCAGTAAAATAGTAGTCACCCAGTAAAATAGTAAAACCAAAAGTCTAAAAGTATTTGGTTTTAAATATACTTAAATATCAAAAGTAAAAGTACAAATCATTTCAAATCCTTATACAGTTGAAGTCTGCATTAGCCAAATACATTTAAATTCAGTTTTTCACAATTCCTGACATTTAATCCAAGTAAAAATTCCCTGTCAAAGGTTAGTTAGGATCACCACTTTATTTTAAGAATGTGAAATGTCAGAATAATAGTAGAGAGAATTATTTATTTCAGCTTTTATTTCTTTCATCACATTCCCAGTGGGTCAGAAGTTTACATACACTCAAATAGTATTTGGTAGCATTGCCTTTAAATTGTTTGACTTGGATCAAATTTTTCAGGTAGCCGGTTTTGGAGCAGTGGCTTCTTCTCGAATGGCGCAGTGGTCTAAGGCACTGCATCGCAGTGCTAGCTGTGCCACTAGAGATCCTGGTTCAAATCCAGGCTCTGTCGTAGCCGGCCGCCACTGGGAGACCCATGGGGCGGCGCACAATTGGCCCAGCGTCGTCCAGGGTAGGGGAGGGAATAGCAGGCAGGAATGTAGCTCAGTTGGTAGAGCATGGCGTTTGCAACGCCAGGGTTGTGGGTTCGATTCCCCCGGGGGGCCGGTATGATTTTTTTTTTTAAATTTAAAAAAAATTATGTATGCACTCACTAACTGTAAGTCGCTCTGGATAAGAGCGTCTGCTAAATAACTAATATGTAAAAATGTTTCCACATTTCATATGTGTGAGTTATAAGGCCAGCATTTCAGAAACTTCTCTATAGAAAAGGTGATATGTTGATATGCTTCAGTTTGCTGTCTTGTGACTGGTTTCACACATCTCCAGTGATCGTAAGGTAAAATAGATATAAAACAATTGTAATTCATATTTACAATCCCCTTATCCAAACAGCTTACTCATTTACCTACAGTGAGGGAAAAAACGTATTTGATCCCCTTCTGATTTTGTACGTTTGCCCACTGACAAAGACATGATCAGTCTATAATTTTAATGGTAGGTTTATTTGAACAGTGAGAGACAGAATAACAACAACAAAATCCAGAAAAATGCATGTCAAAAATGTTATAAATTGATTTGCATTTTAATGAGGGAAATAAGTGTTTGACCCCTCTGCAAAACATTACTTAGTACTTGGTGGCAAAACCCTTGTTGGCAATCACAGAGGTCAGACGTTTCTTGTAGTTGGCCACCAGGTTTGCACACGTCTCAGGAGGGATTTTGTCCCACTCCTCTTTGCAGATCTTCTCCAAGTCATTAAGGTTTGACGTTTGGCAACTCGAACCTTCAGTTCCCTCCACAGATTTTCTATGGAATTAAGGTCTTGAGACTGGCTAGGCCACTCCAGGACCTTAATGTGCTTCTTCTTGAGCCACTCCTTTGTTGCCTTGGCCGTGTGTTTTGGATCATTCTCATAATGGAATACCCATCCAATGCCCTGGCTGAGGGAAGGAGGTTCTCACCCAAGATTTGACGGTACATGTCCCCGTCCATCGTCCCTTTGATGCTGTGAAGTTGTCCTGTCCCCTTAGCAGAAACCCCCCCCCCCCAAAGCTTAATGTTTCCACCTCCATGTTTGACGGTGAGGATGGTGTTCTTGGGGTCATAGGCAGCATTCCTCCTCCTCCAAACACGGCGAGTTGAGTTGATGCCAAATACCTCGATTTTGGTCTCATCTGACCACAACACATTCACCCAGTTCTCCTCTGAATCATTCAGATGTTCATTGGCAAACTTCAGACGGGCCTGTATATGTGCTTTCTTGAGCAGGGGGACCTTGCGGGCGCTGCAGGATTTCAGTCCTTCACGGCGTAGTGTGTTACCAATTGTTTTCTTGGTGACTATGGTCCCAGCTGCCTTGAGATCATTGACAAGATCCTCCCGTGTAGTTCTGGGCTGATTCCTCACCGTTCTCATGATCATTGCAACTCCACGTGGTGAGATCTTGCATGGAGCCCCAGGCCGAGGGAGATTGACAGTTCTTTTGTGTTTCTACCATTCTGTCTCTCACTGTTCAAATAAACCTACCATTAAAATTATAGACTGATAATTTCTTTGTCAGTGGGCAAACGTACAAAATCAGCAGGGGATCAAATATTTTTTTCCCTCACTGTAGGTCTTATCAATAGCTCTTATAAATTTCTAAATTACAGTGCATGGAGAATGGTGTTATTTCTATCAAAATAAATTAAGTAAATGTTGTTCCACTTGGAAGTGACAGGTTGCTCAACCTTATTCATCAGGTGGTGGAATTATGAGGGAATTAATTAAGTCAAGGTCAGACACACCTTCATTTCTTTTATCTCTACCCAAAACAAATAGCAGGTGAAAGCAGGCTATTCTCAGGCTTAAGTTCATGGTCAGAGAAAAAGGCATAGAAAAAGGGAATTACGTTCCATTTACACTCGCTTAACTAGGGTCATAATCGGCACCTATTTAAACAAACAAGCTAAAATAAACCGTTAGAAATGTGCATACAAAAGTTGTGTTTTCATGTTGAAATGTTGCCTAACTCTAGGGACAGAGGGGGCTTTGGCTGTACAATACATTTTCCATAGGCAGAGTGCCTAGTAAGAGTTATGAATCTGTCACCATCTCAAATACAGTTCATTTTGGGTTTGACAAGGGGAAAAAAAAGTTTGACATTTACACATAATACATGCAGCTAAAATATTTCCACTAGAAATTCAAATCTGCAACCTTGGGTATAACATGTTTTTCATGTAATTATGTTATTGTGAAGATGCAACTTTTTTTGGTAAGAATGTGTAGTAGCATGTTTACAACTGCTTAAGCCATTCCTTACATTTCAAACCATAATGAAAGTCAATCAAGTACATAGTTGAGTACCCCCCCTCTCTTTTTTATTCACGCTGGGCTGAAATGTGTCTGGGAATGCTCACATTCTATCACCAACTACCCCTCAGCAGCAATATTATTGTGCTAAACAAAAATAGTCGGGTCCATCCTGAACACACCACAGTTTTTTCTACTAACCTGAGGATCAGTTCAGAGTGTGCTCCTCTGCCTTCTCTGTCAGCAGACTGTGTCCACCGGCCACAGGTAAGCTACACTACATACAGTGCCTTGCAAAAGTATTCATCCCTCTTGGTATTTTTCCTATTTTGTTGCATTACAACCTGTAATTTAAATGGATTTTTATTTGGATTTCATGTAATGGACATACACAAAATATTCCAAATTGGTGAAGTGAAATGAAAAAAATTACTTATTTCAAAGAATTCAAAAAAATATATAACGGAAAAGTGGTGCGTGCATACAGTGGGGAAAACAGTATTTGATCCCCTGCTGATTTTGTACGTTTGCCCACTGACAAAGAAACGATCAATCTATAATTTTAATGGTAGTTTTATTTGAACAGTGAGAGACAGAATAACAACAAAGAAATCAAGAAAAACGCATGTCAAAAATGTTATAAATTGATTTGCATTTTAATTAGGGAAATAAGTATTTGACCCCCTCTCAATCAGAAAGATTTCTGGCTCCCAGGTGTCTTTTATACAGGCAACGAGCTGAGATTAGGAGCACACTCTTAAAGGGATCTCAGTTTGTTACCTGTATAAAAGATACCTGTCCACAGAAGCAATCAATCAATCAGATTCCAAACTCTCCACCATGGCCAAGACCAAAGAGCTCTACAAGGATGTCAGGGACAAGATTGTAGACCTACACAAGGCTGGAATGGGCTACAAGACCATCGCAAAGCAGCTTTGTGAGAAGCTTCGCAAATTTGCGATTATTCAGTCTATAATTTTAATGGTAGGTTTATTTGAACAGTGAGAGACAGAATGGTAGAAACACAAAATAACTGTCAATCTCCCTCGACCTGGGGCTCCATGCAAGATCTCACCTCGTGGAGTTGCAATGATCATGAGAACGGTGATGAATCATCCCAGAACCACATGGGAGGATCTTGTCAATGATCTCAAGGCAGCTGGGACCATAGTCACCAAGAAAACAATTGGTAACACACTACGCTGTGAAGGACTGAAATCCTGCAGCGCCCGCAAGGTCCCCCTGCTCAAGAAAGCACATATACAGGCCCGTCTGAAGTTTGCCAATGAACATCTGAATGATTCAGAGGAGAACTGGGTGAAAATGTTGTGGTCAGATGAGACCAAAATCGAGCTCTTTGGCATCAACTCAACTCGCCGTGTTTGGAGGAGGAGGAATGCTGCCTATGTAGTCCCCTGTAGCTCAGTTGGTAGAGCATGGCGCTTGCAACGCCAGGGTTGTGGGTTCGTTTCCCATGGTGGGGCCAGTATGAAAATGTATGCACTCACTGTCTGTAAGTCGCTCTGGATAAGAGCGTCTGCTAAAATGACTAAAATGTATGACCCCAAGAACACCATCAAACATGGA
The DNA here is from genome assembly GCF_020615455.1 of Coregonus clupeaformis. Lineage (NCBI taxonomy): Eukaryota > Metazoa > Chordata > Actinopteri > Salmoniformes > Salmonidae > Coregonus > Coregonus clupeaformis. Next base: position 2,762,717 of record NC_059228.1, read on the forward strand.
GGTGGAAACATTATGCTTTGGGGGTGTTTTTCTGCTAAGAGGACAGGACAACTTCACTGCATCAAAGGGACGATGGACGGGGCCATGTACCGTCAAATCTTGGGTGAGAACCTCCTTCCCTCAGCCAGGGCATTGAAAATGGGTTGTGATGGGTATTCCAGCATGACAATGACCCAAAACACACGGCCAAGGCAACAAAGGAGTGGCTCAAGAAGAAGCACATTAACGTCCTTTTTTCCCTCACTGTATGTCTTCACCCCCTTTGCTATGAAGCCCCTAAATAAGATCTGGTGCAACCAATTACCTTCAGAAGTCACATAATTAGTTAAATAAAGTCCACCAGTGTGCAATCTAAGTGTCACATGATCTGTCACATGATCTCAGTATACATAAACCTGTTCTGAAAGGCCCCAGAGTCTGCAACACCACTAAGCAAGGGGCACCACCAAGCAAGCGACACCATGAAGACCAAAGAGCTCTCCAAACAGGTCAGGGACAAAGTTGTGGAGAAGTACAGATCAGGGTTGGGTTATGAAAAAATATTAGAATCTTTGAACATCCCACAGAGCACCATTAAATCCATTATTAAAAAAATGGAAAGAATATGCACCACAACAAACCTGGGGTTTGAGTATTCCCAGCAATCATCCAGGATTGACTTCCCCATGTGAGTGGAGGCGTGTCCTTTTAGTGCTGGCCTGTAAGAAATAGAGAGTTTTTGTCGTCGTATTCTCAAGGGCATCCCATCCATTTCCACTTGTAGGGATGGGGGATGATTTAAATGCGCCACAGTTTACTCTTAGGGCGGCGGCTTGGATAATGTCCAACTTTTGTAATAGATCTAGAATCGGCTTCCTATTTCGCAAACAAAGCCTCCTTCACTCATGCTGCCAAACATGCCCTCGTAAAACCGCTGAGCCGTAGGGCATACATCCATAATAACATTTAGATCCGATGAGAGCGAAATATACATTCATAAGTGATGATCGGGATGCCTCCCATGAGTACCCGGTTAGACATCTCATTGCATTTAGAGCTTTTATGACGATAGTATTATTTCTTCTAGATAAGACCAGTTGCAATTATGAGAAATAACCTTTATTATGCTGAAATGTTAGCATAGGCTATTCGGCAAGCTTTGCTTCCTCTCATGCACAGGTTGACATTATGACCGGTTTGTTTGAGATTATCAACTTTTATTTTCTCCTCAGTTTGAGGCATTGGGAGAAATTAGTGCCATTGAGCAATATAGATGGTGTTGTCATTAGTTTACGTACATTGCAGAGAATTTTGAGTTCTCTAAGGCTCTACAGACAGAAAAAACTATCAGACCTCCTTGACATAGCGTTATTCCTTCTTGATCAACTGGGCCGACATGTGAAGCTTCATGGATACAAAATAATGGATATGTGGTGACCCAAAACAGTCAGGCGTTTACTTTATATTCTAGACCCCATGGAGTGCCCATTTGGGCGGAAGTCTCTGGGAAAGAGATTAGTTAGCTAGCTAACGTTACCCTCACGACCAAGAAGACATAGAGGAACAGCTTAGGTAAGTGCCCTTTAATTCTTGTAATTTCACATTTGGAAGGTGCATTGAAACAATTAGCTCAATATATTGTCAATGAGTGCTGATTTCATCAAAAGTGCATTACAGTGGCTTGGAAATACAATGACATTGCAAAAGGAGGCAAATAATTGTCATCATTTTGATGTCGCCAGATTGACTTTAGATGCAGTATAACGTAAACTAGGTAAGATTGTGGGGAGACCACTGGATTATAGCTAGCTAACAGTTAACGTTAGCATTGTTAGCTAGCTATTTTTGACAAACTTTGATAGCTAATGACTACATTGCCATCCATTTAACGACATGATAATGATGACAAAGTTGTTTCCTACTGAACATTTTCCTACTTTAGCAATGTCATATTTCCAGGTCACTATAGTGTTATTCAGACGAAACAGTCGTTAACCCTACATCTATCATGACTTTTGGGCACCACTATGGCACCGCCAGCAGAGGGCGGCTTGAGAATGTATGACACTACCCAGTGACAGACGTGCAACCTATGAATAGCAACATTTGTTTTGCATTTGTCTATTTTGACCATCTCTCAGACTGTGTGTGTGTCTGCCTGCCAGACTTTTTGGCTGTCTGTCTGTCTTGGAGTTCCAGATGTGGCTGGAGGAGTGGTGGTGGCAACTGGAAGGAACAACAGTTTGAATTGAGGTGTGTTCCGCCTCCTCATCAATTCACAAAGAAGTAGCCCATTTCACTGTCATTGACAATTTATGTTTGAGGCTTTACTGAGCCAGACAAACTTCTCCAAGCACTTCCCCAGTGTATGCAGACATTTGCGCAGTCTTGCACAAACTTTTCCCCCCTGGCACATTTTCCCCCCTGGCTGGCGCTCGCATTGTCTTCATTGCTGTTTTCCTTACAAATAATAACTTTGGACATGTGTGCGTTCCTATCAAAGTAAGTGCCTTATTTTCTGTATATCGTGTTGTCGTTTCTACTGTAGCATACTCTGTGTATGTATGTATGTATGCATGTATGTATGGAGCATAATGTATTTACAGTTTTATTCACGTTTTCAAGTACTGGTGACAAATAATGTATTCCGATTATTGCATAGATTGCAATGGATAATGTGTATAAAATACTTTTTTGAAGGTTGTACTGATAATGATTACCTAATGCTAAGCTATTTGCCAGCTATGTGTGGCGCCATGTTTGTTTACATTAAACTTCCGGAAATTAATGAAGGGAAGTGAATGATGGTAGATGGCGGACCCCCTTCTACATGCATACAGCAAACAGACCAAACTCATATTGTCTCTTCTTATCTTTGGTTGATGTGAAGAAAAAAAACATGGCGGCACTCACAAACTACCCATCGTCGGATTACTTTAGATTTTTTGAAAATGTTTTACTCAATTATTTCAATCAATGGTGAGCTCACCTGTGATATGATGAATTGTAAATAGTAATTGCTATTAGCTCATTCATATTATGGTTTCTGTCGGCGGCGTGTGTTACATCAATCTTTCCTCAGTTAGCGCTAGGACTAATGTAGCCTACATTTTCCGGTTTGGATGATTGTGTTATGCTGTCCCTACTTCTGTGAATGTCTGAATATTGCATCCAAAAATAAACTAGTCACATTCAGGACATAACATTGTAAGGACTGTGTTTGTGCAAAATGTTTTTGTGAAAAAATAGTGTGGCCAGCTGAAACGCTGACTGTTGCATCAATCGAAACTGGACATTCTAAATTAGCTTTCTAATCACACCGGTTTGAGCGTACGCTGCTGGGACCACTGTAGAATGATCTCTTGGGAGGTAATACGGTCGGCATTTGATTGTGAGGTATTCTAGGTCGGGTGAACAAAAGGAGTTGAGTTTCTGTATCTTATCACAATCACACCATATCCCGAGAGAGCCATGTTTCCATGAAACAGAGTATGTTACAATCCCTGTCTCTCTGGAAGGAGATTCTCGCCCTGAGCTCGTCTGCTTTATTATCCAGAGACGGAAGTAATATTCTCGGAAGCGGTGGATGGTGTGCGCGCCTCCTGAGTTGGACTAGAAGTCCACTCCGGATATCTCTTCTCCGCCGGAGGTGTTTTTGATCAATCTCTGGAATCAGTTAAATTGCCCTGGGAGGTACGAACAAAGGATCCAATTCGGGAAAGTCGTATTCCTGTTTGTAATGCTGGTAAATTACCGCCACTCTGATATCCCAAAATTATTTCCGGCTGTATGTAATAACAAAACAAAAATTCTGGGCTAATAATGTAAGAAATAACACACAAAAAAAACAAAATACTGCAAAGTTGCTTAGGAGCTAGAAGCAGAGCTGCTATATCTGTCGGCGTCATCTTACTTTGTGATGATACTGAAGATTATACCATAGATTATACCAGATTATACCATAGGCTTCTGCGTCTTAGAAGCCTAATACAGCAAGTAATACTAAGTATTACTTATTGTGTTTGGCCTCTGAGACGCAGAGTCCTACAGGCTGCCCTGTAGATAATCATAGTGGATGATCCATGCAAACAGGCTGTTCTGCATCTTCTGGTGACCTACTGCATCTTCTGGTGAACTATTGAAAACAGTACAACAATGATATAGCAAATTAAGATGTGTGATGTATGCCTTTTGTTTTGATGACAAAACAAAGTAGCCAACACACCTGTGGAAGTTTGTCACTTTTTGGGTCCAACTCCAGCTCCAACTGACAGGTTGAATACCATGTGGCTTTTTTTGTTAAAGGGGTAAGGGGGTGGGCTCTAGACTTTCTATCAGCCAATCAGGGCTGTATGTAAATATATTACAATTTGTATCCCCATGCCCACTCAGTTGGACTGAGCATTTCAGTGGCCCAAGGAGGCTAAGGGAAATCAATTTATTAGACATAAAGTGATGATTTAAAAAATACAATTAAAAAGACTGCATGGGGGCTTTAAGGTTCAGAGAAAGAGAGTTAGATCAACTTTATTATTTTTTAAATGTTAGAGAAATTTGGGCCCCTCCGGATACTCCGGAGTTGATCAAGCTGACATTTGGCGTCAGAAACTGATCTCAGATCTGTTTGGACTGGAGACACTTATGTTCACCTCATCATGTTTTCACAGCGCGCTCACAAACCTGCCTGACCTGAACTGACCTGTTAACCACACGCTAAGTCTATCTGAACTAGCTTATTACTCTCCAACTCTGTAACCTTGGACAACTCCTGCATGCTGATAATTGAACATTATATACGTCAGCAACCACTGCTAGTGATTTCACTAGCTGTGGTTGCTGACATATATAATGTTCAATTATCAGCATACATAGACACACATGCTTTGTTTAATGCTAGCGGTAGATCATTAGTAAAAATAGAGAACAGTAAAGGGCCAAGACAGCTGACATGCGGAATACCACACTTTACATGTTTTACATTAGAGAAGCTTCCATTCAAGAAAACCCTCTGTTCTATTGGGTAAATAGCTCTCAACCCATGATATGGCAGAGGATGTAAACCCATAACACATATGTTTTTCCAAGAACATATGGTCAATAATATCAAAGGATACACTGAAGTCTAACAATACAGCCCCCACAATCTTCTTATTATCAATTTCTTTCAGCCAATCATCAGTCATTTGTGTCAGTGCAGTACATGTGGAGTGCCCTTCTCTATAAGCATGCTGAAAGAGGAGCAGAGCAGGAGGAAAGAGAATAATTACTGAATAGCAGAGGGAGAAAAGAGATAGCTACAGCAGAGAGGGGGAAACCGAGAGAAGGGAAAGAAAAGGAAGGGTGAAAAGAGGGGAAGAAAAGAGAGGGGGAAGGAGAAGGAGGGAGAGGAAGCTCAGGGGAGCATGCATTGGTCACAAAGTAGCTCTAACCCCAGCAGTGACCAGCATAGGGAGAGACTTCTCAACACACACACACACACACACACACACACACAGCCAGCACAGGGGAGACTTCTCAACAGCAGGTGACTAATGGGGACAGTTGGGTCAGCCAGGTGAGACTGATGAAACGTTACACTGTAGACATGTCATTTGCCCATCTCCTATTCTCTCTGAGGGTCTCTCACAGGCTTTGTTGCAATGACTGTATATATGAATGGACAAAGCCATCGATCACGTGACACCATCCATTACTATGGAACAATTCTACAAACAATTCCTGCAGTTCTGCGGTCGGCCTTGAACTTCGTGGCTTCAATGAGAGGGGGCAGTCGTTCTCCCCTGGTTTGTCCCTTTCTGTGTGTGTGTGTGTGTGTGTGTGTGTGTGTGTGTGTGTGTGTGTGTGTGTGTGTGTGTGTGTGTGTGTGTGTGTTTGTGTGTGTGTTTTAGTAGTAGTAGAAGTAGTAGTATTAGTGCTTTGGAACCTGCCCTGGTTCCACAGTCGTGTGCTGCTGTCATCACACCGTCATAAAGGAGATGCCTGCTGTCCTTCAGTGACGCTAGCCGTCTCAGAGAGAGTCAAACTTAACGTTGATACATTTGGAAACTACCCTCAAAGTAATCATAATACTTTGCTCACGAACCACCGTCCGTTTGGGTAAGAAGTCATGAATGTATTTACGTGTAGATGTCTTTGTTCGTCGTCTCTCCGTTGAAACCAATCAATCCTTCTATGGGGAAGGGGTCGGCTGGTGTCCCGTTTCGGTGTAAGGCTCTGCTTGTCCACCAGAGGTCACAATGTCCTTCTTAGTTGTCCTGGCTTGTAGTGGAGTGTTTTCAGAGCAGATACTCAGCAGTGTGGTTAATCAGAGTTTGAGCCACTTTACCTGCACAGCTGCAGACTGGTAATGTTCAGGTCTAGTCTGGTGAGTTGATCTTCTTCACCCCAGGCTGAGGTTCAAAGTTCAAACTATTTCAAACATGTGGACTACCGTCTTCACGCTTTCTGGTCTAATGTACATTTTGTTACCAAGGCTTTTTATGCACTCTGGTAAAAGGGGCGTTCCTACTTGCTGGCACGGTCTATGAGCTCACTATAGCTTATATGAAAACCTATGATGTCGTTAGAAAACTAAAATCACATTCCTATCTTAACAAAAATACTCTAGTAATTCTCCATATTATATACACAACATATTGGATTGGATGTAAACTTGACAGATAAAGTGTGTATACTTTCCAAATTACAATATTTTCGTTTTTTTTAATGACATCACAAAATAATAAACAATATGACATGATTAGTCTTTAGATCCCCATTGACCATTCCAAACATTTGGATGTTAGGAATACTGTTCCAGTGTTTACTTTTTGGACGTTATAGTTTTGGTGGCAAAAGTCTTCTGGGGGACAAAGAACATTCCTTTCACCATACTAGAGGGACAGAGATAGATTCGCCTCCTCTCTAATTTATGGCAGAGTGTTAAGGTGTCAAGACCGGCACAGCCCCTCCCCCTCTCCCCTCTTCTGTGGGTAAGAGGGTCTGGTTGTTGTCAGCCATTTGCCAAGCTGATCTGAGGCCTTTGATCCTCACCCAGGAGAGTCATGACATAAGCTAACGACACTGCAACATCCTCAGTGTGTTTTGACATGGTGTATTATTTAATAAAGCACGGTAAGGCATTCTGCGGCGTATCAATATTTCAATTATACACAATGATAAACGTACGTCTGCCCAAGTCACAGCAGGGGCTCTAACCTATAGCTTGAATAAGATATTGCCAAGCTGATATGCTCCCGGGTCTGGTGTCAGTAACATATGAAACGTGTTGCATGTCCATGTTTCCATCCAACCATTTTTATTCAAGTAATGTAACTGTCAGATAAAAAACTCAAGACAGGCCTGATGGAAACTAAGAAATTGTCGGTAAAACTTTCCTAAATGTCAACAAAACAAAATATGTTTGCAAGAGGTGGATAATTTTTTCGAAAATGGCAGTGAAAACTCTTTTTTTGCGCAGTTGTTGATAGAATAACCGTACTGTTGAAATAAATAGCAGAAACAAAATGCTATGTTGTGTGGTCCTCCCACTAGGATTTGGAAAAGCATGCAGTTTATTAGGCTACAGATGAAACAAGTTATGATGAACTTCAAAGGGTAGTGAGATTGCACGGATGAGCTTGATGCAATTTGTATGGGGGTGACATGACGATCGGTGCTTGGCTGCCAATTGACAAATTTAAAAAATCTCACTTTTATCCATAATCTCATCATGCACTGTATTTGCGAGTCGTTGGCTAGAGTGCATATGCCAAGACCAGAGTGGACCAATTTGCTGTTTATCACAATACTTTTTGTGGCAAAACCATCAACAGAGTTAAAAATAGGATGGACACCAAATATATTATAATCGGTGAATGAAAGGTAATATGAAAAAGTGTTTTTTATGTACACTACCTCATCACAAGCCAGTTTGATGAAAACACACTCTGCCAGTATAATGCGCTTATCTTTTTGTGCAAATAATAAAATATTCGATTGAAAATCTTTTGACAAATGGATGGAAACCTAGCTATTGGGACAGAATGTGTTCTCTTTCTGTGAACTGGCTGGTTAAGCGTCAAATAAAATGTAATCGTCAAATGCTTCGTAAACAACAGTTTCCGAAGCATGTGGAGTCTTGTTACCATCATACCTAGACACTGGCAGGCCCTGCAGCCCTTCTCTCTCTCCTTCTCTATCCTCTCCACTTCTCTCTCTCTCTTGCCTCTCTAAAAGACGCTCCGGGACATAATTATACATAATAAATAATACAGTGTTGAAAACGCTTCAGTCAAGTTGTTATTCTTAGCAGCGTGCCATAACTTGTCAAAGCTACTGTGCCATCTCAGGAGTTAATGTGCAGGAGCTACTATTGAGTGCTAATCTCCTCTGTCTGCCTTCCAACAAGCCAGAACAGCTCTGGAAGGTGCAGGTTCATTGCGGGTTGGGGGCATGGGGTATGAAAGGTATGAGGTAATGTGAGACAGGAAATCAATGAAATGGCATCAAAGTTACACAACTTATCTCAGCTATTACAAAATGTACTGTACTGGTTTACACAACATACTTACGTCATATACTGTAAGAAGATGAAATAGAAAAGCAGTACCTGTACCGTACATGCTGTTCAAATGTTGCTATTATTACAATTAGTCAACCACCTTTGTGTTTGACAGCAATTTGGTAGTCAGTAGATAAAATATAATTTACACTAAACAGACAGAAACATATTACAGCATGGTGATTTTTGACCATTGCTGATCAATCACAAAATCTTTAAAAACAATATGACTATTTACCTTAGATTTCACCTGCCATTGTTTGACTTGAGTTATACTCTATATAAATCTTCTCCGGTCCTAACTCATAACTCAATCATAACTCGTGGCTGATGTTTCAGGTGACGGGAACTGTAGCTCCACTTGGGCGAGCTCCCACTGACACCTTCCTCCACAACTCCCTCCCCACTCCACCCACACAACGCTCCCCTTCCCTACTCCTTCTACACCTCCCTCCACTCACATCAACCTGCCAGGAGTCCATAATGGCACCCAGCCTTCATTCACAGCACCCTCGGGTGAGAGTGATATACAGCGTGGAGCTCGTTTTAAAAAATGTCTCCACCTCTCTCTCTGACTGTCTCTCTTGTCTGTTATTATCATCAGTGTGGCGATATGCCTTTGAGCGGTTTGCGGATGAGAGAGGAATATACAGTACCAGTCAAAAGTTTGGACACACCTACTCATTCCAGGGTTTTTCTTTATTTTTACTATTTTCTACATTGTAGAATAATAGTGAAGACATCAACACGATGAAATAACACATATGGAATCATGTAGTAACCAAAAAAGTGTTAAATAAGTCAAAATATATTTGATATTTGATATTCTTCAAAGTAGCCATCCTTTGGCTTGATGACAGCTTTGCACACTCTTGGCATTCTCTCAACCAGCTTCATGAGGTAGTCACCTGGAATACATTTCAATTAACAGGTGTGCCTTGTTAAAAGTTAATTTGTGGAATTTCTTTCCTTCTTAATGCATTTGAGTCAATCAGTTGTGTTGTGATAAGGTAGGGGTGGTATACAGAAGATAGCTCTATTTGGTAAAAGACCAAGTCCATATTATGGTAAGAACAGCTCAAATAAGCAAAGAGAAACGACAGTCCATCATTACTTTAAGACATGAAGGTCAGTCAATCCGGAAAATGTCAAGAACTTTAAAAGTTTCTTCAACTGCAGTCGCAAAAACCATCAAGCACTATGATGAAACTGGCTCTCATGAGGAGCACCACAGGAATGGAAGACCCAGAGTTACATCTGCTTCAGAGGATAAGTTCATTAGAGTTAACTGCACCTCAGATTGCAGCCCAAATAAATACTTCACAGAGTTCAAGTAACAGACACATCTCAACATCAACTGTTCAGAGGAGACTGCGTGAATCATGCCTTCATGGTCGAATTGCTGCAAAGAAACCACTACTAAAGGACACCAATAAGAGGAGACTTGCTTGGCCAAGAAATACGAGCAATGGACATTAGACTGGTGGAAATCTGTCCTTTGGTCTGATGAGTTCAAATTTGAGATTTTTGGATCCAACTGCCGTGTCTTTGTGAGACTCACAGCAGGTGAACGGATGATCTCCGCATGTGTGGTTCCCACCGTGAAGCATGGAGAAGGAGGTGTGATGGTGTGGGGGTGCTTTGCTGGTGACACTGTCAGTGATTTATTTAGAATTCAAGGCACACTTAACCAGCATGGCTACCACAACATTCTGCAGTGATATGCCATCGCATCTGGTTTGCGCTTAGTGGGAATATCATTTGTTTTTCAACAGGACAATGACCCAACCCACCTCCAGGCTGTGTAAGGGCTATTTGACCAAGAAGGAGAGTGATGGAGTGCTGCATCAGATGACCTGGCCTCCTCAATCACCCGACCTCAACCCAATTGAGATGGTTTGGGATGAGTTGGACCGCAGAATGAAGGAAAAGCAGCCAACAAGTGCTCAGCATATGTGGGAACATCAAGACTGTTGGAAAAGCATTCCAGGTGAAGCTGGTTGAGAGAATGCCAAGAGTGTGCATAGCTGTCATCAAGGCAAAGGGTGGCTATTTTGAAGAATCTCAAATATACAATATATTTGGATTTGATTAACACTTTTTGGGTTACTACATGATTTCATAGTTTTGATGTCTTCACTGTTATTCTACAATGTAGAAAATAGTAAAAATAAAGAAAAACCCTTGAATGAGTATTTGTGTCCAAACTTTTGACTGCTACTGTACATATACATGCACATACCTGTCATCACTGTCATCACATAAAGTTACATGAGCATGTACAGGGCCGTAACCAGGGTTTGAGTTTAGTGAGGTCCGGAAGTGGCTGGGGGGGTAGGTACTCTGTTGTTTATGATATTGTTGTCATGGAGGACTGATTGGGCTCATTGCTTCGAGTTGACAAAGAAATCCTGCTCTCGTTGAATGGCATGCTTTGAGCACGACCGAAAAGTGCTATTTGTATGTGAAAAATCTATGCTATGTGCTACATTTGCTATAGGCCTTTTGTTAGCATTTTTTTTTTGGTGACACTTTGATATCTAGATCATTCGCAGCTGTTTAAGTCTATCAAAAGTCTGCGAGTTTGAGCATGTGTCCATTAGGCCTATGGACATTTTTGGGGAATCAATTAGATTGAGCAATACAAGCCCCACTCATGGTCTTCTAAAATGAAAAATGACAGTATGGGCTGGAGCACAATTCCCCGGGAGAGTTTCGAAGGGAGGATTTTTCACTACCTGTCCACTGGTCGCAAAAACAATGATTGATAGGCATCTTACATTTCTTTGATTCAACCATTGTATTTTATATGTGTAAAATACACATACAGCACATGAAAGTATTCAGACCCCTTGTCTTTTTCCACATTTTGTTATGGTACAGCCTTATTCTAAAATTGATTAAATGAAAAATTTTCCTCATCAATCTACACACAACAATCCATAATGACTAAGCGAAAAGGAGTGGCTTCGGGACAAGTCTCTGAATGTTAATGAGTGGCCCAGCCAGAGCAGGGACTTGAACCCGATCTAACATCTCTGGAGAGACCTGAAAATAGCTGTGCAGCGACGCGCCCCATCCAACCTGACAGTGCTTGAAACTCCCCAAATACAGTTCTGCCAAGCTTGTAGCGTCATACCCAAGAAGACTCGAGGCTGTAATCGCTGCCAAAGTTGCTTCAACAAAGTACTGAGTAAAGGGTCTGGATACTTATGTAAATGTGATATTTAATTATTATTCTTTATATAAAGTATAATTATTATTTTTTTACTGTTTTTGCTTTGTTATTATGGGGTATTGTGTGTAGAATGATGAGGGGAAAAAAACGAGTTAATCAATTTTAGAATAAGGCTGTAACGTAACAAAATGTGGAAAAAGTCAAGGGGTCTGAATACTTTCCGAATGCACATCTATACATTTATGTTTCACCGAGTCGTGGCTGAACGACGACATGGATAACATACAGCTAGCGGGCTATACGCTACATCGGCAGGATAGAACGGCTGACTCCGGTAAGACAAGGGGTGGCAGTCTGTGTATATTTGTAAACAACAGCTGGTGCACAAAATCAAATACTAAGGAAGTCTCGAGGTTTTGCTCGCCTGAGGTAGAGTATCTTATGATAAGCTGTAGACCACACTATTTACCAAGAGAGTTTTCATCTATATTTTTCATAGCTGTCTATTTACCACCACAAACCAATGCTGGCATTAAGATTGCACTGAATGAGTTGTACAAGGCCATAAATCAACAGGAAACGCTCATCCAGATGCAGCGCTCCTAGTGGCCGGGACTTTAATGCAGGGAAACTTAAATCCGTTCTACCTAATTTCTACCAGCATGTTAATTGTGCAACCAGAGGAAAAAAACTCTAGACCACCTTTACTCCACACACAGAGACGCATACAAAGCTCTCCCTCGCCCTCCATTTGGCAAATCTGACCATAACTATATCCTCCTGATTCCTGCTTATAAGCAAAAACTAAAGCAGGAAGCACCAGTGACTCGGTTAATAAAAAAAAGTGGTCAGATGACGCAGATGCTAAGCTACAGGACTGTTTTGCTAGCACAGACTGGAACATGTTCCGGGATTCTTCAGACAGCATTGAGGAGTACACCACATCAGTCACTGGCTTCATCAATAAGTGCATCGATGATGTCGTCCCCCACAGTGACCGTACGTACATACCCCAACCAGAAGCCATGGATTACAGGAAACATCCGCACTAAGCTAAAGGGTAGAGCTGCCGCTTTCAAGGAACGGGACTCTAACCCGGACGCTTATAAGAAATCCCGCTATGCCCTCCGACGAACCATCAAACAGGCAAAGAGTCAATACAGGACTAAGATTGAATCGTACTACACTGGCTCTGACGCTCGTCGGATGTGGCAGGGCTTGAAAACTATTACAGACTACAAAGGGAAGCACAGCCGTGAGCTGCCCAGTGACACAAGCCTACCAGACGAGCTAAACCACTTCTATGCTCGCCTCGAGGCAAGCAACACTGAAGCATGCATGAGAGCACCAGCTGTTCCGGATGACTATGTGATCACGCTCTCCGTAGCCGATGTGAGTAAGACTTTTAAGCAGGTCAACATTCACAAGGCCGCAGGGCCAGACGGATTACCAGGACGTGTACTCCGAGCATGTGCTGACCAACTGGCAAGTGTCTTCACTGACATTTTCAACATGTCCCTGACTGAGTCTGTAATACCAACATGTTTCAAGCAGACCACCATAGTCCCCGTGCCCAAGGACTCTAAGATAACCTGCCTAAATGACTACCGACCCGTAGCACTGACGTCTGTAGCCATGAAGTGCTTTGAAAGGCTGGTCATGGCTCACATCAACAGCATTATCCCAGAAACCCTAGACCCACTCCAATTTGCATACCGCCCCAACAGATCCACAGATGATGCAATCTCTATTGCACTCCACACTGCCCTTTCCCACCTGGACTAGAGGAACACCTACGTGAGAATGCTATTCATTGACTACAGCTCAGCATTCAACACCATAGTGCCCTCTAAGTTCATCACTAAGCTAAGGATCCTGGGACTAAACACCTCCCTCTGCAACTGGATCCTGGACTTCCTGACGGGCCGCCCCCAGGTGGTAAGGGTAGGTAACAACACATCTGCCACACTGATCCTCAACACGGGGGCCCCTCAGGGGTGCATGCTCAGTCCCCTCCTGTACTCTCTGTTAACCCATGACTGCATGGCCAGGCACGACTCCAACACCATCATTAAGTTTGCCGATGACACAACAGTGGTAGGCCTGATCACCGACAACGATGAGACAGCCTATAGGGAGGAGGTCAGAGACCTGGCCGTGTGGTGCCAGGACAACAACCTCTCCCTCAACGTGACCAAGACAAAGGAGATGATTGTGGACTACAGGAAAAAAAAAGAGGACTGAGCACGCCCCCCATTCTCATCGACGGGGCTGTAGTGGAACAGGTTGAGAGCTTCAAGTTCCTTGGTGTCCACATCACCAACGAACTGTCATGGTCCAAACACACCAAGACAGTCGTGAAGAGGGCACGACAAAGCCTATTCCCCCTCAGGAGACTGAAAAGATTTGGCATGGGTCCTCAGATCCTCAAAAAATTATACAGCTGTACCATCGAGAGCATCCTGACTGGTTGCATCACCGCCTGGTATGGCAACTGCTTGGCCTCCGACCGCAAGGCACTACAGAGGGTAGTGCGTACGGCCCAGTACATCACTGGGGCCAAGCTTCCTGCCATCCAGGACCTTTATACCAGGCGGTGTCAGAGGAAGGCCCTCAAAATTGTCAAAGACTCCAGCCACCCTAGTCATAGACTGTTCTCTCTGCTACCGCACGGCAAGTGGTACCGGAGTGCCAAGTCTAGGTCCAAAAGACTTCTCAACAGCTTCTACCCCCAAGCCATAAGACTCCTGAACAGCTAATCATGGCTACCTGGACTATTTGCACTGCCCCCCCACCCCATCCTTTTTACGCTGCTGCTACTCTGTTAATTATTTATGCATAGTCGCTTTAACTCTACCCACATGTACATATTACCTCAACTACCTCAACTAGCCGGTGCCCCCGCACATTGACTCTGCAACGGTACCCCCCTGTATATATAGCCTCCCTACTGTTATTTTATTTTACTTCTGCTCTTTTTTTTCTCAACACTTTTTTTGTTGTTGTTTTATTTTTACTTTTTTGTTAAAAATAAATGCACTGTTGGTTAAGGGCTGTAAGTAAGCATTTCACTGTGATGTCTGCACCTGTTGTATTCGGCGCATGTGACCAATAAAATTTGATTTGATTTGATTTGAATAAACATATACAGCCATCCACAACAACCACAATCCGTAAAATGCAAATAGCTAAATGAGAGTGCAGCAGTGTGATATCCGGATCGTCCATAGGCTACACCACTGCTTTCGTCCTTACCTCCAAATGTTTATTCAAGTTGGATAATCTTTGGATGCCGACAGCACTCGCACCATTGGAAGACATAGATTAGACCAGTGGAGGCTGGTGGGAGGAGCTATAGGAGGACGGGCTCACGGCTGGAATGGAATAAATGGAACAGAGTCAAACGTGGTTTCCATATCTTTGATACCGTTCCATTTATTACATTCCAGCCATTACAATAAGCCCGTCCTCCTATAGCTCCACCCACCAGCCTCCACTGGCTTAGTAGCCTCATTCTATTCATTCTCTTTTTTTATTTTTTTTATTTTTTTATTTAGCAGACGCTTTTATCCAGAGCAACTTACAGGAGCAATTAGGGTTAAGTGCCTTGCTCAAGGCCACATCGACAGATTTTTCACCTAGTCGGCTCTGGGATTAGAACCAGCGACCTTTCGGTTACTGGCACAACGCTCTTAACCACTAAGCTACCTGCCGCTCTTGACCTGCATTTGGTGTGTCATCATAGTGGTCTCTGACTTGTGGTCAGACTCACTCAGGCGGAACAAACTTAAAGGGATACTTTGGGATTTTGACAATGAGGCCCTTTATCTACTTCCACAGAGTCAGATGAACTTGTGGATACCATTTTTATGTCTCTATGCCCAGTGTAAAGTAAGAGGTAGTTTCGCGAGCCAATACTAACTAGCATTAGCGCAATGACTGGAAGTCTATGGGTATCTGCTAGCATGACCTCGGTATCCTCATAGTTAAGGACCTGAGTGTGTACTGTACGGTATTGTAGGCCTATGTGTTAAATGTGTCCAATGGTCATCCACATCGATATGCTCTATGATGTCTGTGTCAGAGCCCTGCCTGCAGCCGTATGTGCTAATGTTCCGCTGGCTCTGATCATTGGCCAGTTTGGCTTCCAGGATACATGTTCAAGTGTTGTAAGACAAGACAATACAATACAGCTGGGGCCAACTGTTTAGCAACACAGACCACCATTTATCATCTCGAAAACTATCTTGGTTTTTCATTTCGAGTTTCTCTCTCTCTCTCGCTTCTCTTTTCTCTTTTCTCTTTTCTCTCTCTCTCTCGCTCTCTCTCTCTCTCTTTCTCTCTCTCTCTCCCCCACTCTCTGTCTCTCTCACTCTTTTTGGAGGGTCACAGAGGGATAAATCCTAAAATCTTTGAGATGCATATGTGTAACTCCATTTTTTTTTAAGAACTCTCCCATTGAGACCCATGCATGTGAGGTTCACACACATTTCCCAAGTTTTGGATTTGACCCAGAGAGAGAGAGAGCATTGGGGAATATCATCCATGCTTATAAATAATGCTGTTATCAAATCATTTCATTGGCGGAGTTACCCTGACAGACCCCTTAGGCATAAATCACAGCTTGAATATGTGAGAAAGGATGCATGTGTTTTGTGTGATCAATAAAATGTAATGGCCAGTATGAGGCTTTGAGCATACCTGGGTTGAAATACTATTCCAAAAAAATTTATAATGCTTTTAGCGTTTGCTTTAGTCTGCCTGGAGTGCCAGATAGGCTGGGTTTGCACTTTTGCGACTATTCTATTTGTTCTATTACATCAGGCAAGCTCAATCAAGCCCAGATAAAGTACTTGAAATTATTTCAAATAGTTTTTGAACGCAGGTCTTGCTTTGAGTATAGGCCTCTCCCCTTCATTCACTAAAGTTCCTGATGCAACGCTTGTTATCAAATTAGACACTTCCGCACAGAGCTAACTGAAAACAGTTGTTAGTGCTGGTCTGGGGAAGACACGGAAAGCTGAATTATGAGGAAGACAACAAAAACATGGCTGTATGAATTCAGGGTATTTTCAGGAGACTGAGAAGGCAGGCAGGGAAGTGAAGTAAACAAAGCTTCACTCCAATCAGGCTATTGTTAATTTAACTTAACCATATCCCCTACAAAGATGCAGAAGATCTGGTTTCTGTGTGCTTACCTTGACCTTTCCTTGTTCCCCTGACCTCTCAACTCCTTCAAATCTTTTAACCCCTCTCTGCCCAACAAGCCTGTTGTTCTCCTCTGCTCCAGTTGGCTCCCACACTAGGGCACAGACACAGCTCTCTGAAATCCAGGTGGGTGTCACACGTTGGTGGATGAGGTGAGTTTCCCCCTTACTATGTAAAGTGATTTTAACTCTGGAAAATCGCTATATAAATCCAATCTATTAATACGAACACATTACATGTTAATCTCTTTCTTTCTTTCTTTCTTTGTCTTTGTTTCTTTCTTTCTTGAGTCATCTTTGTTATTGTGCTTTACTATTCCCAGAGGAAACCGGGGCAACCGTGGGACAATGCTGGGACAACCAGCACCGCACTGAGGAACACTAAAAAGGAATACACAGTGGGGCACAGTGTCAACACCATGATACACACAATCAGCCCCTCGCTAACCCAGGGAAGCCGCGCCAACACATCACAGCACCACCATCACACTGGTGACGAAGCTTTACCCCACATCCAACCACAACAGGAACTGAGTTACACTTCTTGTGCTGAATTAATCGCTAATTAAAGAACAATAAAAAAAACTGGTAATCTACAGGTGGCACTGGCTGGAGAGCAGGTATTAGTGTTTTAGACTAAATAAAATAAATGTGTGTGTGATTTCACGGCATGAAATAATGGGGCAGGAAAACTAGGAATCGAAATGAAAACACAAAAATTGATTAAGTAAACAATATATACAATTCAGGGAGCCATAGAGGGACTAGCAGTCAACAAAGTTGGGCATGACTGAATTACTAAAACACACTAGGGAAGGTGACACACACACAAATTTGCCTTCTGCTCCTTTGCCCCTAGCCTATGGAATGTTCTCCCTGACCATCTGAGAGGCGTTCCATCAATCGGAACTTTTCAAACGGACCTTAAAACATATTTCTACAGACTGTCTTTCTTATAGTCTTAATCTGGAAAGTCCCTTTAGGACTTATTCTTGCTATTTTCTGCCTTGATTCTAAATGTGATGTTTATATTGTATTGTCTGGAGGAAACCTGGCACCTCCCTACGGTGAAGCATGGTGGTGGCAGCATCATGCTGTGGGAATGTTTTTCAGCGGCAGGGACTGGGAGACTAGTCAGGATCTAGGGAAAGATGAACGGAGCAAGGAACAGAGAGGTCCTTGATGAAAACCTGCTCCAGAGTGCTCAGGACCTCAGACTGGGTGAAGGTTCACCTTCCAACAGTACAACGACCCTAAGCACACAGTCCCTGCCGCTGAAAAACATTCCCACAGCATGATGCTGCCACCACCATGCTTCACCGTAGGGAGGTGCCAGGTTTCCTCCAGACGTGACGCTTGGCATTCAGGCCAAAGAGTTCCATCTTGGGTTCATCAGACCAGAGAATTTTGTTTCAATGCAGGAGTGTCTTTCGGGACAAGTCTCTGAATGTCCTTGAGAGGCACAGCCAGAGCCCGGACTTTAACCTGATCGAACATCTCTGGAGAGACCTGAAAATAGCTGTGCAGTGACGCTCCCCATCCAACCTGACAGCGCTTGAGAGGATCTGCAGAGAAGAATGGGAGAAACTCCCCAAATACAGGTGTGCCAAGCTTGTAGTGTCATTCCCAAGAAGACTGCAAAAAAACAGTGTTAGGGCCTTTTAAAATCAATATATATTATTTCCCAAATTTCGTTTTTCTTGGTTTTGTTTTTCCAGGTATTTTCTGGTTTACCCCAGTTTTTTTAAACACTTTTTTAATAGAAAAAAAAACACAAAAATGCTTAGCTACATCAGGGGATGACTTTTGAGGTCTGGGATGTATTTATTTTTTATTTTACCTTTATTTAACTAGGCAAGTCAGTTAAGAACAAATTCTTATTTACAATGACAGCCTACACCGGCCAAACCTGTACGACGCTGGGCCAATTGTGCGCCGCCCTATGGGACTCCCAATCACGGCTGGTTTTGATACAGCCTGGAATCGAACCAGGGGGTCTGTAGTGACACCTCAAGCACTGAGATGCAGTACAACTGGGGTTTATATATAAATGCCTGGAGCATTTCAATTTTGGAAAATCTCTTATAAAATGGGTTGAAATCATGTATAGTAACCCTAGGTGTAAAATAGTAAATAATGGCTATTTCTCTGAATGTTTTAAACTGTCAAGAGGAGTGAAACAAGGTTGTCCACTATCGGCATATCTATGTATTATGGCAATCGAAATGTTAGCTATTAAAATCAGATCCAACAATAATAAACTCCTGAGTGGCGCAGTGGTCTAAGGCACTGCATCGCAGTGCTAACTGTGCCACTAGATCCTGGTTCGAATCCAGGCTCTGTCGCAGCCGGCCGCGACCGGGAGACTCATGGGCGGCGCACAATTCGTCCAGGGTAGGGGAGGGAATGGCCGGCAGGGATGTAGCTCAGTTGATAGAGCATGGCGTTTGCAACGCCAGGGTTGTGGGTTCGTTTCCCACGGGGGCCAGTATTAAAAAAAAATGTATATAAAAAAAAAATGTATTCACTAACTGTAAGTCGCTCTGGATAAGAGCGTCTGCTAAATGACTAAAATGTAAATGTAAATATCAAGGGATTAGAAACCCAGGGCTTAAAAACAAAGGTGTCATTGTATGCTGATGATTCATGTTTTCTTTTAAATCCACACCTTTAATCCCTCCACAGCCTCATAGAGGATCTAGATACATGTTCTAATCTCTCTGGATTACAACCAAATTATAATAAATGTACTATATTATGTATTGGATCATAAAAAAATTAAAAATGTACATTACCATGTAGTTTACCAATAACATGGTATGATGGTGATGTGGATATACTCAGAATACATATCCCAAATGAAATAAATGATCTCACTCCAATCCATTTTAATAGAAAGTTAGTAAAAATAGATAAGATCTTGCTACCATGGAAAGGTAAAATACCTGTCAATTTATGGAAAAATCACCCTGATTAACTCTTTAGTATTATCCCAGTTTACCTATTTGCTTATGGTCTTGCCTACGCCTAGTGAACAGTTTTTTAAATTCTATGAGAAAAAAAGATTCCATTTTATTTTGAACGCAAGTCAGACAAAATTAAACGGCCTATTTATATAATGAATATGAATTCGGAGGACAGAAAGTATTAAATATTAAAGCATTAGACCTATCACTAAAAGCTTCAGTCATACAAAAGTTATACTTAAATCCGAACTGGTTCTCTCGCAAATTAGTAAGATTGTCTCACCCAATGTTCAAGAATGGCCTTTTCCCCTTTATTCAGATTACAACCTCTCACTTTCAGTTATTTGAAAAGGAAATAATCTCCCAAATATCACTATTTCTAAAACAAGCCATGGAAAGTTGGTTGCAATTTCAATTTAATCCTCCAGAAACGACAGAACAAATAATGCAACAAATATTGTGGTTAAACTCAAATATACTAATTGATTAAAACCATTATATTTGGAATAAAAAAAAAAAGGTATAATCTTTGTAAATGATATCATAGGTGGGACTGGTGGAGTTATGTCACACATGCAGCTAACAAAAACATATGGAATTGTCTGCTCTACCCAAAATTACAACCAAATAATTGCAGCATTACCACAAAAATGGAAGAGGAAAGTGGAAGTGAGAAAAGGTAAGGAACTTGTCTGTTGGCCCTGCATTAAAGCACATAATAAGTTAAAGAAAGTTGTGATAAATAAAAAAGTATACCAGTTTCATTTCAGGACCAAAGCAAAGTAGTTGGGAAGAGGTTTTTGACATACCGATTCCATGGAATAGTGTTTATGAACTGATACGCAAACCGACGCCAGATTCAAAACTTTGACATTTTCAATTTAAATGAGTATACAAAATTCTTGCTACCAATAGAATGATATTTATATGGGAGATACAATCTTCCCAGCTCTGCAGATTTTGCTGCAAAGAGACAGAATCATTAGATCATTTGTTTTGGTACTGTCCATTTGTAGCTTGTTTCTGGTCACAGGTCCAGGAATGGCTGAAGGATTGCAATATTTACCTGGAGCTAACCCTGCAGATAGCACTACTGGGTGATGTGAAAAGTCATAGTCAATCGATCAATAATATAATAATACTTTTAGCAATAATGTTTATTTTCAATTTACAATCTGTAGAAACAATGAGAATAGAAGGGTTCAGAACTTTTGTGAAACATCACAGTACAGTTGAAAAATATATGGCAAATAGAAATCCAAAATGGATGGTGTTAAGAGATAGATGGGAGGTGTTGAATGGAGCTGAAGGATGGGACTAATAACAACTAACAACAACTAATAACAACAAGATAACTAATGTAAAGCATACTGTGTCCATAATAAGTACAGTGGGGAGAAAAAGTATTAGATACACTGCCGATTTTGCAGGTTTTCCTACTTACAAAGCATGTAGAGGTCTGTAATATTTATCATAGGTACACTTCAACTGTGAGAGACGTAATCTAAAACAAACATAAGTATTTGATCACCTACCAACCAGTAAGAATTCCGGCTCTCACAGACCTGTTAGTTTTTCTTTAAGAAGCCCTCCTGTTCTCCACTTATTACCTGTATTAACTGCACCTGTTTGAACTCGTTACCTGTATAAAAGACACCTGTCCACACACTCAATCAAACAGATTCCAACCTCTCCACAATGGCCAAGACCAGAGAGCTGAGTAAGGACATCAGGGATACAATTGTAGACCTGCACAAGGCTGGGATGGGCTACAGGACAATAGGCAAGCAGCTTGGTGAGAAGGCAACAACTGTTGGCTCAATTATTAGAAAATGGAAGAAGTTCAAGATGACGGTCAATCACCCTCTGTCTGGGGCTCCATGCAAGATCTCACCTCGTGGGGCATCAATGATCATGAGGAAGGTGAGGGATCAGCCCAGAACTACACGGCAGGACCTGGTCAATGACCTGAAGAGAGCTGGGACCACAGTCTCAAAGTAAACCATTAGTAACACACTACGCCGTCATGGATTAAAATCCTGCAGCGCATGCAAGGTCCCCCTGCTCAAGCCAGCGCATGTCCAGGCCCATCTGAAGTTTTCCAATGACCATCTGGATGATCCAGAGGAGGAATGGGAGAAGGTCATGTGGTCTGATGAGACAAAAATAGAGCTTTTTGGTCTAAACTCCACTCGTCGTGTTTGGAGGAAGAAGAAGGATGAGTACAACTCCAAGAACACCATCCCAACTGTGAAGCAGGGAGGTGGAAACATCATTCTTTGGGGATGCTTTTCTGCAAAGGGGACAGGACGACTGCACCGTATTGAGGGGCTGATGGATGGGGCCATGTATCGCAAGATCTTGGCCAACAACCTCCTTCCCTCAGTAAGAGCATTGAAGATGGGTCGTGGCTGGGTCTTCCAGCATGACAACGACCCAAAACACACAGCCCGGGAAACTAAGGAGTGGCTCCGTAAGAAGCATCTCAAGGTCCTGGAGTGGCCTAGCCAGTCTCCAGACCTGAACCCAATAGAAAATCTTTGGAGGGAGCTGAAAGTCCGTATTGCCCAGCGACAGCCCCGAAACCTGAAGGATCTGGAGAAGGTCTGTATGGAGGAGTGGGCCAAAATCCCTGCTGCAGTGTGTGCAAACCTGGTCAAGACCTACAGGAAACGTATGATCTCTGTAATTGCAAACAAAGGTTTCTGTTCCAAATATTAAGTTCTGCTTTTCTGATGTATCAAATACTTATGTCATGCAATAAAATGCAAATTAATTACTTACAAATCATACAATGTGATTTTCTGGATTTTTTTTTTAGATTTCGTCTCTCACAGTTGAAGTGTACCTATGATAAAAATTACAGACCTCTACATGCTTTGTAAGTAGGAAAACCTGCAAAATCGGCAGTGTATCAAATACTTGTTCTCCCCACTGTATATATATATATGTATATGTATTTATGTGTATGTATGTGTATATGTATGTATATATATATGTGTGTGTGTGTGTGTGTGTGTGTGTGTGTATATATATGCGAGAAGAAAAACATATGGGGGATTGGAAGTGATGCAGACAATTACATTGATGGAAGTTACAATCTATCTGCAGTATTAAAGCTGATCTATCCCCTAAAAAAAAAAAAAACCTGCATAAGCACTCGGCCATCGGAATCTTTTCAAAGTGATTATTGTGCAATCGTGGGAGTAAGGGACACAAAAACCCCTACATTTCTCCCCAGGCTAACTGCCAGTCTTTTAGGGCACTGAGAAAACAAATGTCACGGTTCAGACAGACGACAAGAGGACCACAATTGCGTCACACCAGAAAGTTTATTTAAACTTAAGGGGAAAGGGATGTAGGGAGTGAGTGAAGGCTCCAGGGGTTATCCCGTCCCGATGTGCTGGGTCTGTGCCTCCCCCAGTGGCAGCGATGCGTCCGATGACGCCGGTGGTTGGTGGTCCAGAAGTCCTGGGGGGGGGAGGAAACACAGACACAACGGGGCGGAATGAAACCAGGCAGCAGTACAGTTCAAGGGAAATCCAAAATACGTAGTAGCAAGGCAGAAGGCTGGTCAGAGTTACCGGGATTGAAGAGTAGTCAGGAGTCGTAATGGCAGAAGCAGGTCTGGATCTCCTGAGGCAGAAGAGTATCCAAAAACCAGGCAGGTCCAGGGTCACAAAACCAGGGTGAGCCAGAAGCGCGAGCAAACAGGTTCCGGGTGTGAGCTTTGCAGACGATCTGACAAAGGAGAGCTGAAAGACAGGGCTATAAATACTGGGAGAGGTTAGTGGGTAATGCAGCGCAGCTGGCAGAGTAATTAGAGCCGAGCAGAGCAGGGACAGGTGGAGCTAGTTAGGCTGAGTAGAGAGAGTGGTGAGCAGAGTGGAAGAAAATTAAGGTGGTAACCCGGTGGAGTGAGAGGCTCATGACAACAAATGTCCCATGCTGACGAGAAAATGCAAATCAAGCTTTTATTATGAATAGAGGAAGGAAAATATGAATAACCCGATCAAATTTAGGAAAACCATTCAATCTATGCATTCAAACATGAGCTCGTCTGCCATATCACTGGAATTCATAGGATAAAGTGGAATTGCTAAATGTATTTAATGACCAGCTGGGCATCTTTTTGATAGTCAACCCGTTTCAACTGTGCAGGAGCCTGTACCCGACAATCCTGTCACAAGTAGGACCATGGATTATCCTTTTCACTTCGTCGAGATTACGCAATCCGAAGTTGTTAAAGCACTCAAATCCGTCGATAATAAGCTGCTAGTCCGGATGAGTTGAATCCCTACCTGCTGAAAATTTGAGAAAACATAATTGCTGCTCCTCTTACTCATATTTTCAATTTATCACTGTCAAGTAACGTGATTCCAAAGATCTTGTATGCAACATACAGTGCATCACACAGTTGAGATCCGTCCCAGTTGGATAACTATCACCCTATATCTAAGCTGTCTGTGCTTGCTAAAGTTCTGGAGAACCTTGTGAATTCCCAGCTGAAAGCTTTTCTGTATAATAATTGTACATTCTCCCAAAACCAGTCTGGTTTTAGAGCGAAACATCCCACTGGGCACAGATGTCAGTTTAACATTTAGTTGTATTAATAATAATAATTTATTAAAATTGTATAGTTTTGATTTACATTTGGTTGAGTTGTCAACTAACGTTAATTCAACGTGAAATTAACTAAAAATGTCACCATGTCATTGGATTTAGGTTAAAAGTTAGGTGAAAAAAAGACGAAATGCCTTTACGTCAATGACATTTTGCAAATCCAATCAGTTTTCCACTTTGATTCAATATCATCTCATTAATGTTTTTGGTTGAAATTATGTGGAAACAACGTTGATTCAACCAGTTTTTGCCCAGTGGGATTGTACAATCTCAGCTGCAACCAAGATCAATAGTGATCTTCAGGATGGACAGGACAAAAAACAACATTGTGTGTAACTGTTTATTGATGTATCGAAAGTCTTCGACACTGTTGACCATGCCCTGCTGCTGCATAGATTAGAAAAAAACTGGTTTCGATGCTGGAGCTTTGGATTGGTTCCAAAACGACCTCTCTGACAGAACCCAGTGTGTGGGACAGGTGGGCATGAAATCAGAGCTTCGACAGCTTATGAAAGGAGTCCCTCAAGGGTCCTGACCCTTGATATTGGTGAAAATGTTAACTCTGCAAAACTCCACCTGTATGCTAATGACACAATTATCTACTCCTGTGCTTCTGAAATTTAGAAGGCTTTTCAGGATTTGCAACTGGCTTTTGAGGACATTCAGAAACTGAAGAGTTTCATTCCAAAATACTGTATATCCATTTTCAGATATGTTGGTAAATTTGCTTTTATGGTTAAATGAATTTAAGAAGCCTTCTAAAGGCCATTTTCCAGAGATTGGTGTGTTTTTTTCACTATATATCTGCAGCCATACACATTAACAACCATTGTTTAATATAGATAACAACACAAAACAGCCTAGTGGAGACCAATATCTATGACATACAAATGTCTAGTGTATGCTACAAATGAACTACAAATTGAGTTCAATCGGGGCCTGGGATGGTTTACCTTCAGCACACACATATACAGTGCATTCAAAAAGTGTTCAGACCCCTTGACTTTTTCCAGAGTTTGTTACGTTACAGCCTTATTCTAAAATTGATTAAAAGCTTTTTTCCATCATCAATCTACACACAATACCCCACAATGACAAAGCAAAAACACGTTTTTAGAAATGTTTACAAATGAATTCAAAAATATATATAATGAAATATCACATTTACATAAGTGTTCAGACCCTTTACTCAGTACTTTGTTGAAGCACCTTTGGCAGAGATTGAGTCTTCTTCGGTATGATGCTACAAGCTTGGCACACCTGTATTTGGGGAGTTTCTCCCATTCTTCTCTGCAGATCCTCTCAAGCTTTGTCACGTTGGATGGGGAGTGTCACTGCACAGCTATTTTCAGGTCTCTCCAGAGATGTTCGATCAGGTTCAAGTCCGGGCTCTGGCTGGGCCACTCAAGGACATTCAGAGAATTGTCCCGAAGCCACTCCTGCATTGTCTTGGCTGTGTGCTTAGGGTTGTAGTCCTGTTGGAAGGTGAACCGTCTCCCCAGTCTGAGGTCCTGAGCACTCTGGAGCAGGTCTTCATCAAGGATCTCTCTGTACACTGCTCCATTCATCTTTCCCTCAATCCTGACTAGTTTCCCAGTCCCTGCCGCTGAAAAACATCCCCACAGCATGATGCTGCCACCACCATGCTTCATCGTAGGGATGGTACTTGGTTTCTTTCAGATGTGACGCTTGGCATTCAGGCCAAAAGGTTCAATCTTGGTTTTATCACACCAGAGAATCTTGTTTCTCATGGTCTGAGAGTCCTTTAGGTGCCTTTTGGAAAACTCCAATCGGGCTGTCATGTGCCTTTTACTGAGGAGTGACTTCCGTCTGGCCACTCTACAATAAAGACCTGATTGGTGGAGTGCTGCAGAGATGGTTGTCCTTCTGGAAGGTTCTCCCATCTCCACAGAGGAACTCTGTCAGAGGGAAAATCGTGTTCTTGGTCACCTCCCTGACCAAGGCCCTTCTCCCCCGATTGCTCAGTTTGGCCGGGCGGCCATCTCTATGAAGGGTCTTGGTGGTTCCAAACTTCTTCCATTTAAGTATGATGGAGGCCACTGTGTTCTTGGGGACCTTCAATGTTGCAGAAATGTTTTGTTACCCTTCTCCAGATCTGTGCCTCGACACAATCCTTTCTCACGCTCTACGGACAATGGCTTGGTTTTTGCTCTGACATGCACTTCTTCTTCTTCTTTTTCTTCCTCTTTGGTATAATGGCGTTCACAACAATTATATGTGCATTCCATCACCTACTGCACAGTTGGATAATAAGGATCCAAAAAGGAAGAAATGCGGGGGGGGGGGATAACAAAAAAATCCACACAAACTATCAGTAACAAAATGTTAATTAAACTAAATCAGCCTGCTTTTCTGTTTTAATTACATTTTACATTTTAGTAATTTAGCAGACACTCTTATCCAGAGCGACTTACAGTTAGTGAGTGCATACATTTTTCATACTGTTGTTGGGTTCTACATTAATCAGGTCCCTACACAGGCTCAGAAGTATCCTGTGATGGTGGGCTATTTCCTGGCGACAGTAGTCCTTGCAGTGCTTCTGCCTTTAAGTCTTGGAGGCCCAAGGACTTCTTGGCTGCAGATATAATGATGTCCAGCTTCTTAGACTTCTTGGACACTTGTGCAGTACAATTAATAACTGTGGCTATAAATGCTACAAAATCCACCAGATCACTTGATTAACGTATAATATTGGCTACGGAGAGCGTGATCACATAGTCATCCGGAACAGCTGGTGCTCTCATGCATGCTCGCTTCGAGGCAAGCAACACTGAAGCATGCATGAGAGCACCAGCTGTTCCGGATGACTATGTGATCACGCTCTCCGTAGCCAATGTGAGTAAGACTTGTAAGCAGGTCAACATTCACAAGGCTAAAGGGCAAGACAGATTACCAGGACTTGTACTCCGAGCTTATGCTGACCAACTGGCAAGTCTCTTCACTGACATTTTTCAACATGTCCCTGACTGAGTCTGTAATACCAACATGTTTCAAGCAGACCACCATAGTCCCAGTGCCCAAGGACACTAAGATAACCTGCCTAAATGACTACCGACCCGTAGCACTGAAGTCTGCAGTCATGAAGTGCTTTGAAATGCTGGTCATGGCTCACATCAACACCATTATCCCAGAAACCCTAGACCCACTCCAATTTGCATACGCCCCAACAAATCCACAGATGATGCAATCTCTATTGCACTCGACACTGCCCTTTCCCACCTGGACAAGGGGAACACCTACGTGAGAATGCTATTCATTGACTACAGCTCAGCACTCAACACCATAGTGCCCTCAAAGCTCATCACTAAGCTAAGGATCCTGGGACTAAACACCTCCCTCTGCAACTGGATCCTGGACTTCCTGACGGGCCGCCCCCAGGTGGTAAGGGTAGGTAACAACACATCTGCCACACTGATCCTCAACACGGGGGCCCCTCAGGGGTGCGTGCTCAGTCCCCTCCTGTACTCCCTGTTCACCCATGACTGCATGGCCAGGCACGATTCCAACACCATCATTAAGTTTGCCGACGACACAACAGTGGTAGGCCTGATCACCGACAACGATGAGACAGCCTATAGGGAGGAGGTCAGAGACCTGGCCGTGTGGTGCCAGGAAAACAACCTCTCCCTCAATGTGACCAAGACAAAGGAGATGATTGTGGACTACAGGAAAAAAAAGAGGACTGAGCACACCCCCATTCTCATCGACGGGGCTGTAGTGGAACAGGTTGAGAGCTTCAAGTTCCTTGGTGTCCACATCACCAACAAACTATCATGGTCCAAACACACCAAGACAGTCGTGAAGAGGGCACGACAAAGCCTATTCCCCCTCAGGAGACTGAAAAGATTTGGCATGGGTCCTAAGATCCTCAAATAATTCTACAGCTGCACCATCGAGAGCATCCTGACTGGTTGCATCACCGCCTGGTATGGAAACTGCTCGGCCTCCGACCGCAAGCCACTACAGAGGGTAGTGCGTATGGCCCAGTACATCACTGGGGCCAAGCTTCCTGCCATCCAGGACCTCTACACCAGGCGGTGTCAGAGGAAGGCCCTCAAAATTGTCAAAGACTCCAGCCACGCTAGTCATAGACTGTTCTCTCTGCTACCGCACGGAAAGCGGTACCGGAGTGCCAAGTCTAGGTCCAAAAGACTTCTCAACAGCTTCTACCCCCAAGCCATAAGACTCATGAACAGCTAATCATCGCTACCCAAACTATTTGCCTCCACAATCACCCAACCTCAACCCAATTGAGATGGTTTGGGATGAGTTGGACCGCAGAATGAAGGAAAAGCAGCCAACAAGTGCTCAGCATATGTGGGAACTTCAAGACTGTTGGAAAATCATTCCAGGTGAAGCTGGTTGAGAGAATGCCAAGAGTGTGCAAAGCTGTCATCAAGTCAAAGGGTGGCTATTTGAAGAATCTCAAATATAAAATATATTTTGATTTGTTTAACACTTTATTGGTTACTACATGATTCCTTATGTGTTATTTCATAGTTTTGATGTCTTCACTATTATTCTACAATGTAAAAAATAGTAAAAATAAAGAAAAACCCTGGAATGAGTAGGTGTGTCCAAACTTTTGACTGGTACTGTATATATACAGCTCTGGAAAAATTAAGAGACCACTGCAAAAATATACGTTTCTCTGGTTTTACTATTTATAGGTATGTGTTTGGGTGAAATTAACATTTTTGTTTTATTCTATAAACTACTGACATCATTTCTCCCAAATTCCCCCCAAAAATATTGTCATTAAGAGCATTTATTTGCAGAAAATGACAACTGGTCAAAATAACAAAAAAAGATGCAGTGTTGTCAGACCTCGAATAATGCAAAGAAAATAAGTTCATGGTCATTTTTAAACAACACAATACTAATGTTTTAACTTAGGAAGAGTTCAAAAATCAATATTTGGTGGAATAACCCTGATTTTCAATCACAGCTTTCATGCGTCTTGGCATGCTCTCCACCAGTCTTTCACATTGATGTTGGGTGACTTTATGCCACTCCTGGCACAAAAATTCAAGCAGCTCGGCTTTGTTTGATGGCTTGTGACCATCCATCTTTCTCTTGATCACATTCCAGAAGTTTTCAATGGGGTTCAGGTCTGGAGATTGGGCTGGCCATGACAGGGTCTTGATCTGGTGGTCCTCCATCCACACCTTGATTGACATGGCTATGTGGCATGGCACATTGTTCTGCTGGAAAAACCAATCCTCAGAGTTGGAGAACAATGTCAGAACAAAAGGAAGCAAGTTTTCTTCCAGGAAAACCTTGTACGTGGCTTGATTCATGCGTCCTTCACAAAGACAAATCTGCCCAATTCCAGCCTTGCTGAAGCACCCCCCAGTGGGTGAGAGACACTGTGGCTTGTAGGCCTCTCCAGGTCTCCGTCTAACCATTAGACGACCAGGTGTTGGGCAAAGCTGGAAATTGGACTCATCAGAGAAGATGACCTTACTCCAGTCCTCTACGGTCCAATCCTTATGGTATTTTGCAAACCTCAGCCTGGCTCTTCTTTGCTTCTCATTGATGAAGGGCTTTTTTCTAGCTTTGCACGACTTCAGCCCTGCCCCTAGGAGCCTGTTTCGAACTGTCCTCGCCGTGCACTTCACCCCAGCTGCCGTTTGCCATTCTTTTTGTAGGTCACTTGATGTCATCCTATGGTTGTTGAGTGACATTCTAATGAGTTGGCGGTCATCCCGGTCAGTAGAGAGTCGTTTTCGCCCTCTGCTGGTCTGTAGCTTTGCTGTCCCCAATGTCTGCTGCTTGACCTTGTTCTTATGAACCGCCGTCTTTGAAATTTTAAGGATGATAGCAACCGGACGCTCACTGTATCCCTCTGCCAGTAAAGCCAGAATTGAACCCTTCTTTTCCTTACTCAAAACATTCCTTTTCAACTCTTTTGGCATGGTCCATAGTTATTTTTTGATTATAATTACTTTTGAGGTACTATTAGCACTGTTTTGCCATCCAGCTGGTCCTATTGCAAGAGGATAGTGATGACCACAGCAGTAGTTTTTATACTTTTCCTCGTTAAATAAGATTTGGTTCAGGTGATCACCTAATCAGTACCTAATTCAGTAGAATGAGGTGTGCCTGTGTTGGAATTCAACAGACACTGGAATGGAATGGCTGTCATACATATAGAGATGCTGATTTAAGAAACATTTGCAGTGGTCTCTTAATTTTTTCCAGAGCTGTATATATATGTATGTATATATATATATATATATATATATATATATATATATATATATATATATATATATATATATATATATATATATACTTTTTTTTATAGATTTTCATTTTTTATTTTCCCCTAACCCTACCACCCCTCCCCTAATTTGAGTAAACCAATGGACAACAACACTCAGGCTTCTAGTTTCAGCTTATACATACTAAATTCAGCAAAAAAAATAAACGTCCTCTCAATGTCAACTGCGTTTATTTTCAGCACACTTAACATGTGTAAATATTTATATGAACATAACAAGATACAACAACTGAGACATAAACTGAACAAGTTCCACAGACATGTGACTAACAGAAATGGAATAATGTGTCCCTGAACAAAGGGGGGGTCAAAATCAAAAGTAACAATCAGTATCTGGTGTGGCCACCAGCTGCATTAAGTACTGCAGTGCATCTCCTCCTCATGGACTGCACCAGATTTGCCAGTTCTTGCTGTGAGATGTTACCCCACTCTTCCACCAAGGCACCTGCAAGTTCCCTGACATTTCTGGGGGGAATGGCCCTAGCCCTCACCCTCCGATCCAACAGGTCCCAGACGTGCTCAATGGGATTGAGATCCGGGCTCTTCGCTGGCCATGGCAGAACACTGACATTCCTGTCTTGCAGGAAATCACGCACAGAACGAGGAGTATGGCTGGTGACATTGTCATGCTGGAGGGTCATGTCAGGATGAGCCTGCAGGAAGGGTACCACATGAGGGAGGAGGATGTATTGAGATTGCCTGCAATGACAACAAGCTCAGTCCGATGATACTGTGACACACCGCCCCAGACCATGACGGACCCTCCACCTCCAAATCGATCCCGCTCCAGAATACAGGCCTCGGTGTAACGCTCATTCCTTCGACGATAAACGCGAATCCGACCATGAACCCTGGTGAGACAAAACCACGACTCATCAGTGAAGAGCACTTTTTGCCAGTCCTGTCTGGTCCAGCGACGGTGGGTTTGTGCCCATAGGCGACGTTGTTGCCGGTGATGTCTGGAGAGGACCTGCCTTACAACAGGCCTACAAGCCCTCAGTTCAGCCTCTCTCAGCCTATTGCGGACAGTCTGAGCACTAATGGAGGGATTGTGCGTTGCTGGTGTAACTCGGGCAGTTGTTGTTGCCATCCTGTACCTGTCCCGAAGGTGTGATGTTCAGATGTACCGATCCTGTGCAGATGTTGTTACACGTGGTCTGCCACTGCGAGGACGATCAGCTGTCCGTCCTGTCTCCCTGTAGCGCTGTCTTAGGCGTCTCACAGTACGGACATTGCAATTTATTTCCCTGGCCACGTCTGCAGTCCTCATACCTCCTTGCAGCATGCCTAAGACACATTCACGCAGATGAGCAGGGACCCTGGACATCTTTCTTTTGGTGTTTTTCAGAGTCAGTAGAAAGGCCTCTTTAGTGTCCTATGTTTTCATAACTGTGACCTTAATTGCCTACCGTCTGTAAGCTGTTAGTGTTTATGGTTCATTGAAAAAGCATGGGAAACAGTGTTTAACCCTTTACAATGAAGATCTGTGAAGTTATTAGGATTTTTACGAATTATCTTTGAAAGACAGGGTCCGTAAAAAGGGACGTTTCTTTTTTTTGCTGAGTTTATATACGTTTTACGGACACAGTATATTTTACAACAGTTACCTTTTGTTTGTTTTTAGTCCCATCCTTTAGCTACCCTCAACCCCTCCCATCTATCTCTGTAGACCATACAGTTGATTTCTGTTTGCCATATATTTTTCAACTGTGCTGTGATGTTCCACAAAAGTTTTGAACCTTTATCTTCTCACAGTTTCTACAGATTGTATATTAAAGATAAACATTTTTGCTAAGAGTATTAATATATTATTGATCGACTGACTATGACTTTTCAAATCACCCAGCAGTGCTATTGCAGAGTTAGCTCCAGGTAAATGTTGCAATTCTTCAGCCATTCCTGAACCTGTGACCTAAAACAAGCTACATATGGACAGTACCAAAACAAATTATCTAATGATTATGTCTCTTTGCAGCAAAATCTGCAGCGCTGGGACAGTTGTATTCACCATATATTTAACATTATATTGGTTGCAAAAAATAAATATAATGATTTTAATTTAAAAACTATGCGTTTTGAATCCGGTGTTGTTTTGTGTATCAGTTCATAAACCATGTGCCATAGAATCGGTACATCGAAAATTTCTTCCAAAATATTTTGCAATCTATATGGCACAGCTGTAAATGTTTTGGTCCTTACAGTACATGTCAAAAGCGCACCAAAACTGAGAACCTCAACTCTGAGAACTCCTTTTCAAATACACAAACAAAATGGCCAACTTTAAAAGTCGAATAAAAAAAATCCTTATTATATATTTTCTCTGCTTACATCTCAGCAATTGAAACCCATGCACATCCGGTTTGAGCACCACAATACATTTCCCAATAAACCACTAATAAGCCATTGGTTAACAAACATCATGATTTACCCTTTATTTAAACGTTGGTTGTTATGTAATTAATCCATGACAACCTTTTGATAATCCTTTTGATAAATGTACCAGAAAATATGTCCTCATTCACACAGTCCAAAATGACTAATGCTAATGTATTGACATTTTGGCTACGCATAAATCGATTTCTGGGGAAATGCGCAAATATTCTGCGCAGCACCTATGTACATTCGGTTTCTACAGTCTTTGACCTTTCTGTAAGTCACTCTGGATAACAGCGTCTACTAAATGACTAAAATGTAAATGTAAAAATGTACAGTATCTGTACAGCCCCTTTAATGTGACATGAACCCAGGCTATCTGTATTCCCCTTGCCTGACTTTTGTTCTGTATTTGTTGAGTGTCTGTTTGAGTAAAACTGGAAGAAATGGGCTGTGGGCCTGTGTTAAGAACTGCTACCAATAAATATATTTGATTGGTTTTTGGAGAATGGATTTGCCTGACCTGTGCATTGACACCTCTCCACTAGATGGAGTGATGAACTTGTTGTTGCTTATATAGGTTGATGTGTTCAAGGGGTCACAGAGTGCCAAGCCTCCTCACTGCTGATGGGTCAGTTCAGTGGAGCGAGATCCTTATCTCTGCTTCTGGACTGATGGCTGTTGGAGAGGGGAAAGGGTTGTTGAGTGAGCTGGGGCCTTTTATGCCCTGCCTCTGGGAGCCTGTCAGCTTGTGAAATTATGAGAGAGAGAGGGCCTAGCTGTAAGATATTTTGTGAATAGCGCTTTAAACAAACAGTGCCTTGCAAAAGTATTCATCCCCCTTGGCATTTTTCCTATTTTGTTGCATTCCAACCTGTAATTTAAATGGATTTTTATTTGGATTTAATGTAATGGACATACACAAAATAGTCCAAATTGGTGAAGTGAAATTTAAAAAATAACTTGTTTCAAATAATTCTAAAAAATAAATAACGGAAAAGTGGTGCGTGCGTATGTATTCACCCCCTTTGCTATTAAGCCTCTAAATAAGATCTGTTGCAATCAATTACCTTCAGAAGTCACATAATTAGTTAAATAAAGTCCACCTGTGTGCAATCTAAGTGTCACATGATCTGTCACATGATCTCTGTATATATACACCTGTTCTGAAAGGCCCCAGAGTCTGCAACACCACTAAGCAAGGGGCACCACCAAGCAAGCGGCACCACGAAGACCAAGGAGCTCTCCAAACAGGTCAGGGACAAAGTTGTGGAGAAGTACAGATCAGAGTTGGGTTATAAAAAAATATCCAAAACTTTGAACATCCCACAGAGCACCATTAAATCCATTATTAAAAAATGGAAAGAATATGGCACCACAACAAACCTGCCAAGAGAGGGCTGCCCACCAAAACTCACGGACCAGGCAAGGAGGGCATTAATCAGAGAGGCAACAAAGAGACCAAAGATAACCCTGAAGGAGCTGCAAAGCTCCACAGCGGAGATTGGAGTATCTGTCCATAGGACCACTTTAAGCCGTACACTCCACAGAGCTGGGCTTTACGGAAGAGTGGCCAGAAAAAAGCCCTTGCTTAAATAAAAATATAAGCAAACACGTTTGGTGTTCACCAAAAGACATGTGGGAGACTCCCCAAACATATGGAAGAAGGTACTCTGGTCAGATGAGACTAAAATTTAGCTTTTTGGCCATCAAGGAAAACACTATGTCTGGCGCAAACCCAACACCTCTCATCACCCCGAGAACACCATCCCCACAGTGAAGCGTGGTGGTGGCAGCATCATGCTGTGGGCATGTTTTTCATCGGCAGGGACTGGGAAACAGGTCAGAATTGAAGGAATGATGGATGGCGCTAAATACAGGGAAATTCTTGAGGGAAACCTGTTTCAGTCTTCCAAAGATTTGAGACTGGGATGGAGGTTCACCTTCCAGCAGGACAATGACCCTAAGCATACTGCTAAAGCAACACTTGAGTGGTTTAAGGGGAAACATTTAAATGTCTTGGAATGACCTAGTCAAAGCCCAGACCTCAATCCAATTGAGAATCTGTGGTATGACTTAAAGATTGCTGTACATCAGCGGAACCCATCCAACTTGAAGGAACTGGAGCAGTTTTGCCTTGAAGAATGGGCAAAAATCCCAGTGGCTAGATGTGCCAAGTTTATAGAGACATACCCTAAGAGACTTGCAGCTGTAATTGCTGCAAAAGGTGGCTCTACAAAGTATTGACATTGGGGGTGGGGGGATGGGTGAATAGTTATGCAAGTTTTCTGTTTTTTTGTCTTATTTCTTGTTTGTTTCACAATAAGAAATATTTTGCATTTTCAAAGTGTTAGGCATGTTGTGTAAATCAAATTATACAAACCCCCCAAAAATCCATTTTAATTCCAGGTTGTAAGGCAGTATGTTCAACCGGCCTCACATGCGCAGAATGCGTGGATCCACGCCAGCCAAGGACCTCCACATCCGGCTTCTTCACCTGCAGGATCGTCTGAGACCAGCCACCCGGAGAGCTGATGACACTGAGGATTATTTATGTCTGTAATAAAGCCCTTTTGTGGGGAAAAACCCCTTCTGATTGGCTGGGCCTGGCTCCCCAGTGGGTGGGCCTATGCCCTCCCAGGCCCACCCATGGCTTCGCCTCTGCCAAGTCATGTGAAATCCATAGATTAGGGCCTAATGAATCGTGGCATTGAACGCTTTAGCAGGAATCTGGTTCTTCACAACTGGCTACATGATTATTGCAGCTCAATGGCTGTAACTTTTGTTGACAATTTGAATACGTTTTGGAAACAAAACACGTTTTATAAGGAGGATGGGATCCACCCAAATCATTTGGGTTCCTGGATCCTTTCACAGCATTTTAAGGCTGCGTTGAGACAATGACTTAGCAATGACCCAAGCCCAGCTCAGCTAATCCCTGCCATTTTTACGCTTCAGCAAATGTACATTACACCAGGGGCGTCGGTAGACACAATATAAGTAACCTAATTTATGTCCCTCTAACTGCCCTGAATGCCTCTGCTGATCCTACAGCTATTGTATGCAGTAATCATGTGCCTATGAAACATATTTATACTGTTAGCACTGAGCTGGTGTGCACGAGGAGGAAGGCCACTGTGTGCAGCTCACCCTGCACTAACATAAAGAACATGAGCACATCTACTGCTGCTAAGCTTCCCAGTAAAGCAATAAATACAAGTAAGCATCCCAGAAGAAAAGTGCTCAAAATAGCCCACGGTAACATATGTAGTTTACGAAACAAGGTTCATGAAATCAATAATTTGCTAGTAACAGATTACATTCATATTCTGACTATCTCTGAAACTCACTTAGATAATACCTTTGATGATACAGTGGTAGCAATACAAGGTTATAACATTTACATCCAGAACCACATTCCTGTGAAGATTAGAGAGGATCTCATGTTAAATACTGTTGAAGTAATATGGCTACAGGTTCATCTGCCTCACTGTCACGCCCTGGCCTATAGAACTCTAGCTAGTTTGGTCAGGGTGTGAATATATTCTAGGTTTTGTATTTCTATGTTTGGCTGGGTGTGGTTCCCAATCAGAGGCAGCTGTCGCTCATTGTCTCTGATTGGGGATCATACTTAGGCAGACAGTTTTCCTGCCTGCGTTGTGGGATTTTATTATGTTCATGTTTAGGCTTGTGTGTTAGCCTTTGGACCGTCACGGTTAAGTTTGTTGTTTTGGTTACTGTTTCGTGTGTTTGTTAGTTAATAAACATGTTCGCCGTTCACGCTGCACCTTGGTCCATCCCATTCCTTAATGTACGTGACACTCACCTAAAGCCCATTCTGGTGGGAAGCTGCTATAGACCACCAAGTGTTAACAGTCAGTATCTGGATAACGTGTGAAATGCTTGATAATGTATGTGATATCAATAGAGAGGTAAATATTGACTGGCTTTCATCAGGCTGCCCACTCAAGAGAAAGCTTCAAACTGTAACCAGTGCCTGCAACCTGGTTCAGGTTATCAGTCAACCTACCAGGGTAGTTACAAACAGTACAGGAATTAAATCATCAACATGTGTTGATCATATCTTTACTAATGCTGCAGAGATTTGTTTGAAAGCAGTATCCAAATCCATTGGGTGTAATGATCTGTAAGTCGCTTTGGATAAAAGTGTCTGATAAATGGCATATTATTATTATTATTAACACAATATAGTAGCCATATCTAGGAAAACCAAAGTTCCAAAGGCTGGGCCTAATATTGTGTAAAAGAGGTCATACAATACGTTTTGTAATGATTCCTATGTTTATTTCATGTAAAGTATATGTTGGTCCGTAGTGTGTAATGAGGAGCAAACAGACACTGCACTTCACACATTTATGAAATTGCTTATTCGAGTTACTAATAAGCATGCACCCATTAAGAAAATGACTGTAAAAATGGTTAAATCCCTGTGGATTGATGAGTAATTGAAAAATGGTATGGTTGAGAGGGATGAGGCAAAAGGAATGGCTAATAAGTCTGGCTGCACAACCGATTGGCAAACAAATTGCAAATTGAGAAATTATGTGACTAAACTGAATAAAAAGAAGAAGAAACTACACTATGAAACAAGATAAATGACATAAAGAATGATGGTAAAAAGCTTTGGAGCACCTTAAATGAAATTTTGGGGAAAAAGGCAAACTCAGCTCCATCATTCATTGAATCAGATGGCTCATTCATCACAAAACCAACTGATATTGTCAACTACTTTAATGATTTTCTCATTGGCAAGATTAGCAAACTTAGGCATGACATGCCAGCAACAATTGCTGACACTACACATCCAAGTATATCTGACCAAATTATGAAAGACAAGCATTGTAATTTTGAATTCTGTAAAGTGAGTGTGGAAGAGGTGAACATATTATTGTTGTCTATCAACATTGACAAGCCACCGGGGTCTGACAACTTAGATGGAAATTTACTGAGGATAATAACGAACGACATTGCCACTCCTATTTGCCATATTTTCAATTTAAGCCTACTAGAATGTGTGTGCCCACAGGCTTGGAGGGAAGCAAAAGTCATTCCATAACCTAAAAATAGTAAAGCCCCCTTTACTGGCTCAAATAGCCAACCAATTAGCCTGTTACCAACCCTTAGTAAACTTCTGGAAAAAATTGTGTTTGACCAGATACAATGCTATTTTACAGTAAACAAATTGACAACAAACTTTCAGCATGCTTATAGAGAAGGACATTCAACAAGCACAGCACTTACACAAATGACTGATGATTGGCTGAGAGAAATTGATGATAAAAAGATTGTGTGGGCTGTTTTGTTAGACTTCAGTGCGGCTGTTGACATTATCGATCACAGTCTGCTGCTGGAAAAACGTATGTGTTATGGCTTTACTCCACCTGCTATATTGTGGATACAGAGTTACCTGTCTAATAGAACACAGAGGGTGTTCTTTAATGGAAGCCTCTCCAACATAATCCAGGTAGAATCAGGAATTCACTTGAGTAAAGCCAGAGTGTCTATGTATGCGGCTGACTCAACACTATACATGTCAGCTACTACAGCGACTGAAATGACTGCAACACTTAACAAAGAGTTGCAGTTAGTTTCAGAGTGGATGGCAAGGAATAAATTAGTCCTTAATATCTCTAAAACTAAAAGCATTGTATTTGGGACAAATCATTCACTAAACCCTAAACCTCAACTAAATCTTGTAATAAATAATGTGGAAATTGAGCAAGTTGAGGTGACTAAACTGCTTGGAGAAACCCTGGATTGTAAACTGTCATGGTCAAAACATATTGATACAACGGTAGCTAAGATGGGGAGAAGTATGTCCATAATAAAGCGCTGCTCTACCTTCTTAACAGCACTATCAACAAGGCAGGTCCTACAGGCCCTAGTTTTGTCACACCTGGACTACTGTTCAGTTGTGTGGTCAGGTGCCACAAAAAAGGACTTAGGAAAATTGCAATTGGCTCAGAACAGGGCAGCACGGCTGGACATTGGATGTACACAGAGAGCTAATATTAATAATATGCATGTCGATCTCTCCTGGCTCAAAGTGGAGGAGAAATTGACTTCATCACTACTTGTGTTTATGAGAGGTGTTGACATGTTGGGTTCACCGAGCTGTCTGTTTGAGCTACTGGCACACAGCTCAGTCAACCATGCATACCCCACAAGACCAGAGGTCTCTTCACAGTCCCCAAGTCCAGAACAGACTATGGGAGGCGCACAGTACTACATAGAGCCCTGACTACATTGAACTCTATTCCACATCAAGTAACTGATGCAAGTAGTAAAATTAGATTTAAAAAAACAGATAAAAAACACCTTATGGAACAGCGGGGACTGTGAAGCAACACAAACATAGGCACAGACACATGCATACACACACACGATAACATACGCACTTTACACACACGTACACATGGATTTTTGTACTGTAGATATGTGGTAGTGGTGGAGTAGGGGCCTGAGGGCACACAGTGTGTTGTGAAATCTGTGAATGTATTGTAATGTTTTTAAAATTGTATGAACTGCCTTAATTTTGCTGGAACCCAGGAAGAGTAGCTGCTGCCTTGGCATCCATAATAGATACAAATACAAACTCAGTAAAATCGTTGAAATTGTTGTATGTTGCGTTGATCTTTTAGTTCAGTATACTAAATAATATATGTGAGAAATTTGTTTTGGACCATTATAATGCACCTGTCTAGAAAAAGCGGCAGGGGAAAAAATACATGTCATCTATGCACTTAAATAGTGAATGGAGGACGCTTTTCCCGTGGTTCATTTTCATGCCAGCCAGGTAGGCTATACTCCTGTTGTAAAGAGAAGCAATGTGCTTAATATTAGGAAAGTTGAGAAATAAATATACATTGGCTTGCGAAAGTATTCACCCCCATTGGCATTTTTCCTATTTTGTTGCCTTACAACCTGGAATTAATGGGTGGTTTGTTTCATTTGATTTACACAACATGCCTACCACTTTGAAGATGCAAAATATATATTTTTTGTGAAACGAACAAGAAATAATACAAGACAACAGAAAACTTGAGCGTGCATAACTATTCACCCCCCCAAAGTCAATACTTTGTAGAGCCACCTTTTGCAGCAATTACAGCTGCAAGTATATTGGGGTATGTCTCTATAAGCTTGGCACATCTAGCCACTGGGATTTTTGCCCATTCTTCAAGGTAAAACTGCTCCAGCTCCTTCAAGTTGGATGGGTTCCGCTGGTGTACAGCAATCTTTAAGCCATACCACAGATTCTCAATTGGATTGAGGTCTGGGCTTTGACTAGGCCATTCCAAGACATTTAAATGTTTCCCCTTAAACCACTCAAGTGTTGCTTTAGCAGTATGCTTAGCGTCATTGTCCTGCTGGAAGTTGAACCTCCGTCCCAGTCTCAAATCTTTGGAAGACTGAAAAAGGTTTCCGTCAAGAATTTCCATGTATTTAGTGCCATCCATCATTCCTTCAATTCTGACCTGTTTCCCAGTCCCTGCCGATGAAAAACATCCCCACAGCATGATGCTGCCACCACCATGCTTCACTGTGGGGATGGTGTTCTCGGGGGGTGATGAGAGGTGTTGGGTATGCGCCAGACATTGCGTTTTCCTTGATGGCCAAAAAGCTACATTTTAGTCTCATCTGACCAGAGTACCTTCTTCTATATTTTTGGGGAGTCTACCACATGCCTTTTGGCGAACACCAAACGTGTTTGCTTATTATTTTCTGGCCACTCTTCCGTAAAGCCCAGCTCTGTGGAGTGTACGGCTTAAAGTGGTCCTATGGACAGATACTCCAATCTCCGCTGTGGAGCTTTGCAGCTCCTTCAGGGTTATCTTTGGTCTCTTTGTTGCCTCTCTGATTAATGCCCTCCTTGCCTGGTCCGTGTGTTTTGGTGGGCGGCCCTCTCTTGGCAGGTTTGTTGTGGTGCCATATTCTTTCAATTTTTTAATAATGGATTTAATGGTGCTCCGTGGAATGTTCAAAGTTTTGGATATTTTTTTATAACTCAACCCTGATCTGTACTTCTCCACAACTATGTCCCTGACCTGTTTGGACAGCTCCTTGGTCTTTATGGTGCCCCTTGCTTAGTGGTGTTGCAGACTCTGGGGCCTTTCAGAACAGGTGTATATATACTGAGATCATGTGACAGATCATGTGACACTTAGATTGCACACAGGTGGACTTTATTTACATTTACATTACATTTTAGTCATTTAGCAGACGCTCTTATCCAGAGCGACTTACAGTTAGTGAGTGCATACATTTTAATTTTTTTATACTGGAATCGAACCCACAACCCTGGCATTACAAATGCCATGCTCTACCAACTGATTATGTGACTTCTGAAGGTAATTGGTTGCACCAGATCTTATTTAGGGGCTTCATAGCAAAGGGGGTGAATACATACACACACACCACTTTTCCATTATTACTTTTTTAGAATTATTTGAAACAAGTTATTTTTTTCATTTCACTTCACCAATTTGTACTATTTTGTGTATGTCCATTACATGAAATCCAAATAAAAATCAATTTAAATTACAGGTTGTAATGCAACAAATTAGGAAAAACGCCAAGGGGGATGAATACTTTTGCAAGGCACTGTACTCAGCTATTGAGATGAGAAGGGTCCCTCCGCTGCCATGCAGGTAGGCGGGTCCGTATTTCTAAAAATCTCCCAAAAGCAATTCTCCATCCCAGTATTGATAACCGTGAAGGGGGTTACAAAGTACGTAGAGGGCTTGATAGATTCGGGAGCAGCAGGTAGTTTTATCGATCACCAGCTAGCCTGTCACTCCTCCCTTAAGGATTAACACCCTGGACGGGCAGACTTTGGGCACAGGCTTCATTACGCACCTGACACAGTGCGTCACCCTCCAGATTGGAGTCTTCCACACCGAAACCATTCAACTCATGGAACTCTCATCCCCCAAACAGCCACTCATCCTCGGACACCCCTGGCTTTGTCGTCATGACCCTGCCAACTC
Source organism: Coregonus clupeaformis (assembly GCF_020615455.1). Taxonomy (NCBI): domain Eukaryota; kingdom Metazoa; phylum Chordata; class Actinopteri; order Salmoniformes; family Salmonidae; genus Coregonus; species Coregonus clupeaformis. The sequence continues at coordinate 2,804,903 of NC_059228.1, forward strand.
GTGGCGACAAGGTGAACTACTGTCCTGGTCTTCTACCTGCTTCACCAATTGTCTGAGCCTACCCTGCAGAGCCACCACCATTGAGGACTCTGCCTCTGCAGTGCCACCCACCATACCATCTGAATACACCAAGTACAGCATTGTCTTCAGTAAAATCAAGGCCTCCACTCTGCCACCACATCGCCCAGGGGACTGTGCTATTGACTTACTCCCTGGACTGTCCCCACGAAGGGCCGTATTTACCCCCTATCTATCCCGGAAAATGAGGCAATGGAGAACTACATTGATGAAGCACTCGAAAACGGTTTCATTCATCCTTCTTCTTCCCCGGCTGCGTCCAGCTTCTTCTTCGTTGGAAAAAAGGACGGTGGACTTCGTCCATGTATTGATTACTGTTCCCTGAATGACATTACGGTCAAGAACCGTTTCCCTCTTCCTCTGATCCCAGCGACCCTTGAACAAGTGGGCCACGCCAACATCTATACAAAACTCGACGTGCGGAGTGCTTATAACCTTGTCCGTATACGTGAAGGTGACGAATGGAAGACGGCCTTTATCACCGCACGAGGGCACTACGAATACCTGGTCATGCCCTACGGCCTTACTAATGCCCCCGCCGTCTTCCAATCCTTTATGAACAAGGTTTTCCAGGATATGATCAACCGCTTTCTCATTGTCTACATTGATGACATCCTGATTTATTTGCACTCCCTGAAGGAACACATACAGCATGTACAAAGGGTTCTTCAATGGCTCCTTGACCATAACCTTTATGTGAAGACTGAAAAGAGCACCTTCCATGTAACCTCAGTAAACTTCCTCAGTTTCATACTGACACCTGGAGGGGTCCGCATGGATGAGAACAAAGTCACCGCCGTCAGTAACTGGCCCAAACCCACCACCGTTAAGGAACTCCAACGTTTCATTGGGTTCTCCAACTTCTATCACCGGCTCATTCGAAACTTCAGTTCTACTGCCGCTGCCCTCACTGCCCTTACCAGCCAAAAGACCCGGACCCTTCAATGGACTGATACCGCACTGACTGCTTTCAACACCTTGAAACGCCTCTTCACCTCAGCTCCTGTCCTTCGCCAACCTGATCCGACCCTTCCTTTCACCCTGGAGGTGGATGCCTCCGAAGTAGGAGTAGGAGCCATACTCTCTCAGCGGGTGGGAACACCTCCAAAATCACATCCTTGTGCCTTCTTCTCCAATAAGTTATCCCCCGCTGAGAGGAATTACGATGTGGGGAACAGAGAACTCCTCGCCATCAAGCTGGACCTCGAGGAGTGGCGCCACTGGTTGGAGGGCTCACAACATCCCTTTCTTGTTCTAACAGATCATCGTAATCTGGAATATATCCGAGGGTCAAGAGGTTAAACTCCAGACAAGCCCGCTGGGCTCGCTTCTTCACACGATTCCATTTTCATGTTACTTACATCCTTGGAAAGAAAAACGTAAAAGCTAATGCTCTCTCCCGCCAGTTTGACCTTCCGACCAGTAACTCAGACACTACACCCATTTTTCCTTACTCTTGCATTATGGGACCGGTACAGTGGGTACTAACCTCAGACCCCGCTCCTCCTGAGACACCAGTTGGGAAGAGTTACATATCAGCAGCTGTTAGACCCCAACTGATGCAATGGTGTCACACGTCCTTGGGGTCAGGACATCCGGGCATTACACAAACCACCGAACTTCTAGCCAGAAGTTCTGGTGGTCCTCACTAGCATCCGACGTCAGGGATTACGTACTCTCCTGTCCAGTCTGCGCCCAAACCAAAATCCCTCGTCATCTCCCTTCCAGTAAGCTTCAACCTTTGCCAATCCCTCACAGACCCTGTTCGCACATAGCTGTTGACTTCATTACAGACCTTCCTGAATCCTCTGGTAACACCACCATCCTTGTCATAGTAGACCGTTTTTCAAAGATGTGTCGTCTGGTTCCTCTTCCTCATTTACCTAATGCCATGGAATTGGCTGAATATATGTTCCAACAGGTGTTCCGTCTGTATGGGATTCCGGAGGACATCGTCTCTGACGTGGGCCCCAGTTTGTCTCCTGGGTGTGGCGTGCCTTCTGTGACCGACTGGGGGTCGCCCTCAGCCTCTCCTCCGGGTACCATCCCCAGACCAACAGGCAGACGGAACGCCTGAACCAAGAAATAGGGAAGTACCTCCGCCAACAATGTTCTGCCTCTCCACACGACTGGAGTCGGTATATGGCCTGGGCCGGATACACTCAGAACTAACTCATGCATTCATCCCTCCGCCTTACTCCGTTTCAGTGTGTCCTTGGTTACCAACCCCCCATGTTTCCCTGGGAGGCGGAGCCTGGTACTGTCCCAGCTGTCGACGACTGGTTTCGGCATAGTGAGCGAGTATGGGAGACCGCTCACCGGCATCTGCAGGAAGCCTCTAATACCCAGAAACGCTTTGCCGACAGACGCCGCCGACCGACGCCACTCGTACAGCGTGTGTGGCTCTCTACCTGAGACATCCGGCTCCGCCTCCCCTGCAAAAAGTTCTGTCCTCGCTTCATTGGTCCCGTCGCATCAACCCTGTCACGTACCGCCTCCAGTTACCCCGTCAGTATAAGATCTCCTCGTCCTTCCATGTGTCTTGGTTAAAATCGGTCACCTACAGTCCTCTTCATCCTCCAGTCTCAACCCGCAGTGCGCCCCCACCGTTGGATGTCGGAGGGGAACCTGCCTACGCCATTCAGGCCATCCTTGATTCCAAACGCCTGAGAGGTCGCTTCCACTATCTAGTGGATTGGGAAGGTTATGGGCCTGAAGACCAGTCCTGGGTCCCCGACCAGGACATCCTCAACCCAGAGATGATTCAGGCATTCCACCGTAACCGTCCGGGGGGGTAGTGTTCTTGTACGTAGCTCTGTTTCTTTGTGTTCTTGAACGTAGCCCTGTCTTTCATTTTTGTTCATTTATTTAACCTGTGTTAGTTACTCACCTGGTCTCATCAGCTCCTTATTTAGTTCAGTTCTTTCTGTTTGTGTCTTGTGAGGTATTGTTCATTTTGACTCTACTAAGCATTTTCCTAGCTCGTTTGTTAGAACCTGTTTTAGCCTTCAGTCCTAGTTTTGTTTCACCTGCCTGTTTACCTACCTGTGTATGACCATTGCCTGCCTGTGACCACGATTCCTGCCTTCTGCGAAAGCGTAATAAACACCTGCCGCAATATGTGTGTGAATCTACACCTTTTTCTCCCTAAGTATTCATTACACTTACAAGCAAAAACTAAAGCAGGAAGCACCAGTGACCCGGTTAATAAGCAAGTTTTCAGATGACGCAGATGCTAAGCTACAGGACTGTTTTGCTAGCACAGACTGGAATGTGTTCCGGGATTCTTCAGATGGCATTGAGGAGTAGACCACATCAGTCACTGGCTTCATCAAAAAGTGCATCGATGACGTTGTCCCCACAGTGACCGTACATACTTACCCCAACCAGAAGCCATGGATTACAGGCAACATCCACACTGAGCTAAAGGGTAGAGCTGCCGCTTTCAAGGAGCGGGACTCTAACCCGGACGCTTATAAGAAATCCTGCTATGCCCTCCGACAAACCATCAAACAGGCAAAGAGTCACTACAGGACTAAGATTGAATCATACTACACCGGCTCGCAAACTATTACAGACTACAAAGGGAAGCACAGCCACGAGCTGCCCATTGACACAAGCCTACCAGACGAGCTAAATCACTTCTATGCTCGCTTCGAGGCAAGTAACACTGAAGCATGCATGAGAGCATCAGCTGTTCCGGATGACTATGTGATCAAGCTCTCTGTAGCCGATGTGAGTAAGACTTTTAAGCAGGTCAACATTCACAAGACCGCAGGGCCAGACGGATTACCAGGATGTATACTCCGAGCATGCGCTGACCAACTGGCAAGTGTCTTCACTGATATTTTCAACATGTCCCTGACTGAGTCTGTAATACCAACATGTTTCAAGCAGACCACCATAGTCCCTGTGCCCAAGAACACTAAGATAACCTGCCTAAATGACTACCGAAAGTAGCACTCACATCTGTAGCCATGAAGTGCTTTGAAAGGCTGGTCATGGCTCACATCAACACCATTATCCCAGACACCCTAGACCCACTCCAATTTGCATGCCGCCCCAACAGATACACAGATGATGCAATCTCTATTTCACTCCACACTGCCCTTTCCCACTTGGACAAGAGGAACACCTATGTGAGAATGCTGTTCATTGACTACAGCTCAGCGTTCAACACCATAGTGCCCTCAAAGCTCATCACTAAGCTAAGGACCCTGGGACTAAACACCTCCCTCTGCAACTGGATCCTGGACTTCATGACGGGCCGCCCCCAGGTAGTAAGGGTAGGTAACAACACATCTGCCATGCTGATCCTCAACACGGGGGCCCCTCAGGGGTGTGTGCTCAGTCCCCTCCTGTACTCCCTGTTCACCCATGACTGCATGAACAGGCACGACCCCAACACCATCATTAAGTTTGCCGACAACACAACAGTGGTAGGACTGATCACCGACAATGATGAGACAGCCTATAGGGAGGAGGTTAGAGACCTGGCCGTGTGGTGCCAGGATAACAACCTCTCCCTCAATGTGAACAACACAAAGGAGATGATTGTGGACTACAGGAAAAAAAAGAGGTCTGAGCACGCCCCCATTCTCATCGACGGGGCTGTAGTGGAACAGGTTGAGAGCTTCACGTTCCTTGGTGTCTACATCACCAACAAACTATCATGGTCCAAACACACCAAGACAGTCGTGAAGAGGGCACAACAAAGCCTATTCACCCTCAGGAGACTGAAAAGATTTGGCATGTGTCCTCAGATCTTCAAAAAGTTATACAGTTGCACCATCGAGAGCATCCTGACTGGTTGCATCACCGCCTGGTATGGCAACTGCTCGGCAACCGACCGCAAGGTGCTCCTGAGGGTAGTGCGTACGGCCCAGTACATCACTGGGGCCAAGCTTCCTGCCACTATACCAGGCGGTGTCAGAGGAAGGCCCTAAAAATTGTCAAAGACTCCAGCCACCCTAGTCATAGACTGTTCTCTTTGATACCGCACAGCAAGCGGTACCGGAGCGCCAAGTCTACGTCCAAAAGGCTTCTTAACAGCTTCTACCCCCAAGCCATAAGACTCCTGAACAGCTAATCATGGCTACCCGGACTATTTGCATTGTCCCCCCACCCCACCCCCTCTTTTACGCTGCTGCTACTCTCTGTTTATTATCCATGCATAGTCACTTTAACTCTACCCACATGTACATATTACCTCAATTACCTCGACTAACCTGTGCCCCCGCACATTGACTCTGCACCGGTATATCCTGTATATAGCCTCCCTACTGTTATTTTATTTTACTGCTGCTCTTTAATTATTTTTAATTTATATTTTTATTGAACACTTTTTTTTCTTAAAACTGCATTGTTGGTTAAGGGCTTGTAAGTAAGCATTTCACTCTAAGGTATATACCTGTTGTATTCGGCGCATGTGATAAATACAATTTGATTTGATTTAGCTACCTGCAGATTCATTATGAGTTGGGATTATGGTTCATTGTTTAGCTAGCTAGCTAGCTATCTACATTTCTAAACAAAATACTCCACTATGCAAGTAACCATTTCAATAGAATGTTCATGATGTCACTGCGACAACTGTCGATAGACGTAGCTGGTAAATTCGCTCTGGCTATCTACTCCAATTTCAGAGCACTCTCGTCTGAGTGTGCCAGAGCGCAGAATAACTGACACATTTACGAATGCTCAACACCCGTTGTATATGGCCGGTGTCAGTAAACATTGGCGAAAAAGCGTAATTAAATTGTTGCCAGCAGTACAGTTGCAGTCACCAACGCTCTGGATAACATAAAACAACCTAACCAGCTCTGCTAGGGCGAGTAAAATGGTCAGAGTGAACTGTTCTCTCATTTGTGTCTGGATATACAGTGAGGGAAAAAAGTATTTGATCCCCTGCTGATTTTGTACGTTTGCCCACTGACAAAGAAATGATCAGTCTATCATTTTAATGGTAGGTTTATTTGAACAGCATCAAAGGGACGATGGACGGGGCCATGTACTGTCAAATCTAGGGTGAGAACCTCCTTCCCTCAGCCAGGGCATTGAAAATGGGTCGTGGATGGGTATTCCAGCATGACAATGACCCAAAACACATGGCCAAGGCAACAAAGGAGTGGCTCAAGAAGAGGCACATTAAGGTCCTGGAGTGGCCTAGCCAGTCTCCAGACCTTAATCCCATAGAAAATCTGTGGAGGGAGCTGAACGTTCGAGTTGCCAAACGTCAGCCTCGAAACCTTAATGACTTGGAGAAGATCTGCAAAGAGGAGTGGGACAAAATCCCTCCTGAGATGTTTGCAAACCTGGTGGCCAACTACAAGAAACGTCTGACCTCTGTGATTGCCAACAAGGGTTTTGCCACCAAGTACTAAGTCATGTTTTGCAGAGGGGTCAAATACTTATTTCCCTCATTAAAATGCAAATCAATTTATAACATTTTTGACATACGTTTTTCTGGATTTCTTTGTTGTTATTCTGTCTCTCACTGTTCAAATAAACCTACCATTAAAATGATAGATTGATCATTTCTTTGTCAGTGGGAAAACGTACAAAATCAGCAGGGGATCAAATACTTTTTTCTCTCACTGTAGCTAGCAAGCTAGACAACATTAGCCCATTAGCTTGGGTGCTTGACTGCTGTTGTTAGGTCAGAACGCTCAAATCAACCCTATTCCTCAGCCAGAGCGTCCAGTGTGTGCTCTGACTACTCAGAGAGCTAAACGCTCTGAATTTACGAATGGACAATCTGACAACGCTCTGAGTTTACGAACGCCCAGAAAACACTCTGGCACTCCAGATAAAATTTACGAACACACCCGTAGTATAAACCAGCCTTAGTCTTCAAATCTTTGGTTGTTTAGTACATGGCCTCACATGTGAATCCTTCAAGAGATGGGTGGGGCTAAAGCTTAAGAGGGTGTGAACGATGCTGAATGGGTGTAGACAAAGAAGAGCTCTCCAGTATGTGTACCAAAACATTCAAAGGCCATTTCCTCAAAAGTGATTTTACAAGTTTATCAACTTTCAAAGCAGAATTACTTTTCCATTGTTCCTCAACTGTAGTGTATGATATACCATTTTCTAGCTCTGAGTCTCTACTTTTGTAAAAAACACAATTTCAAATTTTGCTACATAAGACCGAATCGAGCCGGTCGGTCACATATGTTGAGCAAGGTGGAAGTGCAGGGAAAATGCTTGTTTGGCAAATTAAGAAAGATGAGGTGAAAAATCTGTCGATGTGCCCTTAAGCAAGGCACTTAACCCTAATTGCTCATGTAAGTCGCTCTGGATAAGAGCGTCTGCTAAATGACTAAAATGTCAAATGTAAATGTAAAATGAGGAGTAACATATCATCCACAGCATTAAAATCCCAGATGGTAGCATAACAATAGATTCTTCTGAAATTAACTCAGTCTTTAAATCATTTTATCACAAACTGTATCAATCCGAAAACAAAAGTTCAAAGAAAGATAGACAAATTCCTTAATAAGGCCAATTTACCAATTATAAGTGAACCATAGAAAATACAAATGGATAGAAACATTTCCCTAGGTGAGCTGGTGGAGGCCATTAATTGTCTACAAAATGGAAAATATCCTGGTAATGATGGATTCCTAGTGGAATTTTACAGACACTTTCGTCCCAAATTACTAAAGCCTATGTTACTTATGCTCACAGCAGCTCTAGAGAAAAATGAACTTTTCCAATCACTGTGTTTGGCTACAATCAGCCTACTTAAAAAGATAGATAAGGATCCATTGTCATGCGGATCTTTCCGCCCAATATCACTATTGAATGTGGATTATAAAATGATTGCAAAGGTATTGGCTTTCCGCATTGAAATAGTAAGATAAAAGTTGATTCACTTAGATCAAACAGGGTTAGAACGGAATAGGATGTTTCACACAATCTCAGTCGATTTTTCAATATAATTGTCACGACTTCCGCCGAGGCTGCCCCCCCTCCTGGTTTGGGCAGGCTTCGGCGTTCGTCGTCACCGGAGAACTAGCTACTGCCGATCCCATTCTCATCACTCCATTTGTCATGTCTTGTCAATCACACACACCTGCTCATTCCCCTAATTAGTATGTGTATAAGTGTTTCCTCTGTTCCTCTTGTCTTTGTGAGTGATTGTTTGTTGTGAGAGCGTGTAGCTCGGTTGAGCTACTATTCAAGGTGGATGCTTTCCCTTGTATAGTTTCATTTGACGCTTGGAGCGTTTGATTTATGTTAACGGAATAAACTCCGGACTTCGGTATTTTACCTCCTGCGCCTGACTCCTTCATTCACACCTCGTCACAATTATCCATCTTACTAAGAACTTGAACATTCCAAAAGTGGCAGTATCATTGGATGCTGAAAAAGTGTTCGATATAGTGGAATGGGCATATTTGGTGGCTCTCTTAAAAAAGTTTGGTTATTGTATAAATCCCCCAAAGCAGCTATAAGAACAAATGGACAAATCTCTGATCCATTTAAGTTATCAAGAGGGACAAGACAGGGATGCCCTCTGTCCAGTTATTTATTTGCTTTAGCCACGGAACCCCTAGCATCAACAATCAGAACCCATGGCTCAATCCGGGGAATAGAACCAGAACATTCTCTGTCATTTATTTTGCAACTGTTGGACACATATGGTGCTGTATCAAGATTCAAAGTGAATTGGGACAAAATTAGAAATGGGCATTATTTCAGTTGTAACTTTTCAAGCTTGGAAATCAGATTTCAGTGGAAATGGACAAAGACACATGAAATACCTGGGTGTATTGATATCATGCAATTTGGAGGAGGCCTATAAAATCAACTATTCTCCTTTGCTATAGAAGATTGAATCTGATGTTCAGAGATGCAGAACTCTCCCTATTTCTATGTTAGGTAGGGTCAACATAATATATTACCAAGGTTGCTGTATTCATTCCAAGCCTTACCAGTTTAAATTCCATCCAACTTCTTTAAGAAAATAAGTGGCCTACTCTCCAGCTTTATTTGGAATGGAAAGACCTCAAGTCAAATTGAATTATAAAGCTGGAGATCTTGGACTACCTCATATCAAAATGTATTACTGGACCGCACAACTGCGTTCATTTAAACAATGAACAGCAGACCATCCTTGTGCTTGGAGGATTATTGATGCCATAAATGTAATACCCAATTATTTAAAATATATTCACTACTTTGGGTCCAAGGCTTTAACCCTTTAACTGGCACACCAAGAAATACATATCAACAAATGTATTTTTTCAGAAAACTATGTGTATTTAGCCTTAAAACAGAAATCCACAGGTTGTGGGATACCCTATGCCACCCCACTTCTTGTGTAGTGTTTTCACTTAGAACAAAAACAATAGGGTTGACCCCCGCCTTGGGCTGGCCTTCTGGGCTAGGTGTTTCTTTGTGCTAATCCCGCATACTCAACTGACCCTACCCCGTTCAATCAGTAATTCAGTTCAAATTTCAAAGTTTCAGGTTCCAACACATACAAAAAAAGTAATAGTGTAGTAACTGCATTCGACTGTGGTACTCTATATATACAAAAGTATGTGGACACCCTTTCAAATGAGTGGATTCGGCTTTTTCAGCCATACCCATTGCTGAGAGGTGTATAAAATCGAGCACACAGCTATGCAATCTCCATAGACAAACATTGGCAGTAGAGTGGCCTTACTGAAGAGCTCAGTGACTTTCAACGTGGCACCGTCATAGGATGCCACCTTTCCAACAAGTCAGTTCGTAAAATTTCTGCCCTGCTAGAGCTGCACTGGTCAACTGTAAGTGCTGTTATTGTGAAGTGAAAACATCTAGGAGCAACAACAGCTCAGTCGCGAAGTGGTAGGTCACACAAGCTCACAGAACGGGACCGCCAAGTGCTGAAGCGCATAGTGCGTAAAAATCCTCGGTTGCAACACTCACTATTGAGTTCCAAACTCCCTCTGGAAGCAACGTCAGCAAAATAACTGTTGATCGGGAGCTTCATGAAATGGGTTTCCATGGCTGAGCAGCCGCACACAAGCCTAAGATCAACATGCGCAATGCCAAGCGTCGGCTGGAGTGGTGTAAAGATTGCTGCCATTGGACTCTGGAGCAGTGGAAATGCGTTCTCTGGAGTGATGAAACACGCTTCAACATCTGGCAGTCCGACGGACAAATCTGTGTTTGGCGGATGCCAGGAGAACGCTACCTGCCCCAATGCATAGGCCAACTGTAAAGTTTGGTGGAGGAGGAATAATGGTCTGGGCTGTTTTTCATGGTTCGGGCTAGTCCCCTTAGTTCCAGTGAAGGGAAATCATAACGCTGCAGCATACAATGACATTCTAGACTTTGTGGCAACAGTTTGGGGAAGGCCCTTTCCTGTTTCAGCATGACAATGCCCCCTGCACAAAGCGAGGTCCATGCAGAGATGGTTTGTTGAGATCGGTGTGGAAGAACTTGACTGGCCTGCACAGAGCCCTGACATCAACCTCATCGAACACCTTTGGTATTAATTGGAACGCCGATTGTGAGCCAGGCGTAATCACCCAACATCAGTGCCCGAACTCACTAATGCTCTTGTGGCTGAATGGAATCAAGTCCCCACAGCAATGTTCCAACATCTAGTGGAAAGCCTTCCCAGAAGAGTGGAGGCTGTTATAGCAACAAAGGGGGGACCAACTCCATACTAATGCCCATGATTTTGGAATGAGATGTTCGACGAGCAGGTGTCCACATACTTTTGGTCATGTAGTGTAGTTTGGAGGCACTACTGCAGATATACTGCACTGTAACTGCAGTTACACTGCAAAATTACTGCAGTAAAAAAAACTGTGTACTACAGTTATATTGCACTCTGACTGCAATCTATTTTCCGTAAGGGAAAGTTTCTTTGCATTCCAAAATTTGTTCATCAAAAACATAGCAAACAATTTTAAGATTTCAACTTTATGAACGGACGCCGTTGGCAGTCACGACGTGATGTGACAGTTTCATTACATGCGGCGCTTGTCCGTCCATTCAGTTGCATGCATGGGATGCACCATTCAAAGCACAGCAGAGCGCTAGAGTGGAAGAATGGGAAGGAAGCGCACACTGGCGCAGCACCACATTCAAAAGCTCAGAGATCTCCGTAACTCCACAAACAAATGTCACTTGTCTTCGTCTTTCCAATAACACAGTCCAAAGTTTCACAGGGAAAGTATAAAAAGCAGTTCATCAGACAATCTTCATGGCAATTCCATAATTTCAACGTTTCAATATGGAACGTTGCGCATTCAACATGTAGCCACTCTTCAAGGTGATTACACAGTGACAGTAGTTTTAACTAGCTCTTGTATTCCGCCACGGTAGCTTCACCCTCATGATAGTGCTAGCAAAGTAGCAAGAAAGATAGGTAGTGCTAGGTATCAACAACCAATCCAGTAGGGCAGGGATCATCAACTAGATTCAGCCGCGGGCAGATTTTTTGTTGAGCGGATGGCAAAAACATAATTAAAAATAATTTGTGGACTGCAAATTGACCACAAGAATCCCAAACATATGTAATATTTGACTAAAACATAATCATCCTATACCTACATTTGTATAGGACCACGTGTCTCTCTATTATACTTGGGAACAGATTTTTTAAATTAAAATCCCTTGGAGCTGATTTCCTGGTGTTTTTACAGTCTTTTGTCCAACAATTAAGAAAAAATATATATATATCTTTATTTATTTTTTGCTTAGAAAACTTGTGGGGCCGAATGAAACTTGGCCCGCGGGCTGCCAGTTGGGGAACCCTGGAGTAGCGGCTGGAAGCTACACTTAGAATTAGTAGTGACTCGAGGAACCCTGGAGATCCACAAGGTACCCATGGAGTTCCTCAAGGAGCCATTGCTAGTCAATGGTTCATATTTGCACCTTCGGTTAGTTGAGGGGTTCTTGGAGGAACCTTTAATCATTCAATGTAGCAACTGATTCCTGGAGGAAACCTGGAGTGGAGTTGTTGCTTAGTAGAGGCGTGACTTTAAGATATTTTTTTTGGGGGGGCCACCCGTTAGAGTAAATGTAATTCCTGTTCATCTGTTCTGTTGTATTATCATCATATGTTAAGATTGAACACTGATAGTTTTTTGGGGGCCACCCGTTAGAGTAAATGTAATTCCTGTTAATCTCTTCTGTTGTATTGTCATCATATGTTAAGATTGAAAACTGATAGTTTTGTAGTTTCAATGAGGCCAACAGAGGTGCATGAGTTCCTCAAGAACATATGCAAATCCCAAAGTTGGAATAGTTAACACTTTATTACTGTATGTAATCAGCAATGTTGATATGATCAATATTATATTAGAATACGTAATATGTGACTGAACGGCTCGATTTGGTCCTATGTAGCAAATCTTAAATTGTGTTTTTAACATTAGATAAAAGTAGAGACTCAGAGCTATGCAATTGTATATAATACACTGCAATTGAGAAACAATGAGAAGTAATTCTGCTTTGAAAGTTGATAAACTTCTAACCCCACTTTAGAGAAAATAGCCCTTAAATGTTTTGGTACACCTACTGGGGAGCTCTTGTCTACTCCCGTTCACACCCTCTTAAGCCTTAGCCCCAGCCATCTCTTTAAGGATTCACATGTGAGGCCATGTGCTAAACAGAGTGAGTAAGGTATTGTAGTAAACAACCAAAGATTAAGACTAAAAGTGGTTAAAGTAGTAGCAAAAATATGCGTTATCTAGTCCTTGGCCTATATCCTAATCTGACTTTGGTGCAGGTCATGTTGTTCTTCACATTATATCAAATAAAAATATAATTTGTCACATGCACATGATACAGAAGGTGTAAATGGTACAGTGAAATGGTTAGTTGCATATTTGCATAGTAGCAATATCAAAAATAGAAAGTGTCCAGATAAATATTGTATAAATATGTTATAATTATTAGATGATTCTTACCCAGACACACTTTAAATTGATGGGTCATGTGAAAGAAATGCTATAACCACCCCCCAGCCACATCTAGCTAAGTGGATGGGTCACTCTTGTCTAGACATGTACACATGTTCATGAAATACAATAGATGACCATAATCACCCCCAGACACACATGGCTAACTTGATGGGTTATGTAATCATCTGGCGAAGTGAAGTCTTTTGTTTAGACATGTAGCTAGCTAGCTAAACAATGAACCTAGTGGTGCTTTCAAGACAACTGGAAACTTGGAAAAATACGAGGTCAAATCATGATGTCAGTGATCTTCAGGTCGGAAAGTCGGGGCTCTAGAAAGAAGCCAGAGTTCTCGAGTTGGAATTGTGAGTTGGATGACCGTTCAAAACTATTTTTCCCAGTTGGAGCTTGTTTTTTTCTGAGTTCCCAGTTGTTTTGAATGCCATGCTGATTGTCATAGCCAGCCACCATGCATGAATCTGCAGGTAGCTAAAGCTAACCAACTAGTTTCAATGTTAGCTAGCTAGCTAACATTAGGCTATAACTAGGAATGCAAATGGCTTTCTGAGATACTAATAATCTTACTACAGAGATCATACACGTAACATTAGCTATCGAGCCAGCCAGCTAATGAAAACAACTTTCTGACAAAATATGAAATGTATAATATCTGAAAATGTAGTTAGCTAGACTCTTACCCGTATACATCGATGAACGCTTCTCCCTCTCTGTCACGGATGCCATGGTTGTCCTTAGTTTGAAGATGTAATCCGGAGACAGGTGTTTTATACAACAGTGTTCTCTTTTCGACTCCCTCCGCATATTTGCAATCAAACGCCAGAATTATTTCTATCATACTCTGCTTCTACTGGGCATTCCACTGATTTCACAACTTCTTCCGTGACAACACTGTTGATCGCCGTTTCTTCCCCATCACTGTTATCAGAAGACTCTACAATGTCTGGTTCCACAAAAATGTTTTTACCTAAATCAGGGATTTCCTCATTGTCTGATTTATTTTCAGAGTCAGAGAGAGTCAGCATGGCACGATCATCCTCCAGAAAGTGTAGAGCAGTAGCAACACTTTTGTAGTTCTTCATGACATCTTTTTAAAAAGCCATAATAAAAAGGATTATCTCATGTTATGGACTGAAGTATGCTACATGGCTGACCAATCCGAACTCATCTCTCGGCATGTCCAGCCCATCTATTATATCAGCCATTCATGGCTAGCGGGAAGGTTACTGTCTTTTTCCGTGGCTAAACCAACTACAGTATGCTCGTAATTTAACAATTTTATTCGTATTTACAGATGGCATACACGTTTTTTTATTAAGGCACATGAAAGCTAACATGCTCCAGAAGGCATTTCTGTCAGAAAACGCATTTTCATAAAAAATTAATGTTCAAATGCCTCTCTGTGAAGTTGTGACGTGCGACATATGCCTAGATTCCTGAAACAAGTCACATAGGAAACTAGGCGTATGTTTTATGTCACTACTTCACAGGAGCAGCATTTGAACGTAAACATTTATTTTTTATCAAAACACATTTTTTTGGCAGAAATGCCTTCTGGAACATGTGAACTTTCATGTGCCTTAATAACAAACTTGTATTCCATCCATAAATACGAAAAAAATTGTTAAATTATGAGCCTAGTTGATTTAGCCATGGAAAAAGAGAGGAACCTTCACACTAGCCATGATTGGCTGAGATAATGTATGGGCTGGACATGCCGAGAGATGAGTTTGGATTGGTCTGCCACGTAGCACGCTTCTTTCCATAACGTGAGCTGTTCAGTATGTGTTGACAGTCCTTTCTACCACGCCATTTTGAAAGATATAACTTTAGCCATCGAGAACTACAAAAGTTTTGCTACTTTTCTCAACAACATTGATGCCCTGAATTTAGCAGGCATTATCGACAGATCAGTAGGAAAAAGTGATGGGCTACTTTCTGCACACGCCACGGTCAGTGTGAACCGGAGTGACTTGACACGAAGCTGGCCAAACAAGATGTTGCTACAAACAAAACACAGTTAAATGGTTCCAGTCTGCCATGAATCGTTCATCCATGTATACGGGTAATAGTCTAGCTACATTTTCCAGATACACGTTTCTAACTTTGTCAGAAAGTCATTGTTCTTGCAAGCTAAAGCATACTGGTAATTAGCTAGCAAACATTAGCTTGCTGGCTCGCAGGCTAACGTTATGTGTTTGATCTGTGTAGTAATATTATTCGAATCAGAAATCCATTTGCGTTGCTAGTTATAGCCTAATGTTAGCTAGTTAACATTGAACCTAGTTTGTTAGCTTTAGCTTCCTGCAAATTCATACTACAGCAGTGACAATGTTTGTATTGGTAGTAGTATGAGTTGGGGTTATGCCGGTTCATTGTTTAGCTAGCTAGCTACAGTTGAAGTCGGAAGTTTACATACACTTAGGTTGGAGTCATTAAAACTTGTTTTTCAACCACTCCACACATTTCTTGTTAACAAACTATAGTTTTGGCAAGTTGGTTAGGACATCTACTTTGTGCATGACACAAGTAATTTTTCCAACAATTGTTTACAGACAGATTATTTCACTTATAATTCACTGTATCACAATTCCAGTGTGTCAGAAGTTTACATACACTAAGTTGACTGTGCCTTTAAACAGCTTGGAAAATTCCAGAAAATGATGTCATTGCTTTAGAAGCTTCTGATAGGCTAATTGACATCATTTGAGTCAATTGGAGGTGTACCTATGGATGTATTTCAAGGCCTACCTTCAAACTCAATGCCTGTTTGCTTGACATCATGGGAAAATCAAAATAAATCAACCAAGACCACAGAAAAAAAGATTGTAGACCTCCACATGTCTGGTTCATCCTTGGGAGCAATTTCCAAATGCCTGAAGGTACCACGTTCATCTGTACAAACAATAGTACGCAAGTATAAACACCATGGGACCACGCAGCCGTTATACCGCTCAGGAAGGAGACGCTTTCTGTCTCCTAGAGATGAACGTACTTTGGTGCGAAAAGTGCAAATCAATCCCAGAACAACAGCAAAGGACCTTGTGAAGATGCTGGAGGAAACAGGTAAAAACGTATCTATAGCCACAGTAAAACAAGTCCTATATCGACTTAAACTGAAAGGCCGCTCAGCAAGGAAGAAGCCACTGCTCCAAAACCGCCATAAAAAAGACAGACTACAGTTTGCAACTGTACATGGGGACAAAGATCGTATCTTTTGGAGAAACTGTTTGGCCATAATGACCATCGTTATGTTTGGAGGAAAAAGGTGGTACTTGCAAGCCGAAGAACACCATCCCAACCGTGAAGCACGGGGGTGGCAGCATCATGCTGTGGGGGTGCTTTACTGCAGGGACTGGTGCAATTCACAAAATAGATGGCATCATGAGGAAGGAAAATTATGTGGATATATTGAAGCAACATCTCAAGACATCAGTCAAGAAGTTAAAGCTTGGTCGCAAATGGGTCTTCCAAATGGACAATAACCCCAAGCATACTTCCAAAGATGTGGCAAAATTGCTTAAGGACAACAAAGTCAAGGAATTGGAGTGGCCATCACAAAGCCCTGACCTCAATCCTGTAGAAAATGTGTGGGCAGAACTGAAAAAGCATGTGCGAGCAAGAAGGCCTACAAACCTGACTCAGTTACACCAGCTCTGTCAGGAGGAATGGGCCAAAATTCACCCAACTTATTGTGAGAAGCTTGTGGAAGGCTACCCAAAATGTTTGACCCAAGTTAAACAATTTAAAGGCAATGCTACCAAATACTAATTGAGTTTATGTAAACCTCTGACCCTCTGGGAATGTGATGAAATAAATAAAATCTGAAATAAATCTTTCTCTCTACTATTATTCTGACATTTCACATTCTTAAAATAAAGTGGTGATCCTAACTGACCTATGACAGCGAATTTTTACTTGAATTAAATGTCAGCAATTGTGAAAAACTGAGTTTAAATGTATTTGGCTAAGGTGTATGTAAACTTTAGACTTCAGCTGTATCCCTGTCATATTACATCATTTATGCAGCAGCATACAATACATTTTTGGACTCACCTTGTTGTGCTGTGCTCACTTGAACAGGAAGGTGGCGCGGCAGTCCTTCGTGGGCAAATTTTGTCATCAAAGTCTGGCATTCTCTGGATTTATGGTGGTTTCAAGACAACTGGGAACTTGGAATAATACAAGGTCGAATCATGATGACGTCATTGATCTTCAAGTCGTAGCTCTAGAAAGAGGCCCGAGTTCCGGATTTCCAATTCCGAGTTGGATGACCGTTCAAAACGTATTTTCACAGTCGGAGCTCGTTTTTTCCCCGACTTCCCAGTTGTCTTGAACTCACTGAAGTCAAGTTTTCGCAGTTCCGAGTTAACAGTTGTTTTGAGCACGCCACAAATCATGCTTCATTGACAGCATAACCAATGTTGAATGTTTATCATTTTAAACTTGGAAAATAGACCCTTAATCCCAGATTAGGGACCACACAGCCACTCCACTGAATAGCAGGCTAGTGATTGCTTTGCAATGCTAGCAGTTAGCCACTGTCACTAATTCCTTCCAAACCCCTCATTGTTGAATTTGCGATTTCCAACTTGTTGTGTAATGTTGATGTCCAATGACCGATGAGCACCGATACGTTTTATCTATAATTTCTCTTCATTATTTCTCTTCACATGACAAGGATTTAAAAGGATTTGCCAGTAGATTGTCGAGTTGATACATGATGATGACTGCTAGCTAAGATTTTGAAAGTATGACATGATCAGTCCAATCAAAACAACTGTAGATATAATGTGATTTGACGTAATTTTATCTGTGGCCAATGACCTTGAGCCTTCTTGGATGGGCACTTCTAATGTAACTCTAGGGCAGCATCCAAGGGGCTTGAATTTTCGAGCTCTACCCTTAGACTTGGCGGTGACGTACTGTCCCTACGAGTGACAGAACACTGAGCTAATCATGGCGCATCTAGAGAACATTACCAACTCCTACGCTCCGTATTTTCCGCTGGCTGCCCCACCACCACAGAAAGCACTGAGCTAGGCTGAAACACCTGCAATTTGGAGTTGCCTTACTCAAGAAAGCAAAAAAGAGACCATGTTTGTATGCGGCCTTATTAACTCAATTATTTTTAAAAATGTTTACATTGTTTGCAAACTGATATATGACACGTATTAATGCCAAAATAACATGCAAAACAGGCAAGCCCCCCCAAAAAAATATATACAGTTGAAGTCGGAAGTTTACATACACCTTAGCCAAATACATTTCAACAATTCCTGACATTTAATCCTAGTAAAAATTCCCTGCCTTAGGTCAGTTAGGATCACCACTTTATTTTAAGAATGTGAAATGTTAGAATAATAGTAGAGAGAATGATTTATTTCAGCTTGTATTTATTTCATCACATTCCCAGAGGGTCAGAAGTTTACATACACTAAATTAGTATTTGGTAGCATTGCCTTTAAATTGTTTAACTTGGGTCAAACGTTACGGGTAGCCTTGCACAAGCTTCCCACAATAAGTTGGGTGAATTTTGGCCCATTCCTCCTGACAGAGCTGGTGTAACTGAGTCAGGTTTGTAGGCCTCCTTGCTCGCACACGCTTTTTCAGTTCTGCCCACACATTTTCTATAGGATTGAGGTCAGGGCTTCTGGCAGATCCCGCTAGCTGAGGAGTCAGTTAAGCTAACAACCTTCATATTATCTTATATTTTCTATTATTATCTGTATTATTATTATTATTATAACTGCATTGTTGGGAAAGAGCTCTCACGGTAAGAATTTATCTGTACTGTTTTACACCTGTTGTGTCCTGTGCACATGGCGAATATACTTTGAAACAAGAAACTTGAAACAAGAACAAAAGACTGAGCTCTATGTACATTTTATGTGAAAAAAATTGAAAACAGTTGTGAAGTTGTCACAGTTCTAATTTACCTGTGTGGTAGATTTGTGTTAAAAGAAATGAGAAATGCATTTTGGTTAAAGTTGACAGAAAATACTTTATGTTCATGACTATGTTGAAATGTTCCAGAAGAACTAGTCAGGAACAGACCTTCCAACATAAGGGCAGAATAATCCCTTGAGGTCTGTCGAGAAAAAGTCAGTCTACCCTTTGTTCCGTGAAAAGGGGAGACGTGGTGTTATTTGCATATTTCATCCTGATTGGCCATATGCTAATGAGGGCCTGTGGGAACTTGGGGTTCACGAGGAAAGCATCTCTCTCTCTCTCGCATTTTGCTTGTAATGTGAAGCCACATTAAGTTGTTAGCAATAATGCCTTTATAAAGAGACACCGTTCGTAGTTATTGTACGCACCATTGAAGGTCAGTGCCGTTTAAGATGAGGGAGGACAAAACATTTTTTTCAGGAGCATGGCCTTATTTCTATTACAGCATATTAGATGACTGTCATTCATATTCCATTCACCCAGTTCAATGTGACATCGATAGGTTTAGGCTACTACATGATAATCGAATTTTCCCTATACCCATCATTAGGTTGCTACAACCTAGCCTATGAATGAAACATCACAACCTAGGTGCACACAGGTCGAGAGAAAATGTTGAGGTGACAGACAGTGACACATTCAATACCGCCTTGCACACTCTTACCTGCATCTAGCTAATCTAGGGTGTAATCATTAGTCCAAACGAGTTGCAAACGAGAGTTTCTATTGGACAAATTCAGGTATGTTTATACCCGTTTTAGTTCCATTTGCTTCCGTTTAAGAAACATTTTTCAACAGAATCGGCGGAATGTACACACCCCTGGTCACACGTAACCACAGTTCACATTCATAGCAGCCACGTTGTATTCCTTCTCGCATCAATGCGCTCTCCCTCTCTCACCTTTTCCCTTTGCTTGTGGACTTCAATGCACAACACATCAGCTGTATGTGACCAGGCGAAAAAACCTTTCCAAGCCAAACCATATCATAACTGCTATACACAGCCTACATCGTTGTCACCATATTAGCTAAAGTAATGTCATAGTCAACATAGCTAATAGAACTAACGCGTTAGTAAACCCGCTACAATCATGCAGTAACTTTACAGTGTATAGTCAGTAAGCAGTTTAGCAGTTACACCAGCGGGCCCTGGTGGCAATAAATTTGTAAAACCAAAAGCTTACCTTGACTTGGAAGAGTTCCAGCGTTGTGTTGGATAGTCATAGCCAGCTAGCTAACATAGCATCCCTCTGTTTGAGCAGGGTGTTTGAGTAGGATAAACTAGCTAGCTGCATTTGCTAGCTAAGTAAGTGAAATTGAAAGTTTTAAAAAATGACCGAATTTCTCTCTCTATCTCTCTCTTGCTTCTCCTTAATAATAATTTGTTCAAAACTGTTCAACTATTGTCTTTCTCTCCCTTTAAATCAACTACTCACCACATGTTATGCACTGCAGTGCTAGCTAGCTGTAGCTTATGCTTTCAGTAATTGATTCATTCTCTGATCCTTTGATTGGGTAGACAACATGTCAGTTCATGCTCCAAGAGCTCTGATAGGTTGGAGGACGTCCTCCAGAAGTTGTCATAGTTACTGTGTAAGCCTATGGAAGGGGGTGAGAACCATGAGCCTCCTAGGTTTTGTATTGGAGTCAATGTACCCAGAGGAGGACGGAAGTTAGCTGTCCTCCAGCTACACCATGGTGCTACCCCACAGAGCGCTGTTGAGGTTACTGTAGACCTTCATTGCAAAACAATGTGTTTTAATCAATTATTTGGTGACGTGAATATATTTAGTATAGTTTTATCTAAAAAGTATAACTTTAGAATAGTTTCACATCTGCTAACCCGCCCATTTGGCACTTCAGGTAGACTAAAGCAAACGCTAAATGTATTTGAACGATTTTGAATGGTATTGGAACAAGGTCTGTGGCAGAGTGAGAGGAGAGGGGAGATGGCGTCTCCCTGTCTCTGTTGTTTTACTTAATAGTCCTGTTGTGCATCCCAAATTGCACCCTATTCCCTATATAGTACACTACTTTTGACCAGAGCCATATGGGCCCTGGTCAAAAGTAGTGCACTATATAAGGAATAGGGTGCCATTTGGGATGCACCCTAATTGTGATTGTAGCTTTTTTCTCGACCAAGTGGTGCACAGATCATTGAGCTCCTCAGCTCGCCTCCACTGTTGACAGCCAAGATAAACATCATAAATCACATTTGATGATATTGACTCTTCCAACTTGCTATTTTCTTTTGTACGTTTCTAGCGGCAGGCAGCCAAATGCAACCTAAGTTGGAATGAGTCACCGAACCAGAGGTGGCACCACAGGTTCAAATGTGGTGTGGCAAAGTGTATTTTCTGGGGCCTGGAGTTTTTCCTGATCTCATGACCTTGTCAGGTAAAACTCTGGGTCCTATTCATAGGCTATGACAGGGTCCAACGTAAACTTATTTTTCTCACTGGCCCAACTGGGCAAAAATCTACTGGTCCGAACAGAATTTCTACTGGCCCAGATGTGTAGTTTTTAAATGCATTGGGGTCATGCAGGGCCTGTAGTTTGGATGCAACTATTAATAGGCTATATTTGGTTATTATGATATGTATTAAAAAGCTGTTTAATATAATTTAGCAATGTAAGTCACTACTCTATTCTTTACAATTGCGTAATTTTTGTTTTTAAAGTATGTCATTTTGAGAAGATTTCTTTTTTTACATCTCAAAATAGGACACTGCCCCTTTAAGACATTTGAGTTCCAAAAGAGATATCAACCTGGCTACAGTAGGCTAGCCAAGACTAATGCTAAAGTGTAGCTTTGCAGCTTTCTTTTTGCAGACTATAAACAGCAGCCAGCATATCGCTAGTATGTTCACTATTGAAGGATGACTTTTGTAAATCACTTAAGATAAATAAGCTCAGCGAGTAGATTGATGGGCGCTTATTTTTTGCTCAGGACAGCTTGCGTGTGCTGTGTGAACTTAACTATCAACTTCTGTACTGCTCGTGAAGTTGTGACTCACAGGCGCATAGTGGTGCTTGAATGAACGGCCAATCATACTACTCAAATACAAATAGCACAACTTTTCTGCGTGTAGTCTTCAATGGTTTTCAATGGTAGACAGCGACACAGCAGGTTTTTGTTGAACTGGAATGCAAAAATGCACTAAGAAGTTATTGGTCTAGTCGGTGCTGCTGCTTTGAAAGTGGTGTGATTGCACCACACCAGATTGAAAAGTACTGGAGCAAATGCTGTCTCCCCACACGTTTTCCGGCTGTTTTGCACCGAACGTAATCATTGCCATGTCATATTGTGAGTTTTTTTTTTCTTACGTATCTTACCGTTACAATATCCACACTAGCATACTATTTAGAATGCAGGTCCAATACATTGCTACATTCTAAGTAGTGAACTAGTAGCCTATGACCATTGTCACATTTACTTAGAATGTATGACCAATATATTCCATGGAACATAGCCTATGTATGGTTACAGAAATAAAATGAATTCATTATAATTATGTGTGTATGGGTCAGGTTCTGGTGTGCTGCTGCAGAAGCTCAGCCACATTCAAATTCTGCGTGGGACATTCTGGAAGTCTGGAACTCTCCCACGGGAATGGAGGATTGGAGGGTGTTTTTCCGCGGTGTGGATGGCCCAGCTTAGCCCAGGCCGGACCAGCACGGAGTAACTCAGGGAGGGCCAACCCGTCACCTCCTCTGCACAGATGGTGGCTCCGCCAGTGCCAGCGAAGAGGGTCTGAGCATCTGGCTGCTGCCCTAGAACTACAACCTCTGACGGAGCTGAGCTGGTCCAGCCTCTGTCCACTCTAGCCCAACACAAAGCACCTTTTCAAGAAAATAAAATGGATCTGATTATATAAAGTGATCTATAACAGTGCTTTGGTCCGCAATACTTTATGCTAGAAACAAAATAAACTAAAACTGAACATACAGTACTTCATGATGGTTTTTATTTCATTTTAGTTCGTTTTTGAGTCAAAGATAATAGTTTCAGTATAGTTACAGTTTTTCAAATGGGATTGTTAATAATTTTATTTCAGTTTACTAAATGCTTTTTTCAAGATTTTGTTTTAGTTTCAGTTTTAGTTTACTATAATAACCTTGACACACACACACACACCTTTGAGACAAATATGTCAATATGTAGTCATGAGAAGATGGTTCTTATTAATAACCTGTAAATTAACTTTCAGGCTCTCTAGGCATACAGTAGCTTCCAGCGCCGCTTGCACTGTTTGCTCTTTAACATGATCTCTCACCACCCTTTATTGTCTATGATTTTTAAAAAGTATCAATCCACAAAGTTACACATCTTGGCTCTTGGCAAGAGAGAGAAAGGAGAGAGAGAGGAGAGGAGAGAGAGGGAGAGGGGAGAGGAGAGGAGTTCAAGTGGAGTGAGAGTGAGAGCGATTGAAGTGGAGTGAGAGAGAGAGAATGAAGAGCGAAAGAAAGAAAGAAAGAAAAATAAAATTAAATGGAGGTAAAGAGCTTGAAGGTGAGCGATTAAGTCAGGAACTGTAATTGCACTGCCTTTCCTGGGCAGAACAGAGCAGGTTCCTGTTGGAGCAGGGCAGGCAGGTGGGCAGGCGGGCAGGTGCAGAAAGGCGCGCTGAGAGAACAATTTTCTTTAATTACCTCCCTCCCTACTGTAGAGAGCAGGCTACATCCCAAATGGCACCCTATTCCCTATATAGTGCACTACTTTTGACCAGGGCCCATAGGCAAAGCCATAGGGCTCTGGTCAAAAGTAGTGCACTATACAGGGAATAGGGTGTGATTTGGAACTCAATCTAAGACATTCCACAGCACTCAAAGAGGCATTCTTTCTTTACCTGCTTGCCTGCCCTCAAAGAATCAGCAACACACAATTACCCCGGGGGGAAAAAAAAGTACCCAGGCTTTCAGGTTAAATGGAGAGAGGGAGGGGGTTGAGAGGGGGAAAAAGAGGGTCAAAGAGAGAGTGAGGGAGAGAAGGAGCAGGAGAGTGAGAGACAAACAGAGGGAGAAAGAAGGCAGACAAAACTTAAAAAGCATATTTGAAATTGACAAATTGACTGGGAGAAAGAGCTAGGTGACCTGTTTGGTGTGACGGCTGACGTGCCCTGTATGTATGCCTGTGTTAAATGAGCAGCCATAGTATTCAGAGAAACACTGGGCTCCTTCTTAGCTTGGAAAGAGTGATGTAGGTTGGAGGAGGAGGGTTATACACTGTGATCTATATCCCTGTCTGTCACCATGCCATGGTCATGGCAATCATCAATCATTTGGATTATATACACCGTCAACCTGACAAAGGTCGGGGTAAACCATACGCAAAATGAAGCATGTGAGCATGTGCAAACACCTCACTGCTGATCCACTCTTGCTTGTTTCTATAGAATATCTCTGTTTCATTCTGTTCTATTTTAAACTTGCCTTACATCATTCCTTTGTCTTCCTATAGTCATGTGTTTACATAATTTCACTGTTCACTTCATTTCAAATAATTGGTCATAGTCTACACTCAGTTTAACAGTGTTTACAGTTTGTTGACATGACATAGCTCAACACTAATGTAAAGATTCAACACAAACGTAAACGCTATCCCGAAATTAGAAAGGTGTATTATCAGTGTTTGAGTATTACATTTACCCTCCACTGCATTCCTGGGTGTCACACTGTTGTGACAAATCCATTGTACATTGGTTGTTCAACCCAAGTGTAAACAAAACCATACATAGGTAGCCTACACTGGGCTTGTGGTGTTGCCAAAGGATGGCCGCTGGCTCATGATATTAATTTGTCTTGCTATGAATTATGTCTGCATAACTACTTGATACGTGTTCATTCACATATTCATGTCATAGTTACAGTGAGAGAAGAAGGAGAAACTTTGACTTTCTTTACATTCACTGCCATTCCTTTCTTCCCCTGTCACAAAACAATGTATGTTTTCGTCATATGTTAGGAAAAAAGGGAGGATATAGATGGGTTCAATTGGCAGTGGAACAGAGTTTGATTACCTTTGAATTAGGAGATTCCATGCAGTTATTATTGAATACGTTTCTCTGAAAATGGGCATGGAAAAGCAACCGATTTACTGACACATTTTGTTTTCAAGTCTTCATGATGCTATTTTTCCTCTAGAAAAATGGTAGCTGTCATACAGACATCTCATATCACTTAGGTGCTGGGCGAATTAAATTTCATTATATTTTTCTTACCATAAAATGCTGGTGTTTTCTTAACTGAGGTGTGTTGGGTTTGCTTGAACATTTGCTACGTTACGGAACGGTTTTTACTGAAAGACACATTTCCCCAAAATGTTCTTGAACAGACTTTGAGGTATGTTTGCTCCCGTTTGGTGGGTGTGGCGAGGTGTGGCGTATTTAAAGGGCAGTGGCCATGCTGACAGCGTTCCCCAACCCACAACCCACAACCCAACCCCTTCCAGTTTTTCAACTGGTCGTTTAGTACAGCACCGTTTCCGTTCAAATTAAAGTTCCAGAACGTAAAAACATACTGAACACAGCCTTGGTGTAACTGGGCTTCTCGAGTATGAGGGAATGATGCCACGTTCATTGCAGGTCAGAACTCTGAAATGTCCTACTTGCTAACTGGTTGAACGCGGCACGTGTTTAACTACAAGTCGGAAATTAGTTCTGACTACCACGTGAACGCGTCATGAGTCATAGGTCTACCACCTCTGATGTCACTGCTGACATCATCAGTGAGTAACAAGAGACAGAGGAACAATGCCACTTTCAAGACATCTCGGAACTCGGAAACACTGAAATTTCCGACTTGGAAACTCATTGTAGAAAAATGAACTCAGAGTTTTCCACTTGGAAAATATAAAAATCGACCAATAGGAAGCACTACGCAAGAAACATATGGAAATTATAACTCTCAGGCTCCAAGTTTCTGAGTTGTCTTGAAAGCACCATAAGCTGTGGTTGAAGTGATTGGCATCAGTGAGAAGTGACATGTTTTATATTATTTTTAATAAAGGGATTGCAATATATTTCAATAGCTGTCAGATGATAATGTCAATACATTTATTATTTCACTTCAAAATGTTTTATTCTACGCTTACATCTTGTGTTTCCGTTTGAGTTTTCTAAGTGGTCACAAGTGATACAAAAAACCACATGTAAAGTCTGCAACTGATGAAAATGGTAGACCTTTTAGTCAAATCATCTGAATTACAACCGCACCGTCACAATTGCGCCATTAGCAAATGTTTGGAGGACCCCATAGGGCAACAACCACACACATGCACCCAGGTTACTATAGTTATATATTTCTATTTCTATTAGTTTTTTTCTAATATCAGTTTACCACATCTATGTTAGGTATTTTATGTATCAGTTTACCACATCTATGTTAGGTATTTTACGTATCAGTTTACCACATCTATGTTAGGTATTTTATGTATCAGTTTACCACATCTATGTTAGGTATTTTACGTATCAGTTTACCACATCTATGTTAGGTATTTTATGTATCAGTTTACCACATCTAAGTTAGGTATTTTATGTATCAGTTTACCACATCTATGTTAGGTATTTTACGTATCAGTTTACCACATCTATGTTAGGTATTTTATGTATCAGTTTACCACATCTATGTTAGGTATTTTATGTATCAGTTTATCACATCTATGTTAGGTAGAATTGGTGCTAAACCGTGTTGTTGGAGTCCGGCATGCTAGCTGGCTGTGGCGTCTTATGACTAGGTGCCCTGGACGATTTTCACGGAAGAATACTGCACCAAGTTAGCTAGCTGAATAAACTAAGTTAGTCTATTCCTAGAAAACATTGAACCGCTGTAGTTTACAACAATTATAGTTTCTGAGGTGGAAGTTGGGAGAGTTATATTTGGGTGTTGTGGTGAGGGAGGCCCCGCTCTCTCCATTCCCAGATGTTTAGTTCATTTCATTCCGATCTCCTTTGCATTATTGTAGCCATTTTCTGTAGCCTGTCAACTATGCCTCTGTCTATCCCTGTTCTCTCCTCTCCGCACAGGCTATACAAACGCCTCACACTGCGTGGCTGCTGCCTCTCTAACCTGGCGGTCCCTGCACGCACCACCCACGTGGAGTTCCAGGTCTCAGGCAGCCTCTGGAACTGCTGTTCTGCTGCCAACAAGGCAGAGTTCATCTCAGCCTATGCTACCCTCCAGTCCCTCGACTTCTTGGCGCTGACGGAAACATGGATTAACACTGAAAACACTGCTACTCCTACTGCTCTCTCCTCGTCTGACCATGTGTTCTCGCATACCCCGAGAGCATCTGGTCAGCGGGGTGGTGCCACAGGAATCCTCATCTCTCCCAAGTGGACATTCTTTATTTTTCCCCTGACCCATCTGTCTATCTCCTCATTTGAATCCCATGCTGTCACAGTCACTAGCCCATTTAAGCTTAACATCCTTGTCATTTATCGCCCTCCAGGTTCCCTTGGAGAGTTCATCAATGAGCTTGACGCCTTGATAAGTTCCTTTCCTGAGGATGGCTCACCCCTCACAGTTCTGGGGGACTTCAACCTCCCTACGTCTACCTTTGACTCATTTCTCTCTGCCTCCTTCTTTCCACTCCTCTCCTCTTTTGACCTCACCCTCTCACCGTCCCCCCCTACTCACAAGGCACTCATACGCTTGACCTCATCTTTACTAGATGCTGTTCTTCTACTAATCTCACTGCAACTCCCCTCCATGTCTCCGACCACTACTTTGTATCCTATTCTCTCTCGCTCTCCTCCAACACTACTCACTCTGCCCCTACTCAGATGGTAATGCGCCGTCGCAACCTTCGCTCTCTCTCTCCCGCTACTCTCTCCTCTTCCATCCTAACATCTCTTCCCTCTGTTCAATCCTTCTCCCTCCAATCTCCTGATTCTGCCTCCTCAACCCTCCTCTCCTCCCTTTCTGCATCCTTTGACTCTCTATGTTCCCTATCCTCCCGGCCGGCTCGGTCCTCCCCTCCAGCTCCGTGGCTTGATGACTCATTGCGATCTCACAGAACAGGGCTCCGGGCAGCCGAGCGGAAATGGAGGAAAACTAGACTCCCTGTGGACCTGGCATCTTTTCACTCCCTCCTCTCTACATTTTCTTCATCTGTTTCTGCTGCTAAGGCCACTTTCTACCACTCTAAATTCCAAGCATCTGCCTCTAACCCTAGGAAGCTCTTTGCCACCTTCTCCTCCCTGCTGAATCCTCCCCCCCCTCCCTCTCTGTTGATGACTTCGTCAACCATTTTGAAAAGAAGGTTGACGACATCCGATCCTCGTTTGTTAAGTCAAATGACACTGCTGGTCCTGCTCACACTGCCCTACCCTATGCTTTGACTTCTTTCTTCCCTCTCTCTCCAGATAAAATCTTGCGACTTGTGACGGCCGGCCGCCCAACAACCTGCCCGCTTGACCCTATCCCCTCCTCTCTTCTCCAGACCATCTCCGGTGACCTTCTCCCTTACCTCACCACGCTGATCAACTCATCCTTGACCGCTGGCTATGTCCCTTCCATCTTCAAGAGAGCGAGAGTTGCACCCCTTCTCAAAAAAACAACACTCGATCCCTCTGATGTCAACAACTACAGACCAGTATCCCTTCTTTCTTTTCTCTCCAAAACTATTGAGCCTGCCGTCTTTAGCCAACTCTCTTGCTATCTCTCTCAGAATGACCTTCTTGATCCAAACCAGTCAGGTTTCAAGACTGGTCATCAACTGAGACTGCTCTTCTCTGTGTCACGGAGGCTCTCAGCACTGCTAAATCTAACTCTCTCTCCTCTGCTCCTGTCCTTCTAGACCTGTCTGCTGCCTTTGATACTGTGAACCATCAGATCCTCCTCTCCACCCTCTCTGAGCTGGGCATCTCCGGCGCGGCTCACTCTTGGATTGCGTCCTACCTGACCGGTCGCTCCTACCAAGTGGCGTGGCGAGAAGCTGTCTCCGCACCACGTGCTCTCACCACTGGTGTCCCCCAGGGCTCAGTTCTAGGCCCTCTCCTATTCTCGCTATACACCAAGTCACTTGGCTCTGTCATATCCTCACATGGCCTCTCCTATCATTGCTACGCAGACGACACACAACTAATCTTCTCCTTTCCCCCTTCTGATAACCAGGTGGTGAATCGCATCTCTGCATGTCTGGCAGACATATCAGTATGGATGACGGATCACCACCTCAAGCTGAACCTTGGCAAGACAGAGCTGCTCTTCCTCCCGGGGAAGGACTGCCTGTTCCATGATCTCGCCATCACGGTTGACAACTCCGTTGTGTCCTCCTCCCAGAGTGCGAAGAGCCTTGGCGTGACCCTGGACAACACCCTGTCGTTCTCCGCTAACATCAAGGCGGTGACCCGATCCTGTAGGTTCATGCTCTACAACATTCGGAGAGTACGACCCTGCCTTACACAGGAAGCGGCACAGGTCCTAATCCAGGCACTTGTCATCTCCCGTCTGGATTACTGCAACTCGCTGTTGGCTGGGCTCCCTGCCTGTGCCATTAAACCCCTACAACTCATCCAGAATGCCGCAGCCCGTCTGGTGTTCAACCTTCCCAAGTTCTCTCACGTCACCCCGCTCCTCCGCACACTCCACTGGCTTCCAGTTGAAGCTTGCATCTGCTACAAGACCATGGTGCTTGCCTACGGAGCTGTGAGGGGAACGGCACCTCCGTACCTTCAGGCTCTGATCAGTCCCTACACCCAAACGAGGGCATTGCATTCATCCACCTCTGGCCTGCTGGCTCCCCTACCTCTGCGGAAGCACAGTTCCCGCTCAGCCCAGTCAAAACTGTTCGCTGCTCTGGCACCCCAATGGTGGAACAATCTCCCTCACGACGCCAGGACAGCAGAGTCACTCACCACCTTCCGGAGACATATTATTTGAAACCCCACCTCTTTAAGGAATACCTGGGATAGGATAAAGTAATCCTTCTACACCCCCTTACCCCACCCCCCCCCCCCCAAAAAAAACATTGTAAAGTGGTTATCCCACTGGCTATAAGGTGAATGCACCAATTTGTAAGTCGCTCTGGATAAGAGCGTCTGCTAAAGGACGTAAATGTAAATGTAAATGTAAATGTACTTTATGTATCAGTTTACCACATCTATGTTAGGTATTTTATGTATCAGTTTACCACATCTATGTTAGGTATTTTACGTATCAGTTTACCACATCTATGTTAGGTATTTTATGTATCAGTTTACCACATCTATGTTAGGTATTTTATGTATCAGTTTACAACATCTATGTTATAGTAATCTGGTGCCCGACGGCACAGTCGATGATGCTGCACCAAAACTTTGAAAACACCATTACAAACCCCATTAGATTTTTGCCCAAAGCTTAATTCAAGATGGTTTTTATTTTATTTGTGCTATTTTTGGAGTCAAAGATAATAGTTTCACTATAGTTGTAGCTTTTCAAACAGGTCTGTTAATTATTTTATTTCAGTTTACAAAAACAAAATGTTATGATTAGTTTTCGTATTAGTTTCAATTTTAGTTTACTATAATAACCTTGACATGCACTCACTCACTCACTCACCCACCCACAAACACACACTCTCACACACATTCGTTTTGTTTATCCTTCCATGAAGAA